>NW_028270172.1:49006042-49325824 GCF_037043375.1 Chiloscyllium plagiosum | reverse complement strand
AGTTATTAGATTAAGAGGTGACTTGACGGAGACACGTAAGGATTGTGAGATGTTGAGACAAGGTTCATGTGGAATTTCAGTCTGAAAACAAAATAAAGCTAGAACAATGGAAGTGCTAACTTGCAAATAAACATGAAAGCAATGTTGCTTTATTGGCAAAAAGACGTCGAAAGCTAAAGGCAGTAAAATGGAGAGACAGAGACAGAGACACAGAGTTATAGTCAGCATTTTAAAATTTGGGGCAGCTCTTCTGGACAGAGTAGGAGAAATTTGAGGATTGTTCCAAAGTTGCAATGTCACTGCAGGAAGTGGATTAATCAATGAATCTATGGAGAGAAACAGAACCATAATCAAAGTGTTAACTCTGTTTCTCTCTCCACAGATGCTGCAAGTCCTGATACGTTTCTCCAGCATTCTCTGTATATAGATTCTCATTAGGCAAGGGAATCAAAAAGGTTTCTTTGTTTATGGTGACGGTGATGAAGATGGTGAAGGAGTGGGGTGTAGAATGGAGACTTGGAAATTAAAACAAACAGTCATGATCTTCCCGACTGGGACAGCAGCTTGCAGAAACTGGAGTTGCCGCCCCTATGTTTGAGTCAAGAATTCTATAAGGGACCACACTCTTCCCCCCCCCCAATAGAATTCTTCAAGTAATTGAATCAACTACTGAAGGTCTAAACCACTAAGAACAATGTTAGAAATCACACAACACCAGGTTATAGTCCAACAGGTTTAATTGGAAGCACACTAGCTTTCGGAGCGACACTCCATCAGGTGATTATGGAATCATGACCAAGAACAATGGCTGACTAATTCACAGGATGTGCCCAGAGAGGCACAGCAAACGCAAAACAGAAAACGATCAAGCTCCTCTTTCAACATTATAACAAAGCAGTGAGTTAAAACACTAAAGATTTGCATGGAGTTGAACCGAGCATGAACAGAAAATGATAAACGTGCTCAACGATTAATCTTTGTAAGTGGAAAGCTAGTGAAAAATATCAAATACACACAATGTTCACTGAAAATTTGAAAATGCTAAAATATAGAGGTTACTCTTGAATAAAGATCTTCACTTGCCTTTTCTCCTTTAAGGATACTGTTTAACCATCATACCTTTAATCAAGTCATTCATCACCTGCTTTAACTGCGTTTGACAAAGTTCCTGTGAAGTACACTCAGTTTTTCTAGCTTAAAAAGGCAAAAATGTAAATGAAAGTTGTGAACTAGCTGTCTGTAGAAAGCACAGGAATTTCACTGACTTGAATATTTGGATATCCCATAATTAAAGGGCAAAGAAAAACACTTTCCTTCCTCTCCTTTACACCAAGAGGAATGGAATGGGAGTTATGTTTCCCATGTGTGAAGTATAGAGCATGGTGTTCAGTTTTGCACTATTCAGGTAGGATACGTTCGCGTTTGAAAGGGATCCAACTCAGAAACAGGGGAAAAAAAAGGAAGTCATCCTGAAGACAAATTCCATACACCTGGGCTTGTACTTCATTGGGGAAACAAGTAAATCTGAACATGATCTTTAAAATGTGAAGGAAATTTGATAAAGTAGGTGTAGAGAAATGATTTCTTTTGATAGTGGAATTATTAACAAGGGGATATAATCTTAAGTTTGTTTCTGAAGTCTCATTTTTATGAAGCACTTTTGAAATCTGACATTCTCCAGAATTCTATATTTTCCAAGTCAACTGAGCTTTTAAAATTGACTGACATGTTGATTTTTTTTTTTTAAAAAATCAAGTGAGCATTTAAAGTGACATGGTGCAAAGGTACAAAACCAGATCTGTGGTACAATTCTGCAAGGATCGAAAAGGAAGGAATGGTAAGGGAATAGCAACAGGCTTGTCAGGTTGAATGTCCTAAATTTAATAAAAAGGTAAATGAGAATAAACATCAGAGCAAAACAAAATTTATGATGAAACCAAAGTGAGAAAATTGCAACCACATCTCTCAAGATAAACTCAATACACTGTGCAAGTGAATTATGAAATATAATAATCCTAAAGTAAGTAAACAGTGGAGTTGTCTTGCAGTCAACATGACCCGACAAATAACAATAAATTCACAATCTACCTTTGATGGCATTTGGCCAATTGTAGCCATAACATTTAATTTAATAAAGGATTTAATAATTACAGCTTATACCGAATTGCTATTGAGAGTCTTTAAGAAGTTAAATCTAATGAACAGTTTACCTTTTAAAAAGGAAATTGATGTTTCATTTCGCTAAAACATTATGAATACATGCCCTTAAGGTTCACTCTTAAAAGACTAACAACAATTCCCATGAGGCAATGTTTTTGGTTTTAGGTTGTCTCCTTCCTCAATGAGTGACATATTGTGGAAGTAAAAATGCTCTATTTCAGACTGGAATTATCGGAAGTTATTGATCTCTCAGCAAAATCTCTTTTCAAAATTACATTTTCTGCACTTTTAATAAAATTCTCTTATACAAAAAAAAAACTGGCAGGTTCGCAATAAAATGAGCAAGTAAAAGCAATAAAATTTAATTTTAGTTATAACTGAAAATTGCCAGAGATTTCAAAAGACTCAGCACACTTTATGAATATTGTATCATTCTGAAAGGCACTGCACTTGTCCTTCTTTCTCGATAAATAGAAGCATTACTGAAGCACAGACCAGAAATAATAAGAATTCCCATAGCATTTTATTTCAGTCTTGTGTCACCCCTTTCCCACTTCTTCCTCCCTACATACGATGAGATGGAGCATACAAAACAGAAGAGCAACAAGGGTGCATCAACTAGTTGTAGACAATATGCTATGAGTCAGAATGAACGAACAATGACACTTGCTGGCATGAATAGAAATTAAATTCAGAAATTTATGGAAAATAAGTGTTAGAAGTTCCGCTTCTCCATACATTGTTGTGTTATGTTAAAAGATTAAGTGGGACTCTCTCTTTGGAGATTAATATTAAAGGGTTAAACTGCACGGTCTTTGGGTGGAGATAAAAGCCATGAAAGAATTTGGATGACTATCCATTGTAATTGAATTTGAAGATGCCAGTGTTGGACTGGGGTGTACAAAGTTTAAAATCACAACACCAGATTTTAGTCCAACAGGTTTAATTGGAAGCACTAGCTTTTGGAGCGCCACTCCATCAGGTGGTTTACCTTCAGGTAATTGACACTTCATTTAGACATTACTCCCCTGCTATTGTCAAGTTAAATTATCAATTCAATCTCTTCCATTCAGAAATGCTTTCTGGCCAGATGTATGTCACACTTGTATTGTCTTGGGAAAGCACTCAGTCAGAAAATAGTCTGCATAAGGATTCCCCAGGATTAAATTATTAGCATTATCTCAGAGAATGATCTCATCCAGTCATTGTACCTGGGGTAACATGCGACTGAGTAACTGGGGGTTATCTTGAGTGGAATGTAACTGTGGGGGAAATGTCCAGAGCATCTGTAATTTAGCCAACCGACCTGTATAAAGGGGATGTGCTTTCTTTGTTCAGAGCCTCACTTTGACTCAACCTTGCACAGCTGCAAGGTGGGGTGGTCACCTAGCTTGTACAAGCTTTAATAAACTAACTGTTCACAGAGCTTTTACCATGACCCTATAAAGCTCTGCGAGGTGTGTGTTAAAGGTTCCTCCAGAAAGCTTGTACTGTACTGTGCCTAATAAATTTGGTTGCTTGTTCACAGAAGTTGGTGTGTTGCAGTTTCATCAAGGTGTGTAAGAACCTCAAGAGTAAAAGGGAACTTAACAGTTGGATAACAAACTGTTCTGCCAAAAGCCTCACCAAAGCGGAGCAACGAAGTGTTTGTTTTCAATGTCAGGCTCCCCGTTGAATTCAGTGACAATAATGCAAGATTTGCAATGTTACTATGAAATATTCCCACCAGTCATTTAAAGTCTGGAAATTAATGCAATGAATTTGGTGGTGAGTCGTGACCGTATTCGGAGCCTGAATGCTCGGAGTCTATTCTGGAAATAGTGAAGCTCTAGTACTTCACAACAATGGGTAGTGAACTGTTCATATTTTTAAAAAAGGATTATTTTTAAAACTTTCTTCACAATATTTGTGTGTCACATTTCTGTTGGTGAAACGAGACAATAGATATAAAAGCTGTTCACAAACAAATTGCTCACCATTCAAATGCAAATTAGATAGATCTTTCAGAAGCTAAAACTGATAGAGTATGCAAGTAACTTAATGCCATCATATTCAACACAGCATGTTCAAAAGTTAACATGGAATTTTCAACCTATGGATCTCACAAGCTTTCCATTTTTGGGTTTTCCTATTTAGGTTTCTGTAGGCTGTTTTTTTTTTAAAATAAAAGAAAATCAGAGAAACCTGCAACACAGAAGGAGACTAATTACTGTAGTCAGTTACATCTACGCTTGTTCTTTGAAAGAACACTCATGCTTCTTCTGAAGTACCTGTCCAATTACCCTCTCTGGTAGAAGGAGAACAGTTCCAACGTTTCTACTCTGTCATCAGTAATGAAGTTTTTCAGCCTTGGTAAATTTCCTCCATTTTCTGACCGAAGGTGTTTATAACTTCCCATAAGTACAGCATCCAGAATTGTCAACAATGCTTAGACGGAGGTCTCATGGCATTCAAATGTATCTCTTTGCTTTTATGCTTTTTTCATAAACCACCATGCACCTCCGGGCCCCCCCCCCCCCCAAAAAAAGACTAGCATTTCTGTGGTGTTTTTCAAGGCAGTCAATAATTGTTTTCTGACTAAGCTTCAAAATGGCAATGTTTAATTTTGCCCAGCAACTCTCACCAACAGTAATGGTGACAAACATTTGTTTATGATGCTCACTAAGAGATAAATGTTGTAAGTCTTCAAATAGTGTTATTAAATCTTATATGTCCACCTGAGAGTGCAGATGTTAAAAATCACATCCAAAAGCAACACCTCTGGCAGTGCAGCATTCCTGCATTGGAATATCAGCTTTGAGTTTATGCGCAAGTCCCATAGTGGGACTTGAATCTAGAAACTCTTGCGGCTCAGATTCAAGTTTAGTACTGACTGAACTCTCATAGCTGACTCATAACTTTGTAGAAAAAATAAATCACCATCAATTCCTACCACCTTTAACGATGTGACTACAAAGATATCTCTCAGCTTCACAACACATTTCAAAATTGAGAAATTTATAATTGTGCTGTCTTTCCATCACAGCCTTCCCAAAGTGCATCACTTATCACCTCTCCACAGGAATGAGCTGCTTTGCTCCCACCCATCCCACCATATCACCACCCCATCTGGTAGAAAACCACACCTCCTCCATGATAACACATCACTGGAGCTGCCCAAGAATGCATTCTCAGCCCTCTACTGTACTCCCTACACACTCACGACTGGGTTTCCAAATTCCAAACGAACGGTATCTATATGTTTGCTGACAACACCACTGTGGTAGGACAGGTATCAAATAATGAAAAATCAGCATACACAAAGAAGATAGCGGGTGTGGTGACGTGGTATAATGAGAACAATCTCTCTCTCAATGTCAGCAAAACTAAAGAATTGTTCATTGACTTCAGAAAGAGAGGGAGAACGTGCCCCATCTACATTAATAGGAGCAGAGGCTGAGGGGGTTGAGAGCATTAGGTTCCAAGGAGTGACAATAACCAACCGGACATGGACTTCCCATGTAGATGCAATGGTCAAGAAGGTACAACACCTCTTCTACCTCAGGAAATTCAGCATGTACATAAAGACCCTGACCAACTTTTATAGATGCACCACAGAAAACATACTATCTGGATGCATAACAACCTAGTATTGCAACTGCTGTGCTGTAAGAAGCTACAAAAGTTTGTGTGCACAGTCCACGGAAGCCAACCTCTTATCTATGGATTCTGGATCAGTGGTGCTGGAAGAGCACAGCAATTCAGGCAGCATCCGAAAAGCTTCAAAAATCGACGTTCGGGCAAAAGCCCTTCATCAGGAATAAAGGCAGAGAGCCTGAAGCGTGGAGAGATAAGCTAGAGGAGGGTGGGGGTGGGGATAGAGTAGCATAGAGTACAATAGGTCAGTGGGGGAGGAGATGAAGGTGATAGGTCAGGGAGGAGAGGGTGGAGTGGATAGGTGGAAAAGGAGCTGGGCAGGTCGGACAAGTCCGGACAAGTCAAGGGGATCGTGTTGCTGGAGGTTAGAAACTAGGAGGGGTTGGGTCTGAGGGCAGAGGTGCAGGATGTGGACGAGATGCGTTGGAGGGCATCTTTAACCACGTGGGAAGGGAAATTGCGGTCTCTAAAGAAGGAGGCCATATGGTGTGTTCTATGGTGGAACTGCTCCTCCTGGGAGCAGATACGGCGGAGGAATTGGGAATACGGGATGGCATTTTTGCAAGAGGTAGGGTGGGAAGAGGTGTAATCCAGGTAGCTGTGGGAATCGGTGGGTTTGTAAAAAATGTCAGTGTCAAGTCGGTCGTCACTAATGGAGATGGAGAGGTCCAGGAAGGGGAGGGAGGTGTCAGAGATGGTCCAGGTAAATTTAAGGTCAGGGTGGGATGTGTTGGTGAAGTTGATGAATTGCTCAACCTCCTCGTGGGAGCACGAGGTGGCGCCAATGCAGTCATCATCAATGTAGCGGAGGAAGAGGTGGGGAGTGGTGCCGGTGTAATTACGGAAGATCAACTGCTCTACGTAGCCAACAAAGAGACAGGCATAGCTGGGGCCCATACGTGTGCCCATGGCTACCCCTTTGGTCTGGAGGAAGTGGGAGGATTCAAAGGAGAAATTGTTAAGGGTGAGGATCAGTTCGGCCAAACGAATGAGAGTGTCGGTGGAGGGGTACTGTTGGGAACGTCTGGAGAGGAAAAAACGGAGGGCTTGGAGGCCCTGGTCATGGCGGATGGAGGTGTAGAGGGATTGGATATCCACGGTGAAGATGAGGCATTGGGGGCCGGGGAAACGGAAGTCGTGGAGGAGGTGGAGGGCGTGGGTGGTGTCTCGAACGTATGTGGGGAGTTCCTGGACTAGGGGGGATAGGACAGTGTCGGGGTAGGTAGAGATGAGTTCAGTGGGGCAGGAGCATGCTGAGACAATGGGTCGGCCAGGGTGGTCAGGCTTGTGGATCTTGGGAAGGAGGTAGAACCGGGCAGTACGGGGTTCCCGGACTATGAGGTTGGAAGCTGTGGGTGGGAGATCTCCTGAGGTGATGAGGTTCTGTATGGTCTGGGAGATGATGGTTTGGTGATGGGGGGTGGGGTCATGGTCAAGGGGGCGGTAGAAAGAGGTGTCCTCGAGTTGGTGTTTGGCTTCAGCGATGTAGAGGTCAGTGCGCCAGACTACCACTGCGCCCCCTTTGTCCGCTGGCTTGATGGTGAGGTCAGGATTGGAGCAGAGGGATTGGAGGGCTGCGCGTTGTGAGGGAGAGAGGTTGGAGTGGGGGAGGGGGGGGGTCGACATGTTGAGGCGGTTAATGTCCCGGCGGCAGTTGGAAATGAAGAGGTCGAGGGCAGGTAATAGGCCAGTGCTGGGGGTCCAGGTGGATGCAGTGTGTTGGAGGTGGGCAAAGGGGTCCTCGGAAGGTTGGCGGGAATCCGGATTGTGAAAGTAAGCTCGGAGGCGGAGGCGACGGAAGAAGTGTTCGACGTCACGGCGTGTATTAAATTCATTGATGCGTGGACGGAGGGGGGGGACGAAGGTGAGTCCTTTGCTGAGGACTGATCGTTCGTCCTCAGTGAGGGGGAGGTCTGGTGAAAACTCGGCAGGGCTGGGAGCTGGTGTGGGGTCGGAGCCAGTACCTGGAGTGGGTGTGATGGTGGGGGGGAATGGGGGTGGAGTCATGAGCAGGGGTAGTGTTCCCCTCGGGGTTCTGGGGGGTGGGGATAGTGACAGTGGGGTCTGTGGGGGGCGTGTCAGCAGAATGCAGGTGAGTGGCGCTGGTGGGGTCGGAAGTGGTGGCAGACACGGCAGTAGGGGTGCCGGAAGTCACTGTGCGTGTGGCATCGGCGATGATGTGAGGGCCGGAAGTGGCTGTGGGAGTGGCCATGATGGGGGCAGAAGTGACATCATCAATCAGCGTGGGGGTGGTAGCTGCATCAGCCGCATGGCTAATGGTGTTTCCGAGGCCAGGGGAATCTTCTGGAATGTTCGAGGAGCGCTGGTTATGGAGGTGGGTAGATAAAAGTTTGTTGTACTTACAGTTTTTGATGTTTGAGATGGAATTGAAATACTGTTTGTTGAGAGTATGGATTCTCCTGAGGATGTAGTACAGAGTGGGTCCTTTGCAATTCTGAGAGAGTGTGGCCCTCAGCTGAGGCAGGGATGACTGTAGAGAGGTTAGGTGCCGGCGCATTGCTGCGAGCGTGGAGCGGAGGATCTTGAAGGAGAACTGTTGCTGGTGTTTTTGAATCTGTAATCTGTACTGTTTGTCCTGT
Source organism: Chiloscyllium plagiosum (assembly GCF_037043375.1). Classification (NCBI taxonomy): domain Eukaryota; kingdom Metazoa; phylum Chordata; class Chondrichthyes; order Orectolobiformes; family Hemiscylliidae; genus Chiloscyllium; species Chiloscyllium plagiosum. The sequence goes on along the minus strand of NW_028270172.1, from coordinate 49,317,428 downwards.
TCGGGTCCGAACTCTGCTGGTTTAAAGGTGGTCCGGAGTCTGTGTGGGATGAGGTGGTTACGGAGGCAGGCACTGAGGAAGCAAATGTGGCTGTAGTAGCGAGTTTGTTTCAGGACATGGTTGAAGAGCTTCAGGGCAGAGGAAATGACCTGGGAGTTGCAGTGGGAGAGAGACTCCCTGAGATTCTTGTAGAGAGAGGAGGAAAACTTCAAGGCAGGCATCCTTGTAAGAGGATTCGCAGTAGGGTTAAAATCAACGAGGTAAAAACACTTATCTATGGACTCCATTTAGACGTCTTGTTGCTATGGAAAGGCTGCAGACTTTCCCATCTCATCAATGCTCTCCCACAATCTCCTCCATCTGGTGGAAGATACAGAAGCTTGTACACATGTACCAGTAGGTTCAGGAACAGCTTCTTCCCTGCCATTGTTAGACTGATGAATGAACTCTCCAACTTCAAATAATGCCAACCTTGTGAATGTAATCCTGCCTAGCGCACATACTCTGCGGTGTAACCTGTATGCCCTACTTTGTCCAAGTTATTTTTCCCATCCTTATGATTTGTGTGTCCTTGCTTACTATAATCTGCCTGTACTTCTTGCAAACAAAGCTTTTCACTGTAGTTGGTACACATGATAATAAATCAAATCAATACCATTTTCCTCACTTGCTGCTACTTTGACAAGTTTCATTACATCCATAAACTTTATAGTGCTACTCCCTACATGAAAATCTGTCATTTATATAAAAAAAATTGAAAAAAAAAGTAGAATAATGGACCCAAAACCAAAACTTGGAAGAATGTAACTACCCCCAAATCTGAAACAAACTCTGACCACCCCTCACATTCTGCCACTGATCCCATCCTGTATTCAGACATTTCCTCCAATTCCATGGGCTCTGATTTTAATTGGTCAGCTCAACAAATATTCCAACTTGCACTTTGTTGAAAGCCTTTTGAAAGTTAATATATTCAGTTCATAGTCTAACTTGATCAAAGTCGAACACGCTAGGCAGATATGACTTAGTTAATTCTGTCCATTAAGAGATGTTCCAGTCCAGTGGCAGGGACACTATCCCTGCACCACAAGACCATTCAGAGCATCCCTGTCATCGGGTTTTTTTGTTTCTTTATATTCACTAAACAAAGTACAAAAAAAAACAACAGGTTATAGTCCAACAGGTTTATTTGAAGGCACTAGCTTTCAAAAAGCTGCTTCTTCATCAGGTAGTTGTGAAGCAGGACCATAAGAGAATTTATAGCAAAAGATTACAGTGTCATGCAGCTGAAATGATATACTGAACAAACCTAGATTAAGTCTTTCATCTTTTAGAAAAGGTTTACTAGTTTCGGTTCTTTAATATATAAATACCAGAACTTCATTTAAGTCACATTCTTGAGATAGCTTCAGGTTTTATAACAAAAGGTACCATCTAAGCTCAGACAATGCATCAAAAGGTGTGAGGCTAAAGTCAGTCTGTATCCCAGTCTTGAGTCAGACTGGTTCCATCTCTAAAGTGGAATTTACGTGATATCACACGGAATGACTGTACGTATGTTATGCATTTTTGAGCAAAATAGAATGTATATGCAAATATAAACTCACCCCATAAACTATAGGCCTGTGAGAAGGTGCGTGTGAGTGTTTGCCTCAGTGCATGGAGAGAAAGCGCGAGAGAGCACCTGTTGTATGACATGAATCCAAGGTCCCAGTTGAGGCCATTCCCACTGGTACCGAACCTCTTCCTGGCCACTCTGCATTGTTGCCTGGGCCAAAGTCTGCCTTGGAGGATGGTCACCCAAAGGTCGAATGCCCCTGACCACTGGAAGTGTTCTCCAACTGGGAGAAAACACTCTTGTGTCTTTGTGCGGCATTCATCCGTTGCCGTAGCCTCTGCTTGGTCTCACCAATGTACTATGGCATCCTCAGGGCATCCTTGCCTGCAGCGTATGAGACAGACAACGTTGGCCAAGTCACATGAATACCTGCCATGTACATGGTGGGTGGTGTTTCCACATGTAATGGTGGTATCTGTGTCGACACTGACGTTTCTTGCAGTGGTTCCCATGATAGGGTTGTTTAGATTAGATTAGATTACTTACAGTGTGGAAACAGGCCCTTCGGCCCAACAAGTCCACACCGCCCCACCAAAGCGTAACCCACCCATACCCCCTACATTTACCCTTTACCTCACACTACGGGCAATTTAGCATGGCCAATTCACCTGACCTGCACACCTTTGGACTGTGGGAGGAAACCAGAGCACCCGGAGGAAACCCACGCAGACACAGGGAGAATGTGCAAACTCCACACAGTCAGTCGCCTGGAGGCGGGAATTGAACCCAGGTCTCTGGAGCTGTGAGGCAGCAGTGCTGGTGTTGTGGTTGATGTTATGCTGAAGGCTGGGCAGTTTGCTGTGAACAATGATCTGTTTAAGGTTTGGTGGTTGGTTAAAGGTGAGAAGTGGAGGCGTAGGGAAGGTCTTGTCCAAGAAGCATGATTCTAAAAGATGAAAGACTTAATCTAGGTTTGTTCAATATCATTTCAGCTGCATGACACTAATTTTTTGCTATAAATTGTGTCTTATGATCCTGCTCGACAACCACCTGATGAAGAAGCAGCGCTTCAAAAGCTAGTGCCTCCAAATAAACCTGTTGGACTATAACCTGGTGTTGTGATTTTTAAACTTTGTCCACCCCAGCCCAACACCAGCTCCTCCAAATTAAAGAAATAAGTATGGACAAGATAGACCACTTAGCACATTATTCAGGTGGTCTCAGATGCAACATTAAGTTCATTGCTACTTGATTATATACTGTCAATTTGGAGAAGATTAATGTTAATAGTGAGCAAAGAAGTCAAATTAACATTGTTGCCACTGCCGTAATCTCTAGCCCTACATCTGCCAATTTTAGGTCTAATATGTTGAAGTACTGATGATCTTATGTTGTGAGCAATGAAAAGGAGTGCTTACTTAAAAGGAATATAATTGTGATGATAAAGTATAATTCAAAGTATGTGTTTATTTAAACAGTGCACTTTACAGTAGCTAATACATTCAGTCCTGCCAAAAATACATAGTACTTAGAACTCTATGTGTCATAATTCGATATGACTGTTAAGGAAACCTTCCTTTGTAACTTTCCCCATTTATCACTTGCACTTCAATCTAGTTAAATATTTTCCAAAAGGAAAGACAAAATGGAAAAACAAAAGAGCAGAAGTCTGGGACTAACTGGATTGCTCTTTGTAAGAGCCAGTGCAGATTCAAATGAGCCAAATAGCCTTTTTGGGTGGTCTTTAAATTTAAAGAATTCCCAGGAAGTGGAGATGTTTAAATATTCCTTATTAAGGTTGAATTCTTTTCACTTCTCCTACCTTAAAAGCAACTTCGTTCCAAAATGACTTTAATGCACGTGCAAGGTCTCTACACAGAACCATCTGGATGGGTACAAAGGTAACCATACTTAATTGATCTGATCATGAGTAATTGGCTCTAGAAATTGAGTCTAGAACATTTGTATATTCCACACAAATACTCAACGCCAGCAAAACCATGGAATGTACTATTGACTTCCAGCAGGATGTTACTCATGCCCCCCCCCCCCCCAAAACATTAACAGCACAGAAGTGGAATGAGTGAACTGTGTCAAACTCCTGGGAGTGGTCATCCACAACAAGCTTTCTTGGACTGTTCATGTGGACACACTGGTTACAAAGGCCCAACGTCTCTTCTTCCTCAGGCAGCTGAGGAAATTTGGCATGATGGCAAATAACCTTGCCAAGTTTTATAGGTATGCCAGACAGCATTCTGTCTGGATGTATCACTACCTGGTATGGCAACTGTACCATTCAAGATCGGAGACAGTTACAGAGAGTGGCGAACTCAGTAACATCCTGCCGGAAGTCAATAATACATTCCATGGTTTTGCTGGCATTGAGTGTATTTGTGTGGCCAATCAAAAAGACCAACCTCCCATCTATAGAATCCAACTACCAGGCCCACCGTGAAGGAAAAGCCGCCAGCATTCTGAAAGATCCATCCTGGCAATGTTTTTCTACAACCTCTACCATCAGGGAGAAGGTAGAAAAGCCTGAACACACACACCAGCCAGTTTCGTAACAGTTTTTAGAATACCGAATGGACTCTCAAACTCTTAACATTCGCCTGTACCTCTTTTTGTTTACCTATTATTTACCATCTACGCTACTGAACTATGATCGGCCTGTATTGCTCACAAGACAAAGCTTTTCTCTGTCCCTCGGTACATATGACAATAAATTCAATACCCTATCATTCACTTATTAAACTTTCACAAAATCAATGCTACAATTTATGGACACAACTGAGTTACAAAGTTCTCTTCTGCTTATTTAAAAAAATAATCTTATCACTTTTGTGTAACTGAATGCTGATAAAAATATGTCTGCTTTTAAAAATGTTTATATTTGTAATATTTATTTAAAGAAGTTACTTTACCTGACTGCAAACAGGACCAAAACAAAATAGTTTTTTTAAAAAAGTGGTTAAGCTACGATCCAATTTTTCCATAACAGTCACATCTGTGAAAATTAAAATGGAAGTCAAGCTAACGGTTACCCTCAATGCCTCATTTTGCTGAATCTCCATTTCTTTGATACCTAGTTGAACACTTTGGAACATTTTTCTACATTAAAAGTAGTATAAATGCAAGTTGAACAATAAAAATCAGTTTATTATCTCTTTAATGCAGTCCTTTTGCGAGAAATTATTTAAGCTTGAAAACAAAGGGTTCATCAAAGAATATGAAGTCATTGAATTGTGGATCTTTAGTTTAAGTTGTCCTAATTTTTTTTATACAAAAATAGTACTTTAAAAAGGGATGGTTGCTATCATAAAGGGGAGCTGGGTTAAGTATGAAAAATCAACAAAACACACTTGCTTTTGATGACCAAATCTAATGAGATATCAGCACTAGGACTGTGAGCAGCTTTATTGTACAACGGAAAAGCACAATGTTGTGACGGTCCTATCAAGGCATTGTGTGGAAACAAAACAAGCTGCAATTTATCATATAAAATCCTGCAAGATAAAGCTGGTACTGATCAGTATCAGAAATGTGATCAAGCTGCTTTTAAAAAAAAATGAAGATTTCACTGTATCTTCTCATTATAACAATATTTAGTACAACCCCTCCCCAAAAATGATGCTGTTGTGGTTTTTGCCAGCATGTGCTCTATTCATGCTATGGAAAGTGCAGTATCCAGTCAGTAAAATAACTCTCTACTAATAGGTCTGGTTTTAACCATGCAAATTGTACCCAGAGAGCAAATTCAGGATGCTCATTAAGGTATGGGCAAAAAAAAATTGAAGACAGGATAAATTCTGCAGCATTTCACAAAACAGCAATGCATTTTGACCTCTGAGATGGAATCTTATTGACTTCAACTCCTGTATCTTTGAACAAATTCTCATCCCTCAATACAGGGTCTTGAACTTAAAAGAATTCCATGGATCTTCAAAAGAAGAAAAAACAAAAAAAAAACTTGCCCCCAGTACACAAGAGGATCATATATTAGGACAGGTAGTGGCCTGGAGCAAGGTTTCAGGGGAGACACAGGAGCATAAGGAGGGAGGGATTTCCAGACCTTAGACCCAGGCTACTTAAGGCATGACTGCCATAATATCATGCCTACTATCATAAAATAGTTCACAAAACGTGGACTTTTCTGGAGACGCTATCATTTACTGCCGATCCCCAAATGCCTGGAGAAGGTGGTGGCGAGTTTCCTTCTTGAACTGCCAGAGTCCACTGGGTGCAATTACACCTTCAATAAGATTGGAAGGATTTGGTTTTTAACCCAGAAACAGAGCAATATTATAAAATCAGGATTGCGTGGTTTGGAGGGAAACATGGTGGCAGTGTTCCCACGTAGCCACTGTCCTTGTGGCTCTCGGTGGTAATGGGCATGAGTTTGGAAGATGCAAATGAAGGAGCCGTGATGAATTACTATGGTGCATCCTGCTGCCACTATGTGTCAGTAATAGAAGCAGTAAATATTCACAGAGATGGATGGGTTGCTGATTAAGTGGATTGCTTTGTCTTAGATGGCAATACAGTGCTCTGACACATTGTCCAATAACAATGGCTGACTAACTAGAGACAATCCACTACATTTTAGTGCAAAGTACAATATGTATCCATAACACATGAAAATACAGTTACTGGGATATTTACTTAAATATCAATTCAATCCATTAACAAAAGGAATTAAAATACTCAAGTGGTCAAAACAACATCTGTACTCTACTGTTCATATATTTTTAAAAGAATAAATTCAGTATGCAAATATTTAAAGATTAAAAAAGGACTTTGGAGCAGAAGTAGGCCATTCAGTTGCTAAAACCTGCTCTGCCGAACAACAGGATTTTGGCTGCGATTCTGCTTCAACACTTCTCCTGCACTTACCCCATATCTTTGATCGTGATCATAAATATTCAAAATGACTAAGATCCTACTTGTGTCCCAGGATAAAGAATTCCAAAGATTCACCATTCTAAAAAGTGAAGAAATTTCTCCTCATTTTAGGCCGAAATTGCCTCTTACTCTGAAAGAGTGCTCCAACTTGGTTCTATTTTCCCCAACAGGAATATCACTGCATCTATTCTGTTGAGTTGTTTAAGGATTTTGTATGCTTCAAAATGAAATCATTTCTCATTCTTCTGAACTCTAAAAAATACCAGCGCAGTTTTAGCAATCACTCAGAGTCACAGAATCAGCGTTGTGCAGCATGGAAGCAGACTCAAGCCCAGCAGATCAAGGTCCTACTGTACTCAGAGATCACTATCCATTACACCAATTTTGATGTCATCTACACACGTACTAACCATTCCTCCTCTGTTTACATCCAAATTATATAAAAAAAAACAAAAAAAAAAAGTGTAACTAACACCAATCCTTGTCGGTCACAGGCTTCCAGTCCAAAAAAAATGCATCCTGTTGCCACCACCCTCTGGTCTCCTACTTCAAGCTAACCATGTGCCACTCCTCATGGCAAAATTCCAGGAAATAGCATTGTTATACTGCCATGAGCAGCGAAATTGACGTTTCAGGCAAAAGCTGGAAGTTTGGAACTAGGGTGAGGTGGGGGAAGGGGAAATGAGGAAACTGTTGAAGTCCACAATGATGCCTGGGGTTGAAGTGTTCCGAGGCGGAAGAGGAGGCGTTCTTCCTCCAGGCGTCTGGTGGTGAAGGAGCGGCGGTGAAGGAGGCCCAGGACCTCGATGTCCTCGGCAGAGTGGGAGGGGGAGTTGAAATGTTGGGCCACAGGACGGTGTGGTTGATTGGTGCAGGTGTCCCGGAGATGTTCCCTAAAGCGCTCTAGGAGGCGCCCAGTCTCCCCAATGTAGAGGAGACTGCATCGGAGACTATCCCCATGACTTGTCTGGACCAGTCCTACCTGCCCATCTCCTTTTCCACCTATCCACTCCACCATCTCCTCCCTGACCTATCACCTTCATCCCCTCCTCCACTGACCTATTGTACTCTATGCTACTCTCTCCCCACCCCCACCAGCTTATCTCTCCACGCTTCAGGCTCCCTGCCTTTATTCCTGATGAAGGGCTTTTGCTTGAAACGTCGATTTCGCTGCTCCTTGGATGCTGCCTGAACTGCTGTGCTCTTCCAGAACCACTAATCCAGAATCAGGTTTCCAGCATCTGCAGTCATTGTTTTTACCTTGTTATACTGCTAGTATTGTAGGTATTTAGCTGCTTAAGTAACATGACCAAACCTGCACAAACTATTCCAGGAGTTGACTCACAGGGCAGCACAGTGGCTCAGTGGTTAGCATTGCACCTCACATTGCCAGGGTCCCGAATTAGATTCCAGTCTCGGGTGACTACCTGTGTGGAGTTCAGACATTCTCCCAGTGTCTGTGTGGGTTTCCTCCAGGTTATCTGGTTTCCTCCCACAATCTAAAAATGTGCAGATTAGGTGAACTGGCCATGATAAAACTGCCCATAATGTTCAGGGATGCATTGGTTAGGTGCATTAGTTACAGGTAAATGTAATAGGGTAGGGAAATGGGCTTGCACAGGTCACTCTTTGGAGGGTTGGTGTGGACGTGTAGGGGTGAATGGCCTGTTTGCACACTTTAGGGATTCTACGATGACTTTATGACATGCACAATGAAGATGTTGATTTCTCATAATAACCAATCTGAATTTCCATTTAACTATGAATTGGAATGCACATAATCAAATTGCTCCTTTCTTTAATCTGAAAGCAAAGTAGATTTTCAAACCACCTTCCCCCTTCTTCATATACAAAAACGAAATTCTAAAAAAAGTTCAAGGTAAACTTACAATGAAAGTTACTGCAAGAAAGCAATTGTTCTTCAGGCCTTGAAACAAAGTGTACACCCACCTCCCCCAAAACAATACCTCATAACCATGAACAACAACACCACCTCTTTGTCTGTCCCATCTTAAAGCACACTGCAAGTGATTGTTAAATGGCATTTCATTATAGTAGTCAATGTGACTAGTATTGCATGTGATATTATCATTTGCCGGGGACAAAGAACAATCCCACTGGCAGATTGGTAGCTTAATATATAATTCATGTCGCAGTATCTCATTTCCTTACCCCATACTCCGTGGGTAATATAATTAACTCTTTATTCAGAATTGGTCAACACATTATCCACTGTGAAAGTGATAAAACTTAATTTAAAATGTTGAGATTTTTTTGCCCCGCCCCATTTAATGCGAGGGCGTGAACATCATTTTAAATTTTCCAACTTATGCGAAAAGGATATTGAAACAATATGTACTGTTCCATCCCAAAAATGTCGATATTAACCTGGCCAACCTCAAGTAACCTACCTCAGTAACGCCAGCTTCGAGACGCTCGTTTCTCCTCCAGCTTCGAGCCTATTGCGGCCCTCAGCGTCGGGAGTCGCACAACCAGAAACAATTTGTTACAAATCAGCTGCTACATATTGTAACCAGCACAGCTCGCAACTCGGGCTGTGTGCAGGAACTCTCGACCTGCTGGAGGACCGGAGATTTCGGGGAACTGGCCAGCCCTTGGCTTGTCGCTCTGGATTTCATTGCAACCTTTCCCCCCCCCCACCCATGTCTTCACTTGGCCCTGGCGGCCTGGAGTTTAAGCAGCCTCAGCTTCCCTGACCGGCTCCCCAGCACTAGCTGCAATCACTACACTTCAGTAGACTCCCCCCCCACCAGGATCAACGCACTCCTTCCACCCGCCCCCAACCTCCGTTGTGTCCCTCTTTTACCTGTGAAATGCCGCAGGGTGCCGTGTGCCCACAGGCTCAAGACTTGCTGCACCGTCAGATTGATGGAATAATCGCCGGCGGCCATGGCTGTACGGCCCGCTCGCTGCTGCTGCTGTTGCTGCTGCTGCTGCTGCTGGGGAACCCTTTTACTCGAGGCGGCCGGCATTGGGATGCAGGGTATGGGGAGAAGAGAGATCGCCAGTGCTGCCTGCCGCGACGCCCAGCCCAGGACTGAGGCGGTGCGGTGGACAGCCGAGAGGAGCGAGCGCACCCTTAAAGGCAGCAGCAGCAGCCTCTCCCAACACTCTCCCCCAGCTCGCTCCCTGTCAGCCAGCGTCGCGAACGGGCACTGCAAGCATTACAGGGTCACCTCAGACTGATGGCCTTCCCGTGGTAACTCCCCAGCCTTCCTCCAGCAATGCATACGCCTTTAAAAGAGAGAGAGAAGGCGTAAACTCTTAAAGGGGATTGTCTAAGATCGAATCAGGTGTTTCTGGCGCGGAAGATCCGGGTTCAAGTCACTCCTGTTCCGAGGTCTGTCACAACAGGGTGATTTTTTAAAAACCTGGCGGTCACTTCTATATATTTATAATGCTCTCTCTTAAAACGATTTTTTTTCAAAAATAGGGTTTTGAACGAGATTAAAGCGTTTGATAAAGTTCCCACGATAGGCTATTGCAGAAAATACTGTGGGATTGAGGGTGATTTAGTGGTTTGGATCAGAAATTGGCCAGCTGAAATAAGACCTTAAGAAATAAGGTGGTGGGTGATGGGAAATGTTCATCCTGGAGTTCAGTTATTAGTGGGGCACCGCAAGGACCTGTTTTGGTGCCATTGCTTTATCATCTTTATAAATGACCTGAATGAGGACATTGAAGGATGGGTGAGTGAATTTGCAGATGACACTAAAGTCGGTGGAGTTGTGGACTGTGTGGAAGGATGTTACAGATTACAGAGGGACATGGATAAGCTGCAGAGCTGGGCTCAGAGGTGGCAAATTGAGTTTAATGCGGAAAAGTGTGAGGTGATTTACTTTGGAAGGAGTAACAGGAATACAGAATACTGGGCTAATGATAAGATTCTTGGCAGTGTAGATGAGCAGAGAGATCTTGGTGTCCATGTGCTTAGATGCCTGAAAGTTGCCACCAGGATGATAGGTTTGTTAAGAACGCATACGGTGTGTTAGCTTTTATTGGTAGATGGATTGAGTTTCAGAGCCATGAGGTAATTTTGCAGCTGTACAAAACTTTGGTGTGGCTGCACTTGGGAGTATTGCGTACAGTTCTGGTTGCCACATTATAGGAAGGATGTAGGAGCCTGGTATGGAGGGAAGGTCTTAGGAGCAAAGGCTGAAGGACTTGAGGCTGTTTTCATTAGAAATAAGAAGGTTGAGAGGTGACTTAGAACATAGAACATTATGGCGCAGTACAGGCCCTTCAGACATGCTGCGCCGACCTGTGAAACCAATCTGAAGCCCATCTATGCTACAGTATTCCTTTTTCATCCATATGTTTATCCAATGACCATTTAAATGCCCTTAAAGTTGGCCAGACTACAACTGTTGCAGGCAGGGCGTCCCACTCCCCAACAGCTGAGTAAAGAAACTACCTCTGACATCTGTCCTGCATCTATCACCCCTCAGTTTAAAGCAATGTCCCCTCATGCGTGTCATCACCATTGAGGAAAATGGCTCTCACTGTCCACCCTAACTAACCCTCTGATTATCTTCTATATCTCAATTACATCAATAGATAATAGGTGCAGGAGTCGGCCATTCTGCCCCTTGAGCCTGCACCACCATTCAACATGATCATGGCTGATCATCCTTAATCAGTATCCTGTTCCTGCCTTATCTCCATAACCCTTGATTCCACTATCTTTGAGAGCTCTATCCAACTCTTTCTTAAATGAATCCAGAGACTGGGCCTCCACTGCCTTCTGGGGCAGAGCCTTCCACACAGCCACCATTCTTTGGGTGAAGAAGTTTCTCCTCATCTCTGTCCTAAATGGTCTACCCTGTATTTTTAAGCTGTGTCCTCTGGTTCGGCACTCACCCATCAGCGGAAACATGTTTCCTGCCTCCAGAGTGTCCAATCCTTTCATAATCTTATATGTCTCAATCAGATCCCCTCTCAGTCTTCTAAACTCAAGAGTATACAAGCCCAGTCGCTCCAGTCTTTCAGTGTAAAGTAGTCCCACCATTCCAGGAATTGACCTCGTGAATGTACGCTGCACTCCCTCAATAGCCAGAATGTCTTTCCTCAAATTTGGAGACCAGAACTGCGCACAATACTCCAGGTGTGGTCTCACCAGGGCCCTGTACAGCTGCAGAAGAACCTCTTTGCTTCTATACTCAATCCCTCTTGTTATGAAGGCCAGCATGCTATTAGCCTTCTTCACTGCCTGCTGTACCTGCATGCTTACCTTCATTGACTGGTGTACAAGAACACCCAGATCTCTTTGTACTGCCTCTTTACCTAAATTGATTCCATTTAGGTAGTAACCTACCTTCCTGTTCTTGCCACCAAAGTGGATAACCATACATTTATCCACATTAAACTGCATCTGCCCACTCACCTAACTTGTCCCAGTCACCCTGTAATCTCCTAACATCCTCCTCATATTTCACCCTGCCATCCAGCTTAGTATCATCAGGAAATTTGCTAATGTTATTACTAATACCATCTTCTATATATTATAAAAAGCTGCGGTCCCAGCACTGATCCCTGCGGTACCCCACTGGTCACTGCCTGCCATTCCGAAATGGAGCCGTTTATCACTACTCTTTGTTTCCTGTCAGCCAACCAACTTTCAATCCAAGTTAGTACTTTGTCCCCAATACCATGTGCCCTAATTTTGCTCACTAACCTCCAATGTGGGACTTTATCAAAAGCTTTCTGAAAGTCTAGGTACACTACATCTACTGGATCTCCCCCGTCCATCTTCAGAGTTACATCCTCAAAAGATTCCAGAAGATTAGTCAAGCAAGATTTCCCCTTCATAAATCCATGCTGACTCTGACCTATCCTGTTACTACTATCCAGATGTGTCGTAATTTCATCCTTTATAATAGACTCCAGCATCTTTCCCACCACTGAAGTCAGACTAACTGGTCTATAATTTCCTGCTTTCTCTCTCCCACCTTTCTTAAAAAGTGGTACAACATTAGCCACCCTCCAATTCGCAGGAACTGATCCCGAATCTATTGAACTCTGGAAAATAATCACCAACGCATCCACGATTTCTCGAGCCACCTCCTTCAGTACCCTGGGATGTAGACCATCAGGCCCCGGGGATTGATCAAACTTCAGACCTAACAGTCTCTCCAAAACCAATTCCTGGCAAATATAAATTCCCTTAAGTTCAGGTCCTTCAGCCACTGTTACCTCAGGGAGATTGCTTGTGTTTTCTCCAGTGAACACAGATCTGAAGTCACCAATTCAATTCTTCAGCCATTTCTTTGTTCCCCGTAATATATTCCCCTGTTTCTGTCTTCAAGGGCCCAATTTTAGTCTTAACCATTTTTTTGCCTTTCACATACCTAAAAAAGCTTTTACTATCCGCCTTTATATTTTTGGCCAGTTTACCTTCGTACCTAATTTTTTCTCTGCGTATTTCCTTCTTAGTAATCCTCTGTTGTTCTTTAAAAGCTTCCCAGTCCTCCGTTTTCCCACTTATTTTTGCTATGTTATACTTTTTCTCTTTTAACTTTATATGTTTCTTAACTTCCCTCGTCGGCCACAGCCACCCATGCCTCCTCCTAGGATCTTTCTTCCTTTTTGGAATGAACTGATCCTGCATCTTCTGCATTATATACAGAAATATCTGTCATTGTTCCTCCACTGTCATCCCTGCTAAGGTATTGCACCATTGAACTTTGGCCAGCTCCTCCCTCATAGCTCCATAGTTCCCTTTATTCAACAGAAATATTGTCACTTACGATTGTACCCTCTCCCTCTCAAATTGCAGATTGAAGCTTATTGTATTATGGTCACTACTTCTCAATGGCTCCTTCACTTCGAGGTCCCTGATCAATTCTGGTTCATTGCACAATACCAGATCCAGAATTGCCTTCTTCCTGGTAGGCTTCAGCACCAGCTGTTCTAAGAATCCATCTCAGAGGCACTCCACAAAGTCTCTTTCTTGAGGTCCAATACCATCCTGATTCTCCCAGTCTACCTGCATGTTGAAATCCCCCATAACAACTGTAGTAACCTCTTTGCAACAAGCCAATTTCAGCTCCTGATTCAACTTACATCCAACATCCAGACTACTATTTGGGGGCCTGCAAATAACTCCCAAGAGTGTCTTTTTACCCTTAGTATTTCTCCGCTCTATCCATACTGACTCTACATCCCCTGATTCTAGGTCCCCCCGCACAAGGGATTGAATATCATCCCTTACCAACATGGCCACCCCACCCCCTCTGCCCGTCAGTCTGTCCTTACGATAGCATGTGTAGCCTTGAATATTCATTTCCCAGGCCCTGTCCACTTGAAGCCATGTCTCAGTTATCCCCACAATATCGTATCTGCCAATTTCCAAAAGAGCCTCAAGCTCATCCATCTTATTTCTAATGCTTCGTGCATTCTTGTATAGTATTTTTAATTTGTTACTGCCCTCACCCTTCCCATCAACTCCTATTTCACTCAACCTTACAGCATGATCTCTTTTTGAGTTTTCTGCTTCATTGACACGGTTGTCATTCTTGACTTCCCTTGTTCTAACTTTCCCTTCAATTTTCTTCTTAAACATCCAGTTTGTCCCCTCCCCCCCTGCTACTTAGTTTAAATGTAGCTGTGTTGCAGTAGCAAACCTGCCTGCCAGAATGCTGGTCCCCAACCTATTAAGGTGCAAACCGTCTCTCTTGTATAATTTATGCTTACCACAAAATATACCCCAGTGATCCAAGAATTTAAATCCTTGCTTCCTGCACCAGTTCCCCAGCCACAAGTTCAAGTCCATTATCTCCCTGTTTCTGGCCTCACTTTTCAACCTTCTTCTCGTTAATGAAAACAGCCTCACGTCCCTCAGCCTTTCCTCATAAGACCTTCCCTCCATACCAGGCAAAATCTTAGTTAATCGCCTCTGAACCTTTTCCAAAGTTTCCATATCTTTCCTATAATGCGGTGACCAGAACTGTACGCAATACTCCAAGTGCAGCCGCACCAGAGTTTTGTACAGCTGTAGCATGATCTCATGGCTCTGAAACCCAATCCCTCTACCAACAAAAGCTAACACACCCATATGCCTTCTTAACAACCCTATCAACCTTGGTGGCAAAACATAGAACATAGAACAATACAGCACAGAACAGGTCCTTCGGCCCACGATGTTGTACCGAACATTTGTCCTAGCTTAAGCACCTATCCATGTACCTATCCAATTGCCGCTTAAAGGTCACCAATGTTTCTGACTCTGCCACTCCCACAAGCAGCGCATTCCATGCCCCCACCACTCTCTGGGTAAAGAACCTACCCCTGACATCCCCCCTATACCTTCCACCCTTCACCTTAAACTTATGTCCCCTTGTAACACTCTGTTGTACCCGGGGAAAAAGTCTCTGACTGTCTACTCTATCTATTCCCCTGATCATCTTATAAACTTCTATCAAGTCACCTCTCATCCTTCGCATTTCCAATGAGAAAAGGCCTAGCACTCTCAACCTATCTTCGTACAACCTATTCTCCATTCCAGGCAACATCCTGGTAAATCTCCTCTGCACCGTCTCCAAAGCTTCCACATCTTTCCTAAAATGAGGCGACCAGAACTGCACACAGTACTCCAAATGTGGCCTTGCCAAGGTCCTGTACAGCTGCAACATCACCTCACGACTCTTGAATTCAATTCCTCTGCTAATGAACGCTAATACACCATAGGCCTTCTTACAAGCTCTTTCCACCTGAGTGGCAACTTTCAAAGAGCTATGAACATAGACCCCAAGATCCCTCTGCTCCTCCACCTTACTAAGAACCCTACCGTTAACCCTGTATTCCTCATTCTTATTTGTCCTTCCAAAATGGACAACCTCACACTTGACAGGGTTGAACTCCATCTTCCACTCCTCAGCCCAGCTCTGCATCATATCTAAGTCCCTTTGCAGCCGACAACAGCCCTCCTCACTATCCACAACTCTACCAATCTTGGAAGAGGGAGTCGAAGGGTGGGTCACTAAATTTGTAGACGATACGAAGATTATTAATAAACATTAATAAACATTACAAACAGCAGAGGACCCAGAACTGATCCCTGCGGAACTCCACTTGTAACTGGGCTCCAGGCTGAATATTTACCATCTACCACCACTCTCTGACTTCGACCGGTTAGCCAGTTCTCTATCCAACTGGTCAAATTTCCTACTATCCCATGCCTCCTGACTTTCCGCATAAGCCTACCATGGGGAACCTTATCAAATGCCTTACTAAAATCCATGTACACTACATCCACTGCTCTACCCTCATCTACATGCTTGGTCACCTCCTCAAATAATTCAATAAGACTTGTAAGGCAAGACCTACCCCTCACAAATCCGTGGTAACTGTCCCTAATTATGATTTATACTCTTAAATCCTATCCCTCAGTACCCTTTCCATTACTTTGCCTACCACCGAAGTAAGACTAACTGGCCTGTAATTCCCGGGGTTATCCCTATTCCCATTTTTGAACAGGGGCACAACATTCGCCACTCTCCAGTCCCCTGGTACCACCCCTGTTGACAGTGAAGACGAAAAGATCATTGTCAACGGCTCTGCAATTTCCTCTCTTGCTTCCCACATATCCTCAAGTTTTTCAAAATGCACAACACATCTTCCTTCCTAACAAGTATCTCCTCTAGCTTACCAGCCTGTTTCATACTCTCCTCTTCAACAATAAGGTCCCTGCACTATTCCTGCAGACAATGACAACATAAAGATCAAAGCCAAAGGCTTAATTGAGACAGATGAATTAATCAGAGCTTTAGATTAGGTGGGCAGTGAGAGCCTTTTTCCTTGGATGGTGATGGCTAGCACGAGGGGACGTAGCTTTAAATTGAGGGGTGTTGGTATAGGACAGATGTCAGAGGTAGGTTCTTTACTCAGAGTAGTCGGAAGGGTGTGGAAAGCCCTGCCTGCAACAGTAGTAGACTCACCAACTTTAAGGGCATTTAAATGGTCATTGGATAAACATATGGATGATAATGGAATAGTGTAGGTTAGATGGGCTTCACATTGTTTTCATAGGTCGGCGCAACATCAGGGTCCAAAGGGTCTGTACTCCACAGTAATGTTCTATGTTCTAATGAAAAAATGTGTTCAATTTAGTTTAACAGATGTGAATTTCTTCTTAAAGACATAAAGCACAGAATGAAATAAAAAGAAATCCTACCTATATTTAGGAATATCGCCAGTCAATCGCCTCCAACTTTCTGGTACAGTACGATTTTTGTCCTGCACTGCTTTCGTGGGGAATCGATTTCACATCTTTATTACACATTGTGTGGTTAAAATCTAAACTCTGTAATGGCCTATCTTCTAAAGTGGACCTCCCCTAGTTCTACAGTTTCCAGCAATCTCAGATAAATGATAAGAATTTTGAATACTTGCATGATGCTTCCATATAAATTTCCATTCTTCAGAGTGAATAATCCCAGCTCTCTCTAGCACCTCTACGCTCAACGTCAACTTGGTTGTCCTTTACAGCTCAGACATCTTACTGTTCAGCACCAGAATTTCTGATGAAACCTTTGATAAAGTTTATCAAAGGTTTTGCCCGAAACGTTGATTCTCCTGCTCCTCAGATGCTGCCCGACTTGCTGTGCTTTTCCAGCACCACACTCTCAACTCTAATCTCCAGCATCTGCAGTCCTCACTTTTTGCCTACCAGAATTGTGCAGGATATTTCTGATATGACCAAATAAAGGTTTGCAGTGCTCTGGCAGCACTTGTTAAGATCCTGCTTACTTCCCTCACTACTACTGCTTCAATGAACTAAATGATACATATCTCCAGCTTGGGTTGTGTTCTGTTGTCTCCATCTACTTCCTGATTACCTCTCTGTCACACAGAGACATGGTCACTGCAAAGTCCATCTTTTCAAACTCTCCAGATCCCTTTATGTGTGTGCTACTTAATCCCTTATCCTCAGTTTCATGCAGGCAGGTAGGTTTGAGCTCTGAAATGTGGAACAGAGTGAATACTTCAGGAAAATGATAAGAAAGATAAGAAAAAAGATTTTAAAAAATGAATATTAGATTACATTAATTCAATTTCTTCAGGACATAAGACATTGGAAGGAGGCAAAAAATTCGACTTGTCAGGTAAGCGGGTCCGATGTTTTGATTTGAACACAGAATGAATGTAGAGAGGAAGGAGAACGTTTAGAAGGAACAAAAAACATGGTCTATAATCTGATGTTATGTGATTTTTAGCTTTGTCCACCCCAATCCAACACTAGCACCTCCACATCATGAACAAAAAACAGGTCAGGTTAGCATAGACCACCCAGCAACAAGAGAGGAAATAAAAGCTCTTTTGCCTCATGTTTGTTTGAGGCAAATGGATACCAGGAGAGGCAGTGGATTCAATATCTTCTGTTTTACGCTAACAATCAAAGTCAAACCATCGATACGATATGCTTGATACTGAAAACTGCCATTTCCATTCAGTTTGTATAATTTGACTTTTCAGGAATTAGGATTCGGATGACTTATTAACTTCATTCCTAATTTCTTTGTCTCTTCCAATTTGCTGGGGTGTTTTCCCAATAAACCTGGTTGTGGTCATTCTTCCTTGGTGTCCCTTAATGCATTAGAGGAGTCTTGGAATTTTCTAAATGCTGTGATAAAGCTTAATCGATAAACATTGGCTTTCCTTTTATGGCAGTTATTGATCATATTCTCCAGTACATTACTCATTGGTATGTTTTCTGTTTCTTTAAATTAATATTCTTAATGAAGTCGTTATCTGCTGCCATTCCCACTCCCTCTGGTCTGCAACCACACCTTTTATCGAATTCCAAAATGGGATTCAAAGTTTGTGATCCCAAAATGGGATCCAAAGGGAAAATACTTTGAGGAGTACTGTGGAAGAGGTTAATGGTTTTAAAATCATTGGTGCAAAACCATTGGTATTAAGTGCTAACCATTAGTTAGCCAGTGCTAAGCAACATTATGAAGTCTATACAGCATGCCCAAGGTAGAGAAAGTCTTTGTAGAAGAGATGATTTGCCATCAGCGTTGTCAACCTGTTGACTCAAAGTGATTTGAATAAATTTAGGGATGAGTGAACCTGCAGATATGATGTTTCAGTGTTTCATTTGGAGATTGAAACATTTCTTTCTCCCATTTTGAAATGATGCTTAGGAGAACTGGAACTACCATTCTCTCAAAAAGAGAATGATGCATTCTGAGCGACCAACATCTGAAAGGCTATGTTGATGCTAAATATCCCGTTGAAGTCACAATTGGATTAGAGAAATATTTCTATATTTTCTTTGTATCACTTTCTGTCATCCACTACAGTGTGAAGCTTCCAGATCTTGACAATTATGACCATATTTCAAGATCACATTGATTCCGGCGGTTGTGGAAAGACCGTTTCTCTGCATGTATTTCCTAATAGGGCAATTTATTTCTGAACAGGAACAAGATGTGAGAAGTAATAATAATCTAAAAAAAAGTTGTATTAATTTAACTTTTGAACATTTGACCTGCAAAAAAATTTAACTGTCTGCTAAGAGCCTGCAACCAAACATCAGAAAGTTCCAAATCAAATTAGATAATGAGTTAAGTCAATAACTTAATGGCAATAACAGCAACTTTAACTATGACGAGCTTAAAGATAGAAACAGTTTTTTATACGATATTTAGAATTCAAAATAAACAAAACAATTGCTAAAGTTCCCAGTAATGGTTACAGGAGAAATCTCAATGCCTACTCAGGCAGAAAATTTTAATTAGGCATCTGGGCCTTTTCTCCTACAAGTGAAATGTGAGGTACATACACACACAATTTCTTCTTCCTGCTGTTATGCCCAGAAGGCAGGAAAAAAGAAATCCTACGTTATTTTGTTTGAAACTTGTTCTCTTTGCTTAAATTTTCTTAAAAATTGACAACGCTGGGTAGTCAACATGGATGCCATTGATCACATGATGCCAGTTGGTCATAATTTCTGGAACGTCGTAACCAGCAATTACTAGAGATCAAAAACCTTAAATCTAAGCAGACAATCTGAGAGAATCTCAGCAGGTCTGACTGCATCTGGCAGAGAACGAAACAGAGTCTAATATGACTCTTCTTCGCAGCTGAAAGGGGTTTGGATAATGGTGGTTATTATGCTTTTGACAGAGAGGGAGTAGGAATAAGTGTAACATATAGTGAGGGGGTCCAGAGAAAAAGACAAAGTGAGTGCTAATGGTGTTGAAGCATGGATAGAGATGTGAGTAAATGATTAAACAGAGAAAATGGTTCTATACTGCTGACAGTAATGCCGACAAGACAACAAGAAGCCACTTTGGAACCCTAGAGGCATAAAAGTGCCAAGGCAGAAAATGAGATGTTGTTCCTCAAACATACATGATCTTCATTGGAATATTGTAGAAATTCCAGGATAGAATTGCAACTAGAAAGTCAGGCTCATTCTCACGGATAGAGTTGGGTTATTCCCTAAAGTAGCCACCTAGTCTAGTTTTGGTTTCGCCAATGTAAAGGAGACCACAATAGACTAAATTGGAAGAAGTGCAAGTTAAATGCTACTTCACCTGGAAGATGCATTGGTGAGAAGGGAAAGGTGAATGGGCACGTATAACACCTTATGTGATTGCATGGGAAGGTGCCATAGAAGAATGAGGAAGTATTAAGAGTGGTGGAGGAGTGGATCAGGATGTTGTGGATGGAGCAATCCTTACAGAATGCTAACAGTCAGGAGAGGGGAAGGTGCCATCCCTGCTGGAGGTGGTGGACATGGTAGAGGATGATTCTTTGAATACAGAGATGGGTAAGCTGGAAAGTGAGGACAAGAGGAACTCTGCTGTTGCTCTTGGAAAGGGGAAGGCGTGAGGGCAGAAGTGCCAGAACTGGGTCCCATTAACCAGAGTGGAAGTGAATCCTCAGTTGAGGAAAAAAAAGAGGACAAGTTGGATGAGCCTTGTGGAATGTGACATCATCAAAACAGATGCAACAGAGATGGAGAAACTGGGAGATTGGAGTGGAATCCTTGCAGGAGACAGGGTATGAGGAAGTGAAGTTAAGGTAACTTCAGCGTTCTTTAATTTGTAGTGGTTATTTGTGGAATGTGCTCCACCTTGTAAAAGACCATTAAAAATAAGAACAGGAGTAGGCATTTGGCTCTTTGAGCCTGCTCTGCTGTTCAATAGGATCCGACATGCCTCACGGCCACTTCACCATCCTTTCCCTGTAACCCTTAATTCCCCTACTGATCAAGAATCTTTCTGTCCCAGGACTTAAATTTGTACAAGGATGCTGCCCCTACAGCTCTCTGTGGAGAGGAGTTCCAAAGACTCTCAACCCTCTGAGGGAAGAAATTCCTGCTTATCTCGATCTTAAATTGGTGCCCCCTTATTCTGAAACTATGCCTTCTGGTCCTAGAGTCTCCCATGAGCGGAAACATTCTCTTCCCATTTATCCTGCCAATCCTATGTTTCAATTCTTCTATACTCCAATTAGTAGAGTCACAATCTGCTTAAAGTTTGCTCTTATGACAATCCCTCCATATCAAGGATCACCCTCATGAACATTCTTTTAATTGCCTCAATGAAATAATACTATTCCATAAATAAGGGGACCAAAACTGCACACAATACTCCCATTATAATCTCACCAGCACCTTATATAGTTGGCTTAAAATAAGGGCCATAATAAGAACACTCCAGCCAAGTCAACAGAAAAGATTGATAGTGCTAATATCACTGGGCTGTTAATCTAGAGACTCAGGTAATATTCCAGGGACTTGGGTTCAAATCCTGCTGTGCCAGATAGTGGAATTTGAATTCAATTACAATCTGGAATCAAGAGTCTAATGATCACCTTAAAACCATTATTGATTTTCAGAAACACCTAGGTAGTTCACTAATGTCCTTTAAGGAAAGAAACTGCTATCCTTACCTGGTCTAGGTTACACGTGACTCCTGACCCACAGCAATATGGATGACTGTTAATTGCCCTTTGGGATGGGCAATAAATGCTGGAGTAGAAAGTCACACTTTCATCCCTTGAAAAGTAAAAATAAGCTCATGATACTTACCCCACAACCCTGCCTGCTCCAATCTTAGGCTTATTGTCAAAAAATGCATCAAAAGAAACCAGACCAGCAGTGTGGGAACCAGGACCTGATACGACAGATCTCCATTCCATTTCCCTTCTCTTGTGAATCTGCAAAACAAGCACCTGATAGTTACAACAAAGAATATATTTTTCAAAGCTACATACTTAGGATCTTTCAGAGTTCTAAATTTCCCTTGGCACAAATTGGAGCTGATGTTAGGACTGCACCCTGGTTGGGAACAGTTAAAATAGCGTAGCTGGCCATAGAATCAGTTCCCCAACTGAATCTCAAGGTAGCTATTTTCGCAGTGGTAGGATGGCGGAGAGATATCAGGTACCAACCAGGCTTAACAAAGGCCACTTATAGTCAAGGAAAAGAGGCTGACGGAGATTTTCCTTTTGATTTCTGAAGTCCCAGAGGCAGTAGCATCTAGCTGAAATAGCAGCAGGTGGTCGCATGGTAGCAGACCCTCAGAGTGTAAAGATGCAGCACTGAAACAGACCCTTCGGTCCAACCTACCTATGCTGACCAGATATCCTAAATTAACCTTGTCCTATTTGCCAACATTTGGCTCATATCCCTCTAAACCCTTCCTATTCATATACCCATCCAGATACCTTTTAAATGTTGTAATTGTACCAGCCTCCACCATTTCTTCTGACAGCTCATTCCATATACGCACCACCCTCTGCATGAAAAAGTTGCCCTTTAGATCCTTTTTAAATCTTTCCCCTCTCAGGCTAAACCTGTGCCCTTTTGTTCTAGACTCCCCCACCCCAGGGAAAAGACCTTGTCTATTTACCCTATCCATGCCCCTCATGATTTTATAAACCTCTATAAGGTTACCCCTCAGCCTCCGACGCTCCAGGGAAAACAGCCCCAGCCTATTTGGCCTCTCCTCCAATCCTGGCAACTTCCTTGTAAATCTTTTCTGAACCCTTTCAAGTTTCACAACATCCTTCCCATAGGAGGGAGACCAGAATTGCATGCAATATTCCAAAACTGGTCTAACCAATGTCCTGTACAACTACAACATAACCTCCCAACTTAGTGCTCTGACCAAGTAAAGCATACTAAATGCCTTCTTCACTATCCTATTTACCTGAGACTCCACTTTCAAGAAACTATGAACACCCAATCTTTCATAGAGAAGATAGATGAAGGGAATGCAACAGATGTTGTCCATTGATTTCGAGAAAGTATTTGACATCACTTGAAAGGATGTATTCCTAAATTGAGGTTCATGAAAAGGATGGCCAGAATCAACTGGTATGGAGAAAAACATCATGTTGTTGTAAATTTCTCTAAACTAGAAGGTGTTATCCAATGGTGTTCTCCAAGCATTGGGGATGGAGTCACTGCTTTTTGTTTTTATACATATAAATGAATTGGATATTGGAAGACAACGTAAATTATTGCAATATCTCAATGATACCAAACTTGGAGGCATGACTGAAAAAGGATAGAGATAAGCCAGAAGAATGGGGAGACAAGGGAAAATGGTATTTAATGCTGAAAGCTATGAGATGAATCTTAGCAGAAGGGATAGTGATAGCCAAAGACGTGGGCCGAGAAACATGAGAGTGGTAGGATATATTGAGAGATTAGTTAGTAAAATGGGATTTTAAGTTACATAAAGTATTAAATACAAAAACAGGAAGTAAAGCTGTACTTCCAAAAATTTCTGGTTAGGTCACAACTAGCATATTTCTGGTCAACACATTCCAGGAAGAAAATGTTGAACCTTGAGGGGGTGAAGAGGAATTTTAATGAAATGATTCCTGGGATGAGGGATATTAACTAGAAGGTTGTTCCCTTTGGAGGGAAGATTGGTTAGAAGTGTACAAGATTATCTCAGGATTAGATAAGGTAGACAAAAAAAAAGCTGTTCTCATTTGTTGTGGTAAAAGGACTAGAGAAGTCAGATTTAAGGTTTTAGGCATAAGATTCAATGAGGAATGTGAGGAATAACTTTTCCAGTTAATGACCTGGAACTCTCTGCCTATGGGGACGTTAGAAGCAAAGATGTTATATCATTTCAAAAGGAAATTGGATTTACAATTGAGGGAAGTACACTTACAGAATGAAAGGGATAAAGCAGGTGAATAGAATTGCGCAGATTATGCTGGTGAGATCCAATATGGATTTGATGGTTTGATTAACCTCATTCTGTACTGTAAAACCTCTTTAACTCTATGATCCTGAGTCCAAGATTTATTAACAGTGTAGTACTGTTGTTGTGAAGTTTTGCAGTTAGCGATAAAATAGTGAAAGCAATATTCTTGGTGGCTTTTTCCTAGCTAGTTTCTGCCAATTAAAAAGGGCAGGCTAATACTCTGGACTACTGACCAATCAAGGGGCTGTTACAAAGATAAAGTTTGATAAGCTGTTATATTTTGGAACTGTTGCTTTAATTTATTGAAAGATGTGTAAATAAAAGGATTAAGTAACTTAATTTGAATCCGGTCAGTTGTGGATGATTCAGATGTTTAAGTGAATAGGAGTGCTTACTGAGAAAAAAGTGCAAGATGGAGTGAAGGTTCATAGTTCCTTGAAAGTGGAGTCGCAGGTAGATAGGATAGTGAAGAAGGCGTTTGGTATGCTTTCCTTTATTGGTCAGAGTATTGAGTACAGGAGTTGGGAGGTCATGTTGTGGCTGTACAGGACATTGGTTAAGCCACTTTTTGAATATTGCGTGTAATTCTGGTCTCCCTCCAATAGGAAGGATGTTGTGAAACTTGAAAGGGTTCAGAAATGATTTACAAGGATGTTGCCAGGTTTAGAGGGTTTGATCTATAGCAAGAGGCTGAATAGGTTGGGGCTGTTTTCCCTGGAGCGTCGGAGGCTGAGGGGTGACCTTATAGAGGATTATAAAATTATGAGGGGCATGGATAGGGTAAATAGACAAAGTGTTTTCCCTGGGGTGGAGGAGTCCAGAATTAGAAGGCAAAGGTTTAGGGTGAGGGGGAAAGATATAAAAGGGATTTAAGGGGGAACTTTTTCATGCAGAGACTGGTGCATATATGGAACTAGTTGCCAGAGGAAATGGTGGAGGCTGGTACACTTGCAACATTTAAAAAGCATCTGGATGGGTATACGAAAAGGAAGGGTTTAGAAGGATATGGGTCAAATGCTGGCAAATGGGACTAGATTGGGTTAGGATATCTGGTGGACATGGATGAGTTGGACCGAAGGGTCTGTTCAGTGCTATTCGTCTCTATGACTGTATGACTCTACATTCATACAGGTTATCAATAGCGAAAGCAGCTGTGCTGTCGTTGAATAGACTTTAGGTCTCACAGGGAGATATTAAAAATGTCAGGCTTTAGAAACAGTTATACCTTATGTAAACAATTATTCCTTTTGAATTTAATTGCAAAATGGAATAGAGTTAATCCAGAGGACAGATGCTTACTATTTCTATAAGGCCCTTTTGATTTTCATTGCCACAGAGATGGGTTTTGAGAGGGGAAGAGTCCATAGCAAGTCGATATAATATCAGCTTACAGGTTTATTTTAAGATGTCTCTGAATCAAAGATGTGTGATGTTGGTAAACAAGAATCTGAGAGAGAGTGCAGAGATATAAAGGCAGCCAGTCTCTGTTATTCAACTTGCAGAATGTGGGTGAAAGCTTTTGTTCAGATTGAAGAAACTGGTGTCAAACTGCTGACATGCGCACTGCTCACAAAATAGCTGATTATGCGACCACATCAGGGAACTCTCCTGATGTAAATACTGCCTGACATTTTACTAGCTTCTAGCCCACCACCTGCGTCAGTCGAGGAGATGGGAGGAGTCTCTAAATTATTATTTCTGCATGGTAAACATTGGCAGAGAGAAATGTTCTGAAAGCACCCAAAGAGGCAGAAGATGTAGAGGAAAGCTATAGAAGCTAACCAAATGTTTCTTTAATCTAAATGGTGCTTCGAGAATGTGGTACTTCTTATTTTCAATGAATATCAAATTCCAATTATTCAATTGGCTGGGTTTTCTGTGATGCCAAACAAAAGAGGAAGGGAGGACATCCATGTTAATCCCAACAGATTCTGAGCCATTCAAAAAGCATTAATTGACTGGCGTCAGGACTTCCTTTACTTCTGGGGAGAAGAAATTACATCTCTGAGAGCTGCCAGCAAAATGAATATCTTGTTTTTGTAGTAAATTCACTGGGAATAGTGACAATTGCTGAGACTACATGCAATCGTCAGATTTAAATGCCGGGATCTGAGGACTAAACAGGTCCAGTGCTGTCACAGTGATGATTCAAAGGGAATCTCAGGGCAAGGGTGTTGGACATTGTGTTAGAAATACTGAGATTGCAGAGGACACCTGAGGAAAGTGAGAAGATGCAGACATTGAGGAAAATAAGATCAGGAAAAGTAGGCTGGGGTGGAAATGCTTCCTACCCTTTCCCAGCTGAGGCTTGAGCTGTATTAGCTGCCAGGTTTCACCCAATTTCTGACATAGAACATAGGAAAATACAGCAAGAATAGGCCCTTTGGCCCATGATGTTGTGCCAAGGTTTAATCCTAATGTGAAATATAGTAACTTAACCTACACACCCCTCAATTCACTGCTATCCATGTGCATGTCCAGCAGTCGCTTAAATGTCCCCAATGACTCTGCTTCCACCACCAACGCTGGCAACTCATTCCTTGCATTCACAACTCTCTGTGTAAAGAACCTACCTCTGATGTCTCCTTTATACCTTCCTCCTAATATCTTCAAACTATGACTCCTCGTACCAGTCAATCCTGCCCTGGGGAAAAGTCTCTGGCTATTGACTCTTATCTATTCCACTCATTATCTTGTATACCTTGATCAGGTCTCCTCTCTTCCTCTTTCTCTCCAGAGAGACAAGTCCGAGCTTATTCAACCTTTCTTCATAAGGCAAGCCCTCCAGAAGAGGCAGCATCCTGGTAAACCTTCTTTATGGGCCTCTCTACCTACAAATTCAGCAGGCACCTGTAAGATTTTGTCCCAAATGTTTTATTGGTGTTATAACAGAAAACTTTCAGGCATTATCATGATTCATGTTGATGATTTCTTATGGGGTGGTACTACAGAACTCTAGAAATTAATAAAATGGAGTGGAGTCTAAAGTTGAGTTCAAACTCGTGGGACTATTAAATATAATAATTTAGATATTTAGCAAGGAAGGTCTCAAGTGACCTTAAATCAATAATCCTTTCAAAACGTATTACTCCTATCCAAATTACAAAGACATCACAGAAAGATGATGTCATAAATAAAGAAGAGGCATAGTCTAATGTATTTATATGTTATAAACTGCACATGCACAACTAAAATCTGAGGATTCTGGGTAATTCAAGATGGAGGACAGAAAAATATTGTGGCTCTAAGAGCTGCTCCTTTTTTGAGGTATTTCCAGTGTAGGAGCAGATTTCCTTGAATTCTAGGAACAGTAATTACTGACTTATAAGCTATTTCATTGTTTAGAAACTTGGGAAAAAAAAGAGATCAAAAGAATGACACTTTAAAAAGGAAGAAGAAAGACAAATCAGTGACCACATGAGTAGTGAAACAAACAGAAAAGTAAATCTGCACAGCTGTTGACCCAGAAGTAACCTGCACAGCTGACTGCCTTTGGTATTTGGTTTCAAGAATTAGAGTTCATCTAAGAGAAATAAACAAAAATTGAAATTCACAGCTGATCTTGGAGAAACCTGTTGGGGGGATTGGGGACTCACAGCAGGGGAGTTGCTAAGTGGCCAGCTTTTAAAGTGGAATCTCAACAGTTTTTTTGTAAATCTACAATAATGAGTAGAGTGGATTCTTTTTTGATCATATGTTTTTATTGAGATCGATCTCTTGATTAAACTTTAAAAACAGAAAAGATAGGTACTAAGTTAGCATGCAGTAGTGTTTTTAGAGCAGTAATTCTGGGAAATTTTCTGGATCTGTAGATTGCTCAGGCACAAAGATGTCCTTCAGTAGAGTGATGCACTCTTCCTGTCGGGTCTGGAAGTTGAGGGAGAGTTTCCATGTTCCATCTCTGCAGGAAGTGTGAATTCTATCAGAATGCATGGATTGGTTGGAGCAGCAGTTCAAGTCAATGAGGAATTAACACGTGCTGGGGCTGTGATAGATGGCATTTGTAGGAACAAAGAAAAACAGCAGATACAGTCAAGTAGATGGGTTACCTTCGGGAAAAGTGGAAGAGAAAGGCAGATAGTGTAGGAGTCTCCTGTGGCTTTCCCCATCTCAAACAACTATGCTGTTTTGGAAAAAGAAGGGGGTGATGGACTCTCAGGAGAATGTAACACTGACAGCCAGGTTCCTGGTATCGAGACTGGCTCTACTGTAATGAGGGTACATCAGGTTCCAAGAGATCAATTGTGATAGGGGACATTCCAGTCAGAGGCACAGACAGCGAGACCTCAGAATGGTGTGTTGCCTCCCTGGTACCAGGATCAAGACTATCTCGGAGAAGGTGCAGGATGTTCTCAAAGGCAAGAGGGACCAACAGGAGGTTGTTGTACACATTCAAACAAGTAATGTATGAAGAGAAAAGCACAATATTCTGAGGAGAGAATATAGAAAGTTAGGCAGGAAATTAAAAAGTAAATCCTCCAGTGTAGTAATATCTGGATTACTCCCAGTGTTACGGGCTAGTGAGGGTAGGAATGGGAGGACAGAATGAACGTGTGGCTGAGGAGCTGGTAAAGGGGAGAAGGATTCACCTTGTGGATCATTGGATTCTCTTCTTGGATAGAAGTGACAAGAAGGACAAATTGCACATGAATTGGAAGGGGACTAATATACTGGCAGGGAGATTTGCTAGATCTACTCTAGAGGATTTAAACTAGTAAGGATGTGTAGGGGTAGTGGTTGGATCCAGATAGACATTGAGAAAAGAGAGCAGTCGGAGATTGGTACTTTTGGGAAAAGGAGCAAGTCAAACAGGGCAGGCAGGAACAAAGCAGAGAACGAGGTAGGACTGATAAACTAAACTGCATTTATTTCAATGCAAGAGGCCTAACAGGGAATGCAGATAAACTCAGAGCATGGTTGGGAACATGGAACATTGCAATTACAGAGATGTGACTTAGGGATGGACAGGACTGACAGGTTAATGTTTTGGGGTATAGATGCTAGAGAAAGGAAAGAAAGGGGATAAAGAGAGGAGGGGGAATGGAGTTTTTGATTAGTGATAACATTGCAGCTGTACTTAGGGAGGATACTCCTGGGAATACATCCAGGGAAGTCATTTGGGTGGAACTGAGGAATAAGAAAAGGTAATCTCCTGACTGGGATTATACTATAGACCGTCCCAATAGACAGTGGGAAATAGAGAAACAAATTTGTAAGGAGATTTCAGTTATTTGTAAGAAAATAGGGTGGTTTTGGTTGGAGATTTTAACTTTCCAAACATAGACTGGGACTGCCATAGTGTTAAGGGCTTGAATGGAGAGGAATTTGTTAAATGTGTACAAGAAAATTTTCTGATTTAAAATGTGGATGTATCTGCTAGAGAAGGTGCAAAGCTTGACCTACTCTTGGGAAATAAGGCAGGGCAGGTGACTAAGGTGTCGGGGAGGGAGCACTTTGGGGGCCAGTGACTACATTCTATTAGTTTTAAAATAGTGTTGGAAAAGAAAAGACCAGATCTAAAAGTTGAATTTCTAAATTGGAGGCAGGCTAATTTTGACGGTATTAGGGAAGAACGTTCAAAAGTTCATTGGGGGCAGATGTTCACAGAAATGTGGAGGTTGTTTAGGGAGCACTTGCTGCGAGTGCTAGATAGGTTTGTCCCGCTGAGGCAAGGAAGGGATGGTAGGATGAAGGAACCTTGGATGACAAGGGATGTAGAACACCCTGTCAAGAGGAAGCAGAAAGCTTACTTAAAGTTGAGGATGTAAGGATCAGGCAGGGCTCTAGAGGGTTACAAGGTAACCAGGAAGGAACTGAGGAATAGACTTAGGAGAGTGAGAACGGGGCATGGTGGATAAAATTAAGGAAAACCCCAAGGTATTCTACACTTATGTGAGGAAAAAGAGGATGGCCAGAGTGAGGGTAGGGCCAATCAGGGATCGTGGAGGGAACTTGTGCCTAGAGTCAGACAAGGTAGGGGAGGTCATAAATTAATACTCTGCTTCAGTATTCACTAGTGAGAGAGACCTTGTCATTTCTGAGGACAGTGTGAAATATGTTGATATGCTTGAACAGATTGATGTTAAGAAGGAGGATGTGCTGGAAAGTTTGAAAAACATGAAGGTAGGTAAGTCCCCTGGGCCAGACCAGGATATACCCAAGATTCCTATGGGAAACGAGGGAAGAGATTGCTGCTCCTTTGGCGATGATCTTTGTGTCCTGACTGTCCACTGGAGTAATGCCAGATGATTGGAGGGCAGCAAATGCTATCCCCTTGTTCAAGAAATGGAATAGAAATAACCCTGGGAATATCAGACCAGACAGTCTTACGTTGGTGGTCGCCAAATAATTGGAGAGGATTCTGAAAGACAGGATTTATGATTATTTGGAAAAGCATAGTGTGATTAGAGACAGTCAGCATGGCTTTGTGAGGGGCAGGTCATGCCTCACAAGCCTTATTGAATTCTTTGAGGAGGTGACAAAACACATTGATGGAGGTAGAACAGTGGATGTGGTGTCTATGTATGCCAATGACACGAAGGTTGGTGGAGTTCTGGATAGTGTGAAGGGCTGTTGTAGGTTGCAATGGGACATTGACAGGATGCAGAGCTGGGCTGATGGAGTTCAACCTGGAAAAGTGTGAAGTGATTCATTTTGGAAATTCGAATTTGAATGCAAAATACAGGGTTAAGGGCAGGAATGTTTGGTGATGTGGAGGAACAGAGGGATCTTGGGGTCCATGTCCATAGATTTCTCAAAGTTGCCACCCAAATTGATAGAGTTGTTAAGAAGACCTATGGTATATTGGCTTTCATTAGCGGGGAATTGAGTTTAAGAGCTGTGAGGTTATGCTGCAACTCTATAAAGCCCCGGTTAGACCACACTTGGAATTTTGTGCTCAGTTCTGATCGCCTCATTATGGGAAGGATGTGGGAGCTTTAGAGAGGGCGCAGAGGAGTTTTACCAGGATAGTGCCTGGACTACAGGGCATGTATTATGAAGAAAGATTAGGAGAGCTAGGGCTTTTCTCATTGGAATGAAGAAGGATGAGAAGTAACTTGATAGAGGTGTACAAGATGTTGAGAGGCATAGGTAGAGTGGATGGCCAGAGACTCTTTAAGGTGATTGAAGGAAGGTTTAGGGTAAATATCAGAGGCAGATTCTTTACGTAGTGCGTGGGTCTGTGGAATGCACTGCCAAGGGTGGTAGTCGAGTCAGATACATTAGGGATATTTAAGCGACTCTTGGATAGGCACATGGATGATAGTACAATGAAGGGTATGTAGGTTAGTTTGATCTTTGAGTAGGCTAAAAGGTTGGCACAACATCGAGGCCTAAAGAGCCTATACTGTGCTCTACTGTTCTATGTTCTATGTAAAGGGATGGCTAAAAAAGCGAAGCCTTCAAAAACAAGATAATGCTAACCCAGAGACATTATGTTACTGTTAGTGTGAAAGGCAAGGCTGGTAGGCATAGGGAATGTTGGATGACTAGAGAAATTGAGGTTTTCATTAAGAAAAAGAAGGAAGCAAATCTCATCCTACACATCACCCGGAATTACATCTTCCAGATCTGCCTCCCAGATAGCTTTAATAGAATCAAGAGAATCTGAGCATACTTTATGAATGTTTGAGTAAATGGCTGAAATAGCCCCCTTTAATGAAGAAAGTGGTTCTAGAAAGATGTCATTATCAGAATCATTAGGAAAGGTGGGGGCAAACCTTAAATAAACTGTGGACAAAACTGCGAACATGCAGGTATGAAATATATCAACTAATTGTTGAAAAGATGCAAAAATGCCATCAACATATAAATCTTTCATGGTTTTTATTCCTAACCTAGCCCAACCAGAAAAGGCACTGTCCACTAAAGATGAGGGGACAATATGATTTGCCAGCAATGGCGTCTTAGTAAAAAATGACTGAAAGCCAAAGTGGCGTCTAAATTGAAACTAAATTTTAAGACAGAATAAAACAATTATATTGTTCATGAAGGTTGAAGAAAGGAAAGATGAATGCAATAAAGCCTTCAATGTTACCGGATGGGTGGAATTTCCTCAATAGTCAACCAAATTGGGAGAGCATCAAGTTCTCATATTGGAACCGATAGTTCAAATTTCTAATGTTTGCTGCCCATAATAAAACAAAGTATTCGGCAGTACCATTCCATCTAGTATCTTATACCTCCGTAACCCAGGAGTTTTTTTATTCCAAATAAATTCAAGAATGAATATCTACTTTATGGAAAAAGGAAAGAGGGAGAAAAATTGGCATGTATTGAAATAAATAAGAAAATCGTGGAAAAATAGACAAATTAAGGCGAGACCATGGTTCAAAGTCTCGTATAATTTGTACCAGTAATGGTTCATAACTTTTCCTGTACAAATTGCCTCGTGTACCTGCCACCTTTACAACAAGATAAACAAAACCAGAGTTGGCTATTTTAAATGGTAAGTTATCTAATGGGTATTCCCTGGCAGGCTTATATTGATAGCAAATATCTCACCTTTGCTAAAATTCAATTTATACCCAGAAATTTTACTGAAAGATTCTAAAACTGAAAGTGTGGTGGGAATGGAGCGAGAGAGAAGTTTGAGACAAGTGGCAAAAGGTCATCTGCATTGAGGGCAAGCTTCAACTGCGCACCATTTCTAATAATGCCCGAGAAATCAGGATGAGTCCATAGAGCAATGGACAGAGGTTCAATTACAACAGCAAACCGCAGTGGAGTCAGAGGACAGCCTTGTCTAGTAGAATGATAAAGGTGGAAATAATCAGAATTCATGCTATTGGTCCTAACAGAGGCCTGTGGTGATGCATAGAGTAGTTTGATCCAAGAAATAAATTTTTCCCTAAAGCGAAATTTCTCCAAAATAAAAAAAAGATAATTCCATTCCACTCAATCAAAAGCTTTTTTAGCATCTAAAGATATCAAAGCCTCGGGGAGAATGGATGGGGAAGAATTGTAAACAACATTAAATATCCGCCTAAGAGCGCATGTTGTGAATTGATTCCACTTGAACCAAGGATATGATAGATGGAAGGATGGTTTCCAAGCGTCAAGCCAATAGCTTTGACAATAATTTAAAGTCAACATTTAGCAGCCTTGTAGGATGATATGAACCACACAGTAAGGAATCTTTGTCTTTCTTTAAAAGCAAAGAAATTGATGCCTGAGTTAAAGTTTGAGGTAGAGAGCCAGAATTAAACGCTTCAACAAACGCATTTGCCAAAAGCAGAGCCGGCTTTTTCCAAAATGTTTTATAAAACTCGGCCGGAAAACCATGGGGTCCTGGACTTTTACCACTTTGTAATGATCTAGCTGCAGCCTCAAGTTCTCTTGCTGTGATTGGTTGTTCCAATTCCTTTGCCACATTTTGATCAGTAGTAGGAATGTTAATCTTATCCAAAAAGCTATCAAAATCTGCTGTAGCAGAAGAACATTCATGATAAATAAAGTGAAATGTAAAATTCCTTAAAAGTCTTGTTGATTTCTAATTGGTCTGACGTGATACCTGAATTTGCCTTAGTTTGTGGGATTAATTGAGATGTGGACATTTGGAGCAACTGATGTGCCAACAATTTACTAGTTTTATCTCCTTGTTCACAAAATTTAGACCTAGAGTGAAGTAAAAGCTCGATGGTGTATTGTGACATTAAAACTTCATACTTGACCTGTAGGGATATGCGTTCTTTATATAATTCTGAAGACTTAAAGATCACATAAAGAGAGTCTAATTGAGACAGACATTGTTCTAACCCTCGAGGAGAAAGTGAAGACTGCAGATGCTGGAGATCAGAGCTGAAAATGTGTTGCTGGAAAAGCGCAGCAGGTCAGGCAGCATCCAAGGAGCAGGAGACATTTCTGAAGAAGGGCTCATGCCCGAAACGTCGATTCTCCTGCTCCTTGGATGCTGCCTGACCTGCTGCGCTTTTCCAGCAACACATTTTCAGCATTGTTCTAACCCTGCCAAGTTCTCTTTCCTAAGTCTACTCTTATGTGCCGCATAAGAAATTATTTCACCCCTGATGCATCTCCAGCAAAGAAACTGTACTGTCTGGGGTTTTGTTAAATTTTTGTTTTAAAATCTATTGGCTGGGAGACAAAATTAACAAAATCTTCCTCTAAGAGTAAGCATGTATTCAGACCCACAAATGGGCGTGTATTAAGAAACTTCTGAAAGCGAACATTCATAGACACTGTTAAAGCAATTGAATCATATTTGCAAACAGAAATAGATGTGAGCAGTCTGTCATCCACCAAAAAGAAATCAATGGACATGTGAAAAAAAAAGAATTTTCCTTTTTAGAAGGATTAAAGAACCACCAAGGATCAACAACATTAAACTCCTCCATAAAAGTTTTAATTATTTTAACAGACTTGGACTGGGCATTTGGAACAGAGGAGGAACGATCTAAATGAGGATTCAACCAACAGTTAAAATCTCCTCCCAAGGTTAACTAGTGTGAAGATAAATCCGGTGGATGTGGTCTATATGGACTTCAGTAAGGCATTCGACAACATTCCTCATGTAGACTGGTTAGCAGGGTTAGATCACACATAATAACAGGAGAGCTAGCCATTTGGATACAGAACTGGCTTGAAGGTAGGAAACAGAGGGTGGTGCTGAAGGATTGTTTTTCAGACTGGAAGCCTGTGACCATCAGTGTGCCACATGAATCGGAGCTGGGTTCACTGCTTTTCATCATTCTTATAAATGATTTGAAAGTGAACATAGGAGATACAGTTAATAAGTTTGCAGATGACATCAAAATTGGAGGTGCTGTGGACATCAGAGAAGGTTACCTCAAAGTACAACAGAACCTTGATCAAATGGGCCAATGGGTCCAGGAGTGAAACATGGAGTTTAATTTCGATAAATGTGAGGTGCTGCATTTTGGAAAAACAAATCAGAGCAGGACTCATATGTTTAATGGGAAAATCCCAGGGTGTGTTGATGAACAAAGAGACTTGGAGTACAGATTCATAGTTCCTTGAAAGTGGAGCTCCAGGTAGAAAAGATAGTGAAAAAGGTGTTTAGTATGCTTGCTTTAATGGTCAGTGCATTGAGTATAAGGATTGGGAGGTCATGTTGCAGCTGTGGAGGACATTGGTTTGGCCACTTTTGGAATACTCCGTGCAATTCTGGACTCCCTTCTATCGGAAGGATGTTGTGAAACTTGAAAGGGTTCAGAAAAGATTTTCAAGGATGTTAAAAGGGTTGGAGAGTTTGAGCTTTAGGGAGAGGCTGAATAGACTGAGGCTGTTTTCCCTGGAGCATCCGAGGCTGAGGGGTGATCTTATAGAGGGTATAAGATCATGAGGGGCATTGATAGGATAAATAGACTAGGTCTTTTCCCCAGTGTGGGCAAGTCCAAGACTGGAGAGCATAGGTTTAGGGTGACAGGACCTAAGGGGATTAAAAAGATTTAAAAAGGACCTAAGGGGAAACATTGTCACGCAGAGGGAGGCGCATGTATGGAATGAGCTGCCAGAGGAAGAAGTGGAGGCTGGAACAAGGACAACATTATAAAGGCATTTGGACAGGTATATGAATAGGAAGGGTTTAGAGGGATATGGGCCAAGTGCTGGCAGATTAGGATATCTGGTCGGCATTGACTAGTGAGACCGAAAGGTCTATTTCCATGCTGTACAATTCTAAGATTCTAGACTTTAAGTGAATTGGCCAGCTTGGTTTCTGTCCTCTCCTTGCAAGTGCTTCTCATTGTGCAATAGGTTTAGGCAGTGAGATGGAATCAAAGTACAAAAATATTTGCAGCAAACAGAGATAGAACCTGTGATCCTAGTTCCTAGCTACCTACCTGCTCAAATGGCAATGATTTCAATTGGATTATGTTGTGAATATGCTCATAAGCAGACCTGAAGCAGGTCTTTTTAAACAGAATTCCTTTGATTGAATATGTACACCATAATGGATAGCCAGAGTCTCTTTCCTATCAAATATTAGGGGGCATATGTTTAAGGTAAGGGGGGAACGTTTAAAGGAGATATGTGAGAACAGGTTTTTGCACAGAGGGTATGATGTGCCTGGAATACACTGCCAAGGGAGGTGGTAGAAGCAGATACCATAGCAAAGTTTAAGATGCATTTACATAGACACATGAACAAGCAGAGAATAGAAGGATATGGGCCATGTGCAGACAGATGGGATTAATTTAGAATAGCATCATGGTCAGCACAGACATGGTGGGCCGAAGGGCCTGTTCCTGTGCTGGACTATTCTACACTGTCCACATAACAAGGAATGATTACTGCATGACCATTCTACAGTCAGGTTTATACATGCTGCCCATCACATGACCTGATGTCAGTGCTAGTGATGTCATCAGCTAACCTATATAGTTGCTTGCCTTATACAACAGTTCCCCCAAGTACTCATACAGTCCTTGAATGTTTACATTTCTATTCATCAACCTGTGCACCAATCCCCTTCCTAAAAGTTTGCTTCCATTATCCCTGAGTCAAATGGACGGTTTAGATTAGATTACTTACAGTGTGGAAACAGGCCCTTCGGCCCAACAAGTCCACACCGACCCGCCGAAGCGTAACCCACCCAGACCCATTCTCCTACATTTACCCCTTCACCTAACACTACGGGCAATTTTGCATGGCCAATTCACCTAACCCCTGCACATTTTTTTTTGGATTGTGGGAGGAAACCGGAGCACCCGGAGGAAACCCACGCAGACACGGGGAGAATGTGCAAACTCCACACAGAGAGTCGCCTGAGGCGGGAATTGAACCCGGGTCTCTGGCGCTGTGAAGCAGCAGTGCTAACCACTGTGCTACCGTGCCGCCCAATGATTTATAAAGGTTGTTGTAATGATTTGACCTGTCCGCATGATCATATTCTCAGCTAGATATAGGATCATTGTTCAGCAGAGGGACATGTGAACCTACCAGTGGAATGGTTGGTTGACTTCTTGGCTCTTGATCACTGGGTGAGTGTCACATTCCCTTAAAAACTTCTTGTTTTGGGTGGATATTGTTTTGATGCTGACATTTTTTTTCCTGAGAATGCTGTGGTCAGTTTATTCAGGGTAATATTGAGGGTATACAAAGAGATCTTGACCTTCATGATTCAGATCATGAACTCATGCTAACTACCCTGTCTGAAATCCTTTTAAGTCCTCTGTTTTATGGCGACAGTTGTAGTTTATTATCTAGTTTACATAATTGTGTCTTCTTTCTCTCATCTTCTCTATTTCTGTTGTCTGGAAGCCCAGCTGAAGGTTAAATAGAAGAGTCAGAAGCTGCATGCTTAGACTTCTGTCCAACTTGGGTTGCTTGGAGACAGCCTATTACATAGTGGTGCAGAATAAAAATCATATGCCTCAGATCCTTCTCTCAACTGCTCCGTTAACCTGCTATATTTAACAAACTAGTGATGTGAGTAAAGCCAAAGATCTTTGTAAATCATTGAATGCAGTCATTGGTGAACTGTAGACTACTATTCAAGAAGTCTAAGTCTAGAATGCCTGTGTGGTGAAAACCTCCCTGGAGAAATGCAATAACAATGGCCAAGGTAGGACTGTGCAGTTATTTGACTTTTACCCATCGTGCGTAAGATTCAACTACAATAAGGAATGTTTATGTTTGCGTGCAAAAGAGATCCATCCTGAGGCTTTCCAATGGTCTGGAAGGGAATGAGCGATTATCAATGGCTGTTTATAATTTTGACTATGAATGGAGCAGGAATTACAGCTGGTCATAATGTACTTGATAGCTTTAAAGATTCCTGGCTACCAAATCAAAATTTGAGTTCTGTACTGGAACTTAGTTATCCAGATACCCTCTGTGTAAGCGTTAGACCTTCTCAAGCCTAAGGACTCTGGATCTGACTAGTTTTTCATCAGAAACCAAGAAATCATCCATAGTAATAAAGGGTTAACATTGTACAAAATATTGTCTGAGAATAAAAATCACTAACACTCTCCACATGCACTATTTATTATATTTGGTCATGAGATGGCAGCGACATAGGCTAGGCCAGCATTTATTGCCTATCCCTAAATGCCCAGAAGACAGTTATTTTACTTTGGGTGTGGAGTCACATGTAGGCCAGATCAACTAAGGAGAGCAGATGTCCTTCTTGAAGGGGCTTTAGTGAACTAGATGGGCTTTTACAACAATTGACTGTGGTTACTTGATGTCCTTTTATTTCATTTTTTTTTTAAAAATCGAATTCAAGTTTCACCATCTACCACAATGGCATTTGAACCTATGTCCCGAGAGTATTAACTTGAGGTTCTGGATTACCAATCCAGTGACATTACCACAACATGACCAGATTCAAGATCATTATGGAAAGTGAATGAGCCTGGTATCAAAGTTCTTCATTGGGAGAAGGCCGATTTGAATAAGATCAGATATGATTTGGCCAGAGTGGACTGGGACACATACTTT
This sequence comes from Chiloscyllium plagiosum, assembly GCF_037043375.1. Taxonomy (NCBI): domain Eukaryota; kingdom Metazoa; phylum Chordata; class Chondrichthyes; order Orectolobiformes; family Hemiscylliidae; genus Chiloscyllium; species Chiloscyllium plagiosum. Next base: position 49,279,337 of record NW_028270172.1, on the reverse strand, counting down.
CAAGTAAATATGACTCAGAACAGTGGGATGCATTCAAGAAGAAAAGGTGGAGAGTACAAGGCCAACAAATTTTAATAAAGATAAAAGGTGGGACCATCAAATTTTCTGGTCCCAAAAGGAATGCATGCAGTCATAGAGATGTACTGCATGGAAACAGGCCCTTCGGTCCAACTCATCCATGCCAACTAGATATCATAAATTAATTTAGTCCTATTTGCCAGCACTTGGCCAAAATCCCTCTATACCCATCCAGATGCCTTTTAGATGTTGTAATTGTACCAGCCTCCACCCCTTCCTCTGGCAGCTCATTCCACACAAGCAACAGACTTTGTATGAAAAAGTTGCCCCTTAGATCCTTTTTAAATCTTTCCCTTCACACCCTAAACTGATGTACTGTAGTTCTGGACTCCCCCATTCCAGGGAAAAGACCTTGTCTATTTTCCCTACCCATGCCCCTCATGATTTTATAAACCTCGATAATGTCACCCTTCAGTCACCGACGCTCCAGAGAAACCAGCCGCAGCCTATTCAGCCTCTCCTTGTAGCTCAAACCCTGCAACCTTGGCAACATCCTTGTAAATCTTTTCTGAACCCTTTCACTTTTCACAATATCCTTCCGATAGGAGGGAGACCAGAATTGCTCACAATATTCCAAACGTGGCCTCACCAATGTCGTGTATAGCTTCAACATGATCTCCCAACTCGTACTCAATGCTCTGAGCAATAAAGGAAAGCATACCAAACACCTTCTTCACTATCCTATCTACTTTTAACTCCAGTTTCAAGGAGCTATGAACCTGCACTCCAAGATCTCTTTGTTCAGCAACACTCCCAGGACTTTACCGTTAAACGTGTAAGTCCTGTCCTGATTTGCTTTTCCAAAATGCAGCACCTCACATTTATCTAAATTAAACTCCATCTGCCACTCCTCGGCCAATTGGCCCAACTGATCAAGATCGCATTGTAATCTGAGGTTATGTTCACAACCAAATCATTTATATAAATGATGAAAAGCATTAGACCCAGCACCGATCCTTGTGGAACACTACTAGTCACAGGCCTCCAGTCTGAAAACAATCCTCCATCACCACCCTCTGTCTTCTATCTTCGAGCCGGTTCTGTATCCAAATGGTGAGTTCTCCCTGTATTCAATGTGATCTAACCTTGCTAGTCAGTCTACCATGACGAACCTTATCAAACGCTTTCCTGAAATCCATATAGATCACATCTACCGCTCTGTCTCATCAATTCTCTTCACTTGTTCTTCAGAAAACTCAATCAAGTTAATGAGACATGATTTCCCACATACAAAATCATGTTGACTATCCCTAATCAGTCCTTACCTATCTAAGTACATGTAAATCCTGCCCCTCAGAATTCCCTCCAACAACTTGCCCACCACCGATGTCAGGCTCACTGATCTATAGTTCCCTGGCTTCTCCTTACCACCCTTCTTTAACAGTGGCACCATGTTAGCCAACCTCCAGTTTTCCCACACCTCACTTGTGACTATCGATGATACAAATAACTCAGCATAGGGCCCAGCAATCACTTCCCTAGCTCCCCACAGAGTTGTAGGGTATACCTGATCAGGTGCTGAGGGTCTATCCACTTTTGTGGTTCAAGACATCCAGCACCTCCTCCTCCCTAGTATGGACATTTTTCAAGATGTCCCAGTCTATTTCCACACACACAATATAGAGTCATAGAGATGTACAGCATGGAAACAGACCATTCAGTCCAACCTGTCCATGTCGACCAGATATCCCAACCTAATCTAGTTCCATTTGCCAGCACTTGGCCCATACCCCTCTAAACTCTTTTTATTCATATACCCATCCAGATGCCTTTTAAATAATGCAATTGTACCAGCCTCCACCACTTCCTCTGCCAGGTCATTCCATACATGCCCCACTCTCTGAGTGAAAAAGTTGCCCCTTAGGACTCTTTTATATCTTTCCCCTCTCACCCAAAACCTATGCCCTCTCGTTCTGGACTCCTCTACCTCAAGGAAAAGACTTTGTCTATTTATCCTATACATGCCCCTCATGATTTTATAAACCTCTATAAGGTCACCCCTCAGCTTTCAACGCTCCAGGGAAAACATCCCTAGCCTATTCAGCCTCTCCCTATAGCTCAAATCCTCCTACCCTGGCAACATCCTTGTAAATCTTTTCTGAACCCTGTCATGTTTCACATCGTCTTTCCGACAGGAATGAGACCAGAATTGCACACAATATTCCAAAAGTGGCCGAACCGATGTCCTGTACAGTCGCAACATGACCTCCCAATTTCTATACTTAATACTCTGACCAATAAAGGAAAGCATACCAAACGCCTTCTTCACTACCTATTTGCCTGAGACTCTACTTTCAACCTATACTCCAAGGTCTCTTCGTTCAGCAACACTCCCTAGGACCTTAAGTGTCTAAGTGTTGCTAAGATTTGCTTTCCCAAAATGCAGCACCTTGCATTTACGTAAATTAAATTCCATCTGCCACTCCTCAGCCCATTGGCCCATCTGATCAAGATCTCGTTGCAATCTGAGGTAACCTTCTTCGCTGTCCACTACACCTCTAATTTTGGTGTCATCTGTAAACTTACTAACTTATACCTCTTATGCTCACATCCAAATCATTTATATAAATGATGAAAAGCAGTGGACCCAGCACTGATTGTTGTGGGACTCCACTGGTCACGGGCCTCCAGCCTGAAAAACAATCCTACCACCACCCTCTGAATTCTATCTTGCAGTCAGTTCTATATTCCAATGGCTAGTTCTTCCTGTATTCCATGAGATCTAACCTTGCTAACCAGTCTCCCATGTGCAACCTTGTCGAACGCCTTACTGAAGTCCACATAGATCACATCTACCGCTCTGCCCTCACCAATCCCCTTTGTTACTTTTTCAAAAAACTCAATTAAGTCTGTGAGACAGGATTTCCCACGCACAAAGCCATGTTTACTATCCCTAATCAGTCCTTGCCTTTCCACATACGTGCAAATTCTGTCCCTTAGGATTCCCTCCAACAACCTTCCCACCACCGATGTCAGGCTCACTGGTCTATACTTCCCTGGTTTGTCCTTACCACTTTTCTTAAATAATGGTATTAAGTTAGCCAACCTCTAGTCTTCTGGCACCTCACCTGATCCAAATATCTCAGCAAGGGCCCAGTAATCACTTCCCTAGTTTCCCATAGAGTTCTAGGGTACACCTAATCATCTCCTGGGGATTTATCCACTTTTATGCATTTCAAGGCATCTAGGACTTCCTCCTTTGTAATATGTACATTTTTTAAGATGTCCCCATCTATTTCCCCACATTCTATATCTTCTATACCCTTCTCTACAGTAAACACCCATTATCTTATTTTTGAAGGCTTCCTATTTTTCAGCCGTCCCCTTTACCTGCAAACATCTACCCCCAATCAACTTTTGGAAGTTCTTGCCTAATACTGTCAAAGTTGGCCTTCTTCCAGTTAGAACTTTAACTTTTAGATCTGGTGTATCTTTGTCCGTCACTGTTTTAAAACTAATAGAATTATGGTCGCTGGCCCCAAAGTGCTTCCCCACTGACACCTCAGTCACTTGCCCTGCCTTATTTCCCAAGAGTAGGTCAAGTTTTGCACCTTCTCTAGTAGGTACATCCACATACTGAATCCTAAAATTTTCTGGTCCACACTTAACAAACTCCTCTCCATCTAAACCCTTAACATGATGACAGTCCTCATCCACATTTGGAAAGTTAAAATTGCGTACCATTACCTCCTTATTATTCTTACATTTAACTGAGATCTCCTTACAAATTTGTTTCTCAATTTCCTTCTGACTACTGGGGGTGGGGGTCTATAGTATAATCCCAATATATTGGTACCCTCAAGGCTCTCCTTTTTAAATTCCTGCCTAACTTCCTATATTCTCCCTTCAGAATCTCTTCCTTTTTCCTTCCTATGTCATTTGTTCCAATGTGTACAACAACCTCCTGTTGGTTCCACTCCTCTTTGAGAATATTCTGCATTCTTTCTGAGATATCCTTGAGTCTGATACCAAGGAGGCAACACACTATTCTAATTTCTTGCTGTCGACTGCAAAAATATCTGTCTGTGCTCTGACTAGAGAGTCTCCTATCACAATCAATCTCTTGGAACCCGACATACCCCTCGTTACATTAGAGCCAGAAGCTTGGCTGTTTGTGCTACATTCCCCTGAGATTCCAAAACAGCTATTCATTTGAGATGGGGATAGCCACAGGAGACTGCTATACTACGTGCCTTCCTCTCCTACCTTTTCTTGGGATTAAGAGGAAAAGTTGATTTGTGGCAGATACTGAGGCTCAGAACAGGAGAAGCCCTTGAGGAATACAGAGTGTGCAAGAGAGAACTTAAAAAGAACATGAGAAAGGCTAAAAGAGCATATGAAAGGATCGTGGCATGTAAAATAACAAAAATCCTGAATTGTTTTACAGATACGTTAAGCATAAAGGATAATGAGGGAAAGAGCAGGCCCATTAACAACCATTGTTGTACTTTGTGCATGGAGCTACAGGATGTTGGTAGGGTTCTAAATGAATACTTTGTATTGATGTTCACTAATGATCGTGTTGGATAAGGAGTATAGAAATAAGGAGAAGGTCTATAATACAATTAAAGAAATTAGCACAGATATAGAGGAGATTCTGAGTGCTCTGGGAGTTGGTAAATCTCCAATACTGGAAGAAGTGTATCCCAGATTGTTGAGTGAGGCAAGGGAGGAAATAGCTAGAATGTGTGCATAAGTTTTCAATTCCTCTGTAGCCACAGGAGAGGTGCCAGAGGAGTTGAGGACAGACAATGAGGTACCATGACTCGAGAAAGGGATAAATCAGGAATCTACAGACCAGTCAGTCTAACCTCGATGATGGACAGAGTGTTAGAAGCAATTCAGAGGGACAAAATTAATCTACATTAAGAGACACAGGAGTGATCAAGCATGGTTATGGAGAGGTCATGTCTGACCAACTTAAGTGAGTCTTTCAAAGAGGTGACCAGGTGTGGATGAGGGCAATGCTTTTGTTACAGTCTACCTGGGCTTCAGCAAAGTGTTGCATGGGAGACTGACAGCAAAAGTAAAAGCCCATGAGATCCAAGAAAATTTGGCAAATTGGCCAAGTGGCAGGAAGCAGATTTCAACTTGAATGTAGCAGGGTTAATAAGTAAGTTCACATATGATATGAAAATTGGTGGGGTGATCCATAATGAAGAGGATAGCCTTAGATTACAGGTGAGCTGTTCAGTTGGGCTGGTCAGTGGCAAATGGAATACAATCTGGATAAATGTGAGGTGATGCATTTGCACGGGACAAACATGATGACTGATTGGATTCTGGAAAGCACTGAGGATCAGAGGAACTTTGGTGTTGCATGTACACCTGTCCCTTAGGTATCTGGACAGGTGGATAAATTGGTTAAGAGGCATATGGTATAATAGTTGCTTTTATTAGCTGAGACATAGAGTTTAAGAGCAGGGAGATTATTTTGGAACTGTATAAATCATAAGTAAGGCCACAGAGAGATCAAGCAAGTACAAAGACTGGAATTTTTGAACTAAAGAAAGTTTAATCAAGCTCTTATAGTGCTATAGCTACTTAATCTAATTAAGCTAATTAATTATCTTGGATTTGCTTCTTGTATCAGGGCAGGTGTTATAGAAAAGCTAGGCCTATAGCGCTCCAAGCACAGAGTGCAACCAGCAAGAGAGTGCAAATGCTGGGAATTGAGCTAAGTGTGGGAGTTTAGGCAAGTGCGGGAGGGAGGCTTTGCCATGCCTTGTACTGGCCATTTTTGTTGGGGGCTGCTTTGTGGTTGAAGAGTAGGTGAATACCAGGCTCTGTTAAGAGGGTGAGCAGCAACAAGGTAGGGTAAGGTAAGACCTTTCTTTTTTCCCCTAAGACCACTATCTCTGGCCCTGTGTCATGCATACCTTCTAAGTAGCGAAGTTGCAATACAGAAAGTAATATTTATGAAGTGCCAAATGTTAAAGCAAAAGTGTGATCTAGCAAATGAACAGGCCCAGGTGTACCACAATTTGAAGTTGGAGATTGGGTTTATGTTAAGCCACCAAATTAGATGACAAATTAAGCCAAAGCACAACCACAAACTTGGATCATCTGTACCTGAAACAAGGCAGATTAACCAGTTGCTCTGTACCAATCCTTATCGATTGGATGACAACATTATGTGGAATGTGTGACACTTGATATTGAAGTGGCAGAATATTTCAAGGGCAGTGATTATTAGTTAAGTTTTCTTTTTCAATGGGAGACATTGATGTTATTTAGGGCGGCGCAGTGGCTCAGTGGTTAGCACTGCTGCCTCGCAGCGCCAGGGACCTGGGTTCGATCCCAGCCTCGGGTGCGTGGAGTTTGCACATTCTCTTTGTGTCTGCGTGGATTTCCTTCGGGTGCTCCGGTTTCTTCCCACAGTCCAAAGATGTGTGAGTCAGGTGAATTGGCCATGCTGAATTGCCCATAGTGATAGGTGCATTAGTAGGGAGTAGGTAAATGGGTTTGGGTGGTTACGTTTCAGAGGGTCGGTGTGGACTTGTTGGGCCGAAGGGCCTGTTTCCGCACTGTAGGGAATCTAATCAATCTAATCTGCCTCAGTAAGGTGATCCATAGATTCAAAGCTTCCAATTTGTAGAAAGCATAGTATTGAAACCTTTTTATAGATATTTTGGTAGAACTGAGAAATAAGAAGTATTTGATGAGATTGTCCTACAGGCCCCCAGTAGTCAGCAGGAAATTGAGAGCCAAATATATAGGGACTTTACAGATAGCTGTTAGAATAATAGGGTTGTAATAGTAGAGGATTTTAACTTAGACTGGGACTGCTATAGTGTTAACAGCTTGGGATGGGGAGAAATTTGTTGAGTGTGTTCAAGAAAACTTTCTCAATAAACATGTAGATATCCTTACCAGAGAAGGGGCAAAACTCAACCTCCTCATGGGAAATAAGACAGGACAAATGACTGAGGTCTTGGTGGAGGAGCACTTTGGGACCAGTGACTATAATTCTATTAGTTTTAAAATAGTTACAGAAAAGGATAGGCCGAGTGCGCACATTAAAATTCTAAATTGGGGCAAGGGCAATTTTGATGGTATTAGAAAGGAAGTTTGAAAACTTGACTGGGGGAGACTGGTCACTGGTAAAAGGATGTCTGGCAACTGAAAGGCTTTCAAAAGCGAGATAGCAAGAATCCAGGGACAGTATGTCCCTTTTCAGGTGAAGGGCAAGACTGGCAAGAGTAAGGAACACAGATGACTAGAAATATTGAAGCTCTTGTCAAGAAAATAAAGGGGTCATTTGTCAGATATAGACAGATAGGATCAAGTGAATCCCTTGAGGAGTACAGGGGATGTACAACATCAAGGAAAATCAGAAGGGCAAAAAGGGGACATGAGATAACTTTGGTAGATAAGGCTAAGGAGAATCCAAAGAGAATCTACATGTCTCTTACAGGCAAAAGAATTACTAGGGAGAGAACTAGGGCCCTTTAAAGATCAATAAAACCATCAATGTGTGGAAGCACAGGAAAGGGGTGACATCCTAAACAAATATTTCACGTCAGTATTTACTGTGGAGAAAGATATGGAAAGCCAGGGAACTCAGGGGAATAATTAGTGATGTCTTGTAAAGTGTCCACATTACAGAAGATGAGCTGCTGCAAATCTTTAAATGTATAAAGGTAGTTAATTCCCCAGGACCTGTTCAAGTTCATCCCAGGACATTGTGGGGAACTAGGGAATAAATTGCAGGGCCTCACATAGAGATATTTATATCATTGATAGCCATGGGTAAGGGATCAGAAGACTGAAGTGTGACTAAAATGGTGCCATTATTTAAGAGGTTAAAGAAAAGCCAGCAAACTACAGACCGGTCAATGGTGAGTAAGTTGTTGGAAGGGATTCTAAAGGATAGGATCTACATGCGTTTGGAAAGGCAAGGATTGGTTAGGGATAGTCAGCATGGCTTGTGATTGGGAAATCATGTCTGCAAATTTGGTTGAGGTCTTTGATGAGGTGACCAAGAAAATAGATAAAGGCAGAATGGTAGATGTTGTCTACATGGACTTCTGCAAGGCTTTCAATAAGATTAGGCATGGAAGACATGTAATGTTAGAAAACATGGGATCCAGAGAGAGCTAGCCAATTGGATACAAAATTAGTTTGTTGTTAGAGGCTGGTGATAGAGGGTTGTTCAGACTGGAGGCCTGTGACAAGTGGTGTGCTGCAAGGATCAGTGCTGGGTTGACTGTTATTCATCATTTATGTAAACAATTTGGATGAGAATATAGGAGGCGTAGTTCGTAAGCTTGCAGATGACACCAGTGGTATAGTGGACAATGAAGAAGTTATCGAAGAGTACAACGCGATCTTTATCAACAGGGCCACTAGGCTAAGGACTGGCAGATGGAGTTTAATTTAGATAAATAGGAAGTGTTGCATTTTGCTAAGATGAACCAGGCCAAGACTTACACAGTTAATGGTAGGGTCCTGTGGAATGAGAGGCGCTACAGGTATATGGTTCCTGGAAAATGGCAACACAGATAGACAGAGTGATGAATAAGGCATTTGGCATGCTTGCTTTCATCGGTCAGAGCACTGATTACAGGAGTTACAATATCATGTTACAGGATATCCTTACAGGTAAGGCCACATTCAGAGTAATGTCTACAATTCTAGTCACCCTGCTATAGGAAGGATCTTATTAAACTGGAAAGGGTGCAAAATAGATTTACAAGGATGTTACCAAGACTGGAGGGTTTGCATTATAAGGAGAGGTTTGATAGGCTAGGACCTTTTTTCTCTCTAGAGAAGGAGGCTGAGGGGTAACCTTAAAGAGGTTTATAAAATCACAAGGGTCAAAGATTAGGTCAATAGCCAAGATCTTTTCCCAAGGTTGGGGGAATCCAAAACTAGAGGGCATAGGTTTAAGGTGAGAGGGTAAAGATTTAAAAGGACCCTGAGGGGCAATTCTTTCACCCAAAGTGTGGAGCATATATGAAATGAGCTGCCAGAGGAAATGGCAGGGGTGGGTACAATTACAACATTTAAAAGACATTTGGACAGGTATGTGGATAGGAAGGGTTTAGAGGTATATGGGCCAAATGCAGACAAATGGGACTAGTTCAGTTTAGGAAATCTGGCCAGCCTGGACGAGTTGGACCAAAGGATCTGTTTCAGTGTTGTGTGACTCTATGACACAGCTAAGAAATGTGTGCAGTTCTGGAATCCACATTATAGGAGAGAAGTGATAGATTCGATTAGATTAGATTCCCTGCAGTGTGGAAATAGGCCCTTCGGCCCAACAAGTCCACACCGACCTTCCGAAGAGTAACCCACCCAGACCCATTTCCTTCTGACTAATGCACCTAATACTACGGGCAATTTACCTGACCTGCATATCTTTGGACTGGAGAGGGTACAGAGGAAATTTACGAGGATGTTGCCTGGGCTGGAAAGTTTCTGTTATGATGGAGAATTAAGAGGCAACATGTTTCAGTTGTATAAAATTATGAAGGGCATAGAGAGGGTAGACAGGAAAATATTTTTCCCATTGATGGAGGGATCAATGACTAGGGGCAAAGACTTAAGGATTAAAGAAGACATGAGGAAAAATCTTATCACCCAGATATTGGTGGTAATCTGGAACTCACTGCCTGTAAGTATGGTAGAGGCAGAAACTCCCATAACATTTAAGAAATGTTTAGCTGTGCACTTGCAATGTCAAGCAGAAAATGGGATTAGAATAGTTAGATGGTTATTTTGAAGAGTGCAGATGTGATAGGCCAAAGGGCCTTTTTCTGTGTTGCAGATCTCTACTATTCTAAGACTCCACCACCTCTACTAAAGAGATATTATTGTATATACACTCCATCCACTTTGATTGTTGCACAAATTTCTTTGGGTTGTTAAATTGTTGCTGTTAGAGATTGCACAGCCAAAGAAGTATTGGATTCCATATCCAGCAGCCCAATTGATGTTCTTTGCTGTGGGCAGCTTTGTAGTGATGCTGTGGCTTAATGTTTACTTTGGATATTTTCAGTAGGAGCGTCAAACGGCATGACTTGTAGATGAATCTCTGAACTCTGGTCACATCTTCACCCGCGGAGGGAGTAGAGGGCTGCGCGTTCCGACGGTGAGAGGTTGGAGTGGGTGAGAGGCGTGGGGGAGTTCAGGTGGCGGTTAATATCACGGCGGCAGTTGGCTATGAAGAGGTCGAGGGCAGGTAGGAGGCAGCCCTCCACTCCCTCCGTTGCAACCCCAACCTCACTATCAAACCAGCAGACAAGGGAGGCGCGGTAGTAGTTTGGCGCACCGACCTCTACACCGCTGAGGCCAAACGCCAGCTCGCAGATACCTCCTCCTACTGCCCCCTTGACCATGACCCCACCCCCCACCACCAAACCATCATCTCCCAGACCATCCATAACCTCATCACATCAGGGGATCTCCCATCCACCGCCTCCAACCTCATAGTCCCACAACCCCGCACCGCCCGTTTCTACCTCCTGCCCAAAATCCACAAACCTGACTGCCCCGGCCGACACATTGTCTCAACCTGCTCCTGCCCCACCGAACTCATCTCCGCATACCTTGACACCGTCCTGTCCCCCTTAGTCCAAGAACTCCCCACCTACGTTTGAGACACCACCCATGCCCTCCACCTGCTCCATGATTTTCGCTTCCCCGGTCCCCAACGCCTTATCTTCACCATGGACATCCAGTCCCTGTACACCTCCATCCCCCATCACGAAGGACTCAAAGCCCTCCGCTTCTTCCTTTCCTGCCGTACCGACCAGTACCCTTCCACTGACACCCTCCTTCGACTGACTGAACTGGTCCTCACCCTGAACAACTTCTCTTTCCAATCCTCCCACTTCCTCCAAACGAAAGGAGTAGCCATGGGCACCCGCATGGGCCCCAGCTATGCCTGCCTCTTCGTAGGATATGTGGAACAGTCCATCTTCTGCAACTACACTGGCCCCACCCCCCACCTTTTCCTCCGCTACATCGATGACTGTATTGGCGCCGCCTCGTGCTCCCACGAGGAGGTTGAACAGTTCATCCACTTCACCAACACCTTCCACCCCGACCTCAAATTCACCTGGACAGTCTCAGATTCCTCCCTCCCCTTCCTCGACCTTTCTATTTCTATCTCAGGCGACCGAATCAACACGGACATCTACTACAAACCGACCAACTCCCACAGCTACCTGGACTACACCTCCTCCCACCCTGCCCCCTCTAAAAACGCCATCCCATATTCCCAATTCCTTCGACTCCGCCGCATCTGCTCCCAGGAGGACCAGTTCCAAAAACGTACAACCCAGATGGCCTCCTTCTTCAAGGACTGCAATTTCCCCCCCGACGTGGTCGACGATGCCCTCCACCGCATCTCTTCCACTTCCCGCTCCTCCGCCCTTGAGCCCCGCCCCTCCAACCGCCACCAGGACAGAACTCCACTGGTCCTCACCTACCACCCTACCAATCTCCATGTACAGCGCATCATCCGCCGTCATTTCCGCCACCTCCAAACGGACCCCACCACCAAGGATATATTTCCCTCCCCTCCCCTATCAGCATTCCGTAAAGACCACTCCCTCCGTGACTCCCTCGTCAGATCCACACCCCCCACCAACCCAACCTCCACTCCTGGCACCTTCCCCTGCAACCGCAGGAGGTGCAAGACTTGCGCCCACACCTCCCCCCTCACCTCCCTCCAAGGCCCCAAAGGAAACTTCCATATCCGCCACAGATTCACCTGCACCTCCACACACATCATCTATTGCATCCTCTGCACCCGATGTGGCCTCCTCTATATTGGGGAGACAGGCCGGCTACTTGCGGAGCATTTCAGAGAACACCTCTGGGACACCCGGACCAACCAACCCAACCACCCTGTGGCTCAACACTTCAACTCCCCCTCCCACTCCACCAAAGATATGCGGGTCTTTGGACTCCTCCATCGCCAGACCACAACAAAACGACGGTTGGAGGAAGAGCGCCTTATCTTCCACCTAGGAACCCTCCAACCACAAGGGATGAACTCGGATTTCACCAGTTTCCTCATTTCCCCTCCCCACACCTTGTCTCAGTCAAATCCATCGAATTCAGCACCGCCTTCCTAACCTGAAATCTTCTTCCCGACCTCTCCGCCCCCACCCCAGTCTGACCTATCATCCTCACCTTGACCTCTTTCCACCTATCACATTTCCGACGCCCCTCCCCCAAGTCCCTCCTCCCTACCTTTTATCTTAGCCTGCTGGACAAACTTTCCTCATTCCTGAAGAAGGGCTTATGCCCGAAACGTCGATTCTCCTGTTCCCTGGATGCTGCCTGACCTGCTGCGCTTTTCCAGCAACACATTTTCAGCTCTGATCTCCAGCATCTGCAGACCTCACTTTCTCCTGTCCAGGAAGTGCTCCTGACATGATATGTAGATAGACTTACTAGAGAGGAGGCCATATTAGATTTGGTGTTTGGCAACAAACCATGCCAGGTGTCAGATTTCTCGGTGGGAGAGCATTACAGTGATAGTGATCACAACTCCCTGACCTTTACTCATGGGGAGGGATAGGAGCAGACTATATAGGAAAGTATTTAATTGGGGAGGGGGAATTAAAATGCTATTAGGCAGTAACTGGGTCACCTAAATTGGGAACAGATGTTCTCTGGGAAACGAACAATGTGGAGGTTTTTTAGGAAGTATTTGCTGATAATGCTGGACAGGTTTATCCCACTGAGGCAAGGAAGGGACGGTAGGTTGAAAGAATCTTGGATGACAAGGGATGTGGGACATCTAGTCAAGAAGAAGAAGGAAGCTGCGTAAGGTTGAGGAAGCAAGGATCAGACAGGGTGTGTACAGGGTTACAAGGTAGGAAGGAACTGAAAAATAAATTTAGGAGAGCTAGAAGGGGGCATGAAAAAGCCTTGATGTGTAGGATTAAGGAAAACCCTAAGATGTTCTACACTTTTGTGAGGAACAAGAGGGTGGCTGGAATGAAGGTAGGGACGATCAGGGATAGTGGAGGGAACTTGTGCTTGGAGTTGGAGGAAGTAGGGGAGGTCCTTAATGAGTATTTTGCTTCAGCATTCCCTGGTGGGAGGGACCTTGACATTTTTGAGGACAGCGCAAAACAGACTGATATGCTAGAACACATTGATATTAGAAAGGAGAATGTGCTGCCTGGAATGGAGGGTATATCTTATGAAGAAAAGTTTGGGGAGCTAGGGCTTTTCTCATTGGAGCAAAGAAGAATGAGAGGTGACTTGATAGAGGTGTACAAGATGTTAAGAGGCATATGTAGAGTGAATGGCCAGAGATTTTTTCCCAGGTAGGAAATGGCTATCACAAGGGGGCATAATTTTAATGTGCTTGGAGAAAGGTTTAGGGGAGATGTCAGAGGTAGGTTCTTTATACAGAGAGTGGTGGGTGCGTGGAATGTACTGTCAGAATCGTAGTAGAGTCAGGTACATTAGGGACATTTAAGCAACTCTTGGCTAGGCATATGGATGATAAGTGAAAGTGAGGCCTGCAGATGCTTGAGATCAGAGTCGAAAGTATGGTGCTGGAAAATCACAGCAGGTCAGGTAGCATCCGAGGAGCAGGAGAGTCGATGTTTCGGGCATAAGCCCTGGTGAATGACTTATGCCCAAAACATCGATTTTCCTGCTCCTTGGATGCTACCTGACCTGCTGTGCTTTTCCAGCACCACACTCTCAACATGGATGATAGTATAATGAAGGGTATGTAGGTTAGTCTGATCTTAGAGTAGGATAAAAGGTCAGCACAACATTGAGGGCCAAAGGACCTGTACTGTGGGTAGTCTTCTATGTTCTATGAAACAGTAGCTGTACAAAACAACATTGAAGTTCACAATGTTGAAGCGAATACAGAATGCATAATTAAAATGGAGTATTTATGCTTTTTGCAGTCATTCAAATGATAATTTTGTGATAAGATGTTCGTAAAGTAACAGTTCATCAGCATACGCATTGATATGGTAACAATTTGTTCCACTATGAGTTAAGACACACGCTGGATCAAATTCAGTAATGTACCACTAACTGAAAACAGTTTCTAGAAAATCTGCTCTGGTGAGGTGTTAGTAACGTGGCATATTTTTCAAAATAAGGGTCAGTCCATCAAGTTACCCATTGACATATCTCACTATAACAATAGGCTACTGTTAATGAAATAGTAATAAAAATAAAATACTGTAGATACTGGAAACCTGAAATAAAAACAGAGAATGCTGGACAAACTCAGCAGGCCTGACAGCAGGTGTGGAATGAAAAACAGAGTTAACATTTTGAATCCAATATGGCTCTTCTTTAGAATGGAAAGGATCTGGAAAATGTTTGTTTTCATGCTGTTGACAGGGGTGTGGGGAAACTAAGGGGTGAGTGGAACAGATGATGATGGTAAAGGAGAGATGGAGATGTAAATGTAACTACAAAAAGGAGAAAGTAAGTCCATTTTGCTGAGTGCAAAGTTAACAAGACAATGCTGGGGACAGGATTGGGGATTGAGTTGTAATCAAATGCAGGGTAGAGATCATACTATGTAGCTGTTAATCTAAATGATGAATCATAGATTCTGTTCTAGACCTAAGCAGAAAATGACAGCTTGTGTTGAGCTTTATTGAAACACTGCAGCAGGAACAGGATGGAATTGTTAGCATGGGAGCAAGACCGTTTATTGCAGTGACAAGCAATTGAAAGATCAGGGGTTGCTTGCCCATTGCCAGCCACTTCCCATGCCAAGATTTCTGCAACATTTTTGAGGACTGTTATGAACATAAACTATTCAGGCCTAATGCAAGCAGTACACATTGCAAAGCTAGGGTGATTCCTTCTGATCTCTTCGTTAGGTTGGGGAAATAAAGAAGCTAGAGAGAAATGAAGTGCAAGTGAAAACGGAATATTGTACAGTTGTTTGGCGATTCCATTTTAGCAGTTCCTCCAAGTCAGATAACAAGTAAGATGATTTAGAGGCTACGACATCAATATCAACCAGGCAGTTGATGATGGGCAGTATCCATGACCAACTTCATAAGATGTATAAGCAGAGATTGCAGGATGCAAGATATTCTCTAAATTGCATTTGCCTCATTTTCAAGCACAGCTCAATGTGGATTGTAAGAATCAACATATCTTTAAAATGTCCTAAGATGTGATATCTTCTTCAAAATCTTCCAAGCACGATAGATAAGAGCTTGCCAGTGCAGCATTGCTTGTGCAATCGATGCTGTTGATGATGACTGCAACAGTGAAAGAATTCTCAAGTTCTGAAGAAAGGTCACTGGACCCAAAATGTTAACTCTGCTTTCTCTCTACAGTTGCTCCCAGACCTGTTGAACTTTTCCTGCAATTTCTGCTTTTGTTTGAGAACTCTCAAGTATTAGATAAAGTGAGAGGGGACGGATTCAAAAATGGCCTGATGGATAACTTTTAAACACAGATGGTGGTGTATGTATGGAATGAGCTGCCAGAGGAAGTGGTGGAGACAAGTACAAGGACAACATTTAAAAGGCATCTGGATAGAGAGATGAATAAGAAGAGTTTAGAGGGACATGGGCCAAATGCTGGCAAATGGGGCTAGGTCAGATTGGGATGACTGCGTGGCACAGACAAGTTAGACCGGTCAGTTTCTGTAACTAAAACAGAAATTGCTGGTAAGGCTCCACAGCGTCTGCGGAGAGAAGAAGAGTTAACTTTACGGGTCGAGTCACCCTTCCTCAGAACTGATGATGGTTAGGAAAATGTTGGTTTATATGCAGAAAATAGGGTGGGGGGAGGGGTAAGGAGTAAACAATAGGTGAGGATCGAGCCCAAAGAGAGAGAACAGGTGGACAGCGAAAGGAGTGAATGTGCAGATTAGGTGAATTGGCTATGCTAAATTACCGATAGTGTTCAGGGATGTGTAGGTTAGGTGCATTAGTCAGGGGTAAATGTAGAGTAATAGGGGAATGGGTCTGGATGGGATACTCTTCGGAGAGTCAATGTGGACTTGCTGGGCCAAACTGCCTGTTTCTACACTGTATGGATTCTATGATTCTATGAGTGCATAATGATCTGGCTGGTGTGATGAATAGCTATTAATGGGGACTGTTAGTGGCTAACAATGGGTTGTGTGTAATAGCAGACGATGTGATGACAAGGCCTGGTGTGTGGAGATTGGAATAAGGACATGGGAGAGCTCAAGCTCTAAAGTTATTGAACTCGATATTGAGCCCATAAGGCTGCAGGGTCCCCAAGTGGAAAATGAGGTGCTGTTTTTCCAGCTTGCACTGAGCTTTATTGGGGCATTGCAGCAAGTCTGAGACAGAGATGTTGGCCAGGGAAGGGGGTGGTGTATTGAAGTGGCAGGCAACTGGACTTTCAGGGTCCTTTTTGCAGACAGAATGTGAAGTGGTCACCCAGTCTATGCTTCGTTTCACCAATATAGAAGTCTGTTTCTGTGCTGTATGACTCTTTGCCTCTATGACTCTAAGTGCTCTGGCACAATGATTGCAATGAGATGCATTTGTGCTAGGTTATAGAGGCTATCATCATTACACCAAGCCAAACATTGTACCTGAGTTTTGGCATGGAACGTTATATCCCTTTTGAAGAAAGATGTGAAATGGGAGTGGCCTAAAGCACAACAAGACACTAATGATGCATGTAAAAGACGCTTGCTGGTAATGCACTACTTTAGATTAGATTCCCTACAGTGTGGAAACAGGCCCTTTGGCCCAAAAAGTCCATACCGACCCTCTAAAGAGTAACCCACGCAGACCCATTTCCCTCTGATTAATGCACCTAACACTACAAACAATTTAGCATGGGCAATTCACTTGACCTGCACAGGTTTGGACTGTGGGAGGAAACCAGAGCACCCGGAGGAAACCCAGACACGAGGAGAATGTGCAAACTCCACACAGACAGTCGCCTGAGGTGGGAATTGAACCCGGGTCATTGGCGCTGTGAGCCAGCAGTGCTAACCACTGAGCCACCGTGCCACCCATTATATAGATTTCTTCATTATATAGATTTCAACCCGAAACAAGCAACTACTGCTTCAAACTATGGAGTGGAGGTGCCAGTGTTGGACTGGGGTGGGCAAAGTTAAATATCACACAACACCAGCTTATAGTCCAACAGGTTTATTTGGAAGCACTAGCTTTCAGACTGCTGCTCCTGCGTCAGGTCTGTCTGTCTGCTTGTCTTCACTGAGCCCCTGGAGGTCTCTTAGGAATGATATTTACATATTTCTATTATGGGCCTCTCGGTCCTCTTCATCATTGGTATTGTATTTGTTTCCATTAGCAAACCACATTTTCCCTTTTTATGTTTACAGGAAACTACAGTACACTATGATAATGAGGGAACTATATCTGGTGGATGGACGCTATAGTTAATACTCTCAGCAATGGGGGAGAAGGCAATGAATTTAGCAAAAATTCCTGAAGAAGGGCTTATGCCCGAAACGTCGATTCTCCTGTTCCCTGGATGCTGCCTGACCTGCTGCGCTTTTCCAGCAACACATTTTCAGCTCTGATCTCCAGCATCTGCAGACCTCACTTTCTCCTCAATGAATTTAGCAAGTCAATTTGTGGAATTGCTGATGGCAGAACAGGAGTACGCCCCAAAGGGAATAAGTTTTTGAGTGTGGGTACCCATGGCATTGTGGGCATCTCAGCACAAACAAGATACAGTGCTCAAGTGATCAATGTTGGACACTTAGTGTATTTTAGATGAAGTTGTCAGAGAATTTCAAGAATAAATAGTGCTGAAATATTGATGTTGCTTAAACAAAGTGCCGCAGAAAAACCCCTGACGTGTTTTAGAGGTTTCCTTCACAGCTCCAACAAGTAAAAGGTAAATATCCCAAATCATATTTGAAATCAGCACCATATTTAACTCCATCAGCTGACTGTTATTTAGGAAGGTCAAAGTTGGAAAATCTGTTCATTAAAGTGTTGTTCAACTTCTTTGATAAGCACTAATGAGCATTTAAAATGGCAATCAGATATTCAACAAGCCTCCGAGTGGTTATTTAGTGCTGACTTCAACTCCTGAGCAATTTGGCATCTTGTACTAAATTTGAGCTAGACCAGCATTTTTGCTAAGAACCCCATTTTAGCCATCACCTTACTTCTTTAAAAAACACAGGGAAAGCTGGAGAAACACAGCAGGTTAGATTTCAGCTGTGGAGAGAGAAACAGTCAACATTTCAAGTCATATCAGATTTCCTGCATCTGTAGTGTTTTGCTTTTACTTGAGCCTTTATTTCTTTAGTGCTTAAAACAGGAATCTTCAACCTGTGCTTGTCTCTCAATTGTAGCTTCCAACCTTTTCCAACTTGATCATATTGGCATGTTAAAGAAATTAATTAAGAAATTAGTCAAGAAAAATAAGAGTTGTTCCTTTACAGTGCTGATCTTGTGATTTCAAGTCTTTATTTTAATAAAGAAAACATTATCGTGCTTTAAATAAACATTTTGGAGTGGTACGCTATACCACAGATGCACTTTGAGGAGCGGGTTTTATTAATGAGACCAATTTTTAAAATATAGTTATGATGCTAAATTATTCTGAAAACTTCTAATAGTGCCTTTTGTTATACTTGTGCATGAGATGTAGGCCTGTTGATGACTACAAAGCTGAGTTACTTTTACCTATGGCTGCCTTGGTGCCACACTCAACCCTGCACTGCACTGCAGTCTCTCAGGACTGACAATTACTTTCTTCTACTTTGGAGATATGGGTTCTGAGGATACAATATGGTCTAGTACTGAATATACACATTTTACTACAGATGGGTGAGTGGGATGTTCAGATATTTTGTGTGCTCTTTGCCGTTTGGCCTCCACCTGGGCCAGTCACATATAGATTAGATTAGATTACTTACAGTGTGGAAACAGGCCCCTTTGGCCCAACAAGTCCACACCGACCCGCCAAAGCGCAACCCACCCAGACCCATTCCCCTACATTTTTCCCCTTCACCTAACACTACGGGCAATTTAGCATGGCCAATTCACCTAGCCTGGACTGTGGGAGGAAACCGGAGCACCCGGAGGAAACCCACGCAGACACGGAGAGAATGTGCAAACTCCACACAGAGAGTCGCCTGAGGCGGGAATTGAACCCGGATCTCTGGCGCTGTGAGGCAGCAGTGCTAACCACTGTGCAACCGTGCCGCCCTATGGTTGGCACCCTAGTGGATGCCTCTTCTCTAGTTTGGACATTCTCAGGCAAGACATTCTCAATGGAGATTGTGCTTTTTCTTTCAGTGATGCTTTGAGGACAACCCTGAAGCAGTTCCTCTACTCTCTTGGTAAGCACATGCCGTGATGAAGCTCAGAGTGGAAAATTTATTTTGGAGTCTTATATTGGGCATGCAGGTGATGAGACCTGACCATAGTCAGTTCTTCACTACTGGGTACGCTGGCCTGAGTAAGACTCTAATAATGGAGCACTTCCCCTGCTGCTGGATTTGTAGGATTTGTGGTGGCATCAATGGTGATATTTCTCAAGAAGATGAGGTGCCTGATGTGCATTTTACATGGCTCCAATAAATATAGGAGGACAGGTAACACTGTAGACTAAGTGTTTTTACCTGGTTTGAAGACTTTGTTATCACATGCAGTTCTTCAGACAGCCAAAGTAATAGAGTCATAGGGATGTACAGCATGGAAACAGATCCTTCAGTCCAATTCATCCATGCCAACCAGATATCCCAACCCAATCTAGTCCCATTTGCCAGCACCTACCTCATATCCCTCAAAACCCTTCCTATTCATATACCCGACCAATTGCCTTTTAAATAATGCAATTGTACCAGCCTCCACCACTTCCTCTGGCAACTCATTACATACACGTACCACCCTCTGTGTGAAAAAGTTGCCCCTTAAGTTCCTTTTATATCTTTCCCCTCTCATCCTAAACCTATGCCCTCTAGTTCTGGACTCTTTACACCAGGGAAAAGATTTTATGTATTTATCCTATCCATGCCTTCGTGATTTTATAAATCTCTATGAGGTCACCCCTCAGCCTTCGACGCTCCAGGGAAAACAGCCCCAGCCTATTCAGCCACTCCCTGTAGCTCAAATTCTCCAACCTTGGCAACATCCTTGTAAATTTTTTCTGAACCCTTTCAAGATTCATCATTTCCTTCCAATAGAAAGGAGACCAGAATTGCACGCAGTATTCCAAAAGTGGCCTAACCCAATGTCCTGTACAGCCGTAGCATGACCTATCAACTCCAATACTCAATACTCTGACCAATAAAGGACAGGATATCAAACACCTTTTTCACTGTCCTATCTACCTGCAACTCCACTTTCAAGCAACTATGAACCTGCATTCCAAGGTCTCTTTGTTCAGCAACATTCCCTAGGACCTTACCATTAAGTGTATAAATCCTGCTAAGATTTGCTTTCCCAAAATGCAGCACCTCACATTTATCTGAGGTAACCTTCTTCGCTGTCCATTACACCTCCAAATTTGGTGTCATGTGCAAACTTACTAACTATATGTCCTATGTTCATATCCAAATCATTTATATAAATGACAAAATGTAGAGGACCCAGCACCGATCCTTGTGGCACTCCACTGGTCACAGACCTCCAGTCTGAAAAACAACCCTCCACCACCACCCTCTGCCTTCTACCTTTGAGCCAGTTCTGTGTCCAAATGGCTAGTTCTCTCTCTATTCCATGAGATCTAACCTTGCTAATCAGTCTCCCATGGGAACCTTGTCGAATGCTTTACTGAAGTCCATAATAGATCACGTCAACCACTCTGCCCTCATCAATCCTCTTTGTTACTTTTAGAAAAAAAATCAATCAAATTTGTAAGACATGTTTTCCCATGCACAAGGCCATGTTGACTATCCTTTATCAGTCCTTGCCTTTCCAAATACATGTACATCCTGTCCCTCAGGATTCCCTGCAACAACTTGCCCATCACTGACATCAGGCTCACTGGTCTATAGTTCCCTGGCTTGTCCTTACCGCCTTTCTTAAGTAGAGGTAGCACATTAGCCAACCTCCAGTCTTCCGGCACCTCAGCTGTGACTATCGATGATATAAATATCTCAGCAAGGGGCCCAGCAATCACATCCCTAGCTTCCCACAGAGTTCGAGGATACACCTGATCAGGTCCTGGGGATTTATCCACTTTTATGTGTTTCAAGGCCTCCCGCACTTCCTTTTCTGTAATATGAACATTTTTCAAGATGTCACCACCTATTTCCCCATACTCTATATCGTCCATGTCCTTCTCCACAGTAAACACTGACGTAAAATACTCATTTAGTATCTCCCCCATCTCCTCCTGCTCCACACAAATGCTGCCTTGCTGATCTTTGAGGGGCCCTATTCGCTCCCTAGTTACCCTTTTGTCCTTTCTGTGTTTATATAAAAATCGTTTGGATTTTCCTTAACCCTATTTGCCAAAGCTATCTCATGTCCCTATTTTGCCCTCCTGATTTCCCTCTTAAGTATACTCCTACTGCTTTTCTACTCTTCTCAGGATTCACTTGATCTATCCTGTCTATACCTTACATATGCTTCCTTCTTTTTCTTAACCAAACCTTCAATTTCTTTCATCATCCAGCATTCCCTATACCTACCAGCCTTTCCTTTCACCCTAACAGGAATAATCTGTCTCTGGAATCTCGTTATTTCATTTCTGAAGGCTTCCCATTTTCCATCCATCCCTTTACCTGTGAACATCTGCCTCCCCGCAATCAGCTTTTGAAAGTTCTTGCCTAATACCATCAAAATTAGCCTTCCTTCAATTTAGAACTTCAACTGTTAGATCTGGTCTATCCTTTTCCATCACAATTTTGAAACTAATAAAATTATGGTCGCTGGCCCCAAAGTGCTCCCCCACTGACACCTCAGTCACCTACCCTGCCTTATTTATCCAGAGTAGGTCAGGTTTTTTGCATTCTCCAGTCGGTATATCCACATACTGGCTTAGAAAATCTTCTGATCCACTCATAACAAATTCCTTTCCATCTAAACCCTTCACACTACGGCAGTACCAGTCTATGTTTGGAAAGTTAAAACCCCTTGACCATAACCACCCTATTATTCTAACAGGTAACAGAAATCTCCTTACAAATTTGTGTCTCAATTTCCCACTGGCTATAATACAATCCCAATAAGGTGATCATCCCTTCCTTATTTCTCAGTTCCACCCAAATACCTTCCCTGGATGTATTTCCAGGAATATCCTCCCTCAATACAGCTATCATGCTATCCCTTATCAAAAACGCCACTCCCCCTCCTCTCTTGTCTCCCTTTCTGTCCTTCCTGGAACATTAAGCTGCCAGTCCTGCCCATCCCTGAGCCACATCTCTGTAATTGCTATGATATCCCAGTCCAATATTCCTAACCATGCCCTGAGTTCATCTGCCTTCCCTGTTAGGCATCTTGAATTGCAACTAATGTTGTTTAATTTATCAATCCTATCTTGTTCTCTGTTTGTTCCTGCCTGCCTTGACTGATTGACTCACTTCTTTTCTCAACTATACCAGTCTCAGATTAATCTCTTTCCTCAGTATCTCCGTGGGCTTGTTGAATTTTATCATCAATGTCTGCTCTCACTGAAAGGAGGTGTTCAAACTCTCTGAATTGAGCCATGTTCTTTAATCCCTGCCATGGATCTTGATTGTTGGGAGGCAGTGTTGAGTAGTCGGAACAGGCTGGTAGAAGATCTTTGTATCAGCTTCGGGCTTATTTTTTCAAGTGCCTCTGTGAAAATGTCGATGGTTTGGATCTCAACCTCTGAGTGTGCGCACACACATGTGTTATTTGCATACTGTAGCTCAGTCTATAAGGTTGACGCAGTCTTGGTTCTAGACTTGAGGTGAAGTAGGTTGAAGAGTACAGCGCATGAAAAGGCTGTTCAGCCCACTATGTCTGTGCTGACAATGATGTTATTCTGAGCTATCCTGCACATGGTGCCTGTCCCTCTAATCTTTGCTTGTTCATTTGTCTGTCTAAATGCTTCCTAAATGTTGCTATCGCATTTCCTTCATCCACCTCCTAGGGTAGATCATTCTTGGCACCTATTATCCTCTGTGTGAAAAAGTCTTTTCCTTGCACATCTCCTTTGAACTTTCCCCTCTCACCTTAAATCTATGCTCCCTAATATTTGACATTTCCACCCTAGGGAAGAGACCCTGATCATGCACCCTATCCATGTCCCTCATAATTTTATAAACTTCTATCAGGTTATCCCTGAAGCTCTGACGCTCTAACAAAACAAATGCAAATTTATCCAAGTTATCTTTATAACTAATACAATCCAATCCAGGCCGCATCCTGGTAAACCTGTTCTGTACTCTTTCTAAAGACTCCACATCCTTCCAATAGTGTGGCGACCAGAACTGTGCACAGTCCTTCAAACATGGTTTGATCAAAGTCTTATACAGTTGCAACATGACTTGCCAATTTTATATCCAATGCCCCAACCAATGAAGACAAGCATGCTGTATGCCTTCTTTATTACCTTATCCACTTGTTTTGCCATTTTCAGGGAACTATGGACTTTAACCACAAGGTCCATCTGTATATCAATGCTCCTAAGGGTTCAGCCATAAAAAGTATGCTTTTCCCCTTGCATTTATTCTCCCAAGATGTATGACCTCATGCTTGTCTGGATTAAACTCCATCTGCCATTTCTCCACCAGACTTTCCAGCTGATCTATATCCATTTGCATCCTTTGATATCCTTTCTCACAATCCACTACTCCACCATTTTTGTGTCATCTATAAATTCATTAATCAGGCCACCAACATTTTCATCTAACTCATTTATTTATATATATTACAAACAACAGAAATCCCATGTAATGATCCCTGTACAATATCACTGCCCATAGACCTTCAGTCAGTAAAACAGCCCTCCACAACTATCCTTTTTCCCAGTGGGATTCTTCGTGAATATGTAGTGGAATATTGTGGTGACGAAGATAGAGAAGAGCCAGTAACTCATCTCGTGTCTCACCAATTCCTATCCGCCATCTACAAGGCACAGGTCGAGTTGATGGAATACTCAATACTTGCCTGGATGACTGAAGCTCCAAGTGATACTCAGAAACAATGACACTATCCAGAACAAACAGGCCATTTGATTGGCTCCCCATTCTCCACTTTCAGCATTTAATTCTTTCACCTCAGTAGTGTGTATGATCTATTCCTATTCTACTACAACTCTCATATGAAGTCTGTCATTCATTAGACACCACTCCTAACCAATAGCTATGATGCCTTCCCTCTCTTTTTCATCTTGCAGGTACCACCAGCATGTCCACCACCCCTACAGTGAAACAGCTGGCTTACCCACAAACCACCCCTTCAACCTCTCAGGACACAAATACCGAGGTCTCAGAGGAAGCTTCAGCAAGGCTGCTTCCTGACCCCTCATCAAATCAGACACTGACCTTTCAGTGGGAATGTTAGCCTTACAGAGTATGGAAGCACAATTTGGTAAGCACCTCACTGCAACAGCTCTCCAACCGGCTAAGGAAGAAATATCCCAGACCGTAGCCATTCTGAGGACTGCCAAGGGCAAGATGCCTTCTGAGTTCCAGGCTGGAGATGACCCTATAGTGACAGCGGGGACTTTTTCCACATAGACAGGGAGGAACAGGAGCAGCAGGAGGTATGCGAGAAGCAAACGTTCTCACTGCCTAAAAGCTGCAGAAGTGTAGTGTATCATGTGACCATCTGTCGGTTTCCATGGAAAGCTTGGTGGCTGCTCATAACTGCACTGCATCTCCCCCACCATCAGGAGCAAAGGATGGTGACAAGGGATGGGGATCCTGGTGATTCCAAGTACTCCAGTTGCCCCTTCCTCACAGTATCCAGCCAGCGGAGAAATGACACACAGGCCTATGAGAAAATCTCCACTCAAAAACACTCTAGATGTGACCGGGCTCTTCATCTGCCTCTCGCCTGTACCCCTTCAACCCTTGGAAGTTCACACTGGAGAGGATTCACTTGCATGTGAGAAGAAGACCCTCAGCATGAATAGTTTGTTCAGCACAAAGGCCCATGGGGCTTAACCGAACGTACCTCCAAGGCCAAAAGGCTCCAATGTCCCTTCACCCCAGCTGCAGAACCAGGCAGTATATTAAACTGTAGTGAGAAGCAAGGAAGAAGAAAACATATTGAAAGCACTGTGTGTCATGAATGACGATGTACTGTATGTTATTTGGAACATTTCTATAAATGTCATTGTGTTGACCTTAGATCTGGTTATTATCTTTTGGTTTAGTTCCAGATGTAACTATGCCAGGATGATGGCTAGCTTCATGGCCAACCACGATGTACCGCTGGACCAATGTCTGTTTCAAGAGCCTGCTGCAGTGTGTGGAAGCAACAAGAACAAGATCATAAGATATCAGAGCAGAATTCGGTCATTTGGCCCATCAAATCTGCTCCACCATTTGATCATGAGACAAAAAAACTGCAGATGCTGGAATCCAAAGTAGCCAAGCAGGAGGCTGGAAGAACACTGAAAGACAGGCAGCATCAGGAGGTGGAGAAGTTAACGTTTTGGTATCATCCTTTTTCAGTATAACCCAGCTCCTGATGCTGCCTGGCTTGCAGTGTTCTTCCAGCTCCTGCTCATCTACCCACTATTTGATCATGGCTGATATGTTTCTCATTCCCATTCTCCTGCCTTGATCCCTTACTAATCAAGAACCTATCTATCGCTGTCTTAAATATAGTCATTGAGTTAGTATCAACTGTCTTTTGATGCAATCAGTTCCACAGATTGACCACCCTCTGGCTGAAGAAATTCCACCTCATCTCAGCTCTAAAGGCTTGTCCCTTCACTCTGAGGCTGTGCCCTCGGGTCCTGGTTTCTCCTAGTGTTGGAAATATCTTCTCCATGTCTACTCTATCCAGATCTCTTAGTATTCTGTAAGTTTCAATGAGATTTCCCGTCATCCTTCTAAACTCCATTGCTACAGATCCAGAGAGATTAGCCACTCTACATATGGCAAGCTGCTCATCCTGGAAACCATTTGTGTGAACCTCCTCTGGACCACCTCCAAGGCCAGCATATCCTCCCTTCCATATGGAGCCCAAAATTGCTCGCAAGTTTCCAAATGAGGTCTGACCAGAGGTTTATAAAGCCTCAGCAGTACATCCCTCCTCTTGTATTCTAGACATCTTGAAACGCATGTTAACATTTCAGGTGCCTTCCTAACTGTCACATGAACCTGCATGTTAACCTTAAGAGAATTCTGAGTGAGGACTCCTCATTCTCTTTGTGCTTCAGATTTTTGAAGCTTTTCCCTATTTAGAAAATAGTCTGTGTCTCTATTCTTCCTACCAAAGTGCATAACCTCATATTTTCCCACATTGTATTCCATATCCTATTTCTTTTCCCATTGTCCTAGCCTGTCCACAGCCTTCTGCAGCCTCCCCACTTCCTCAATACATCCGTCTACCAATCTTTACGTCAAGGCATTTGCAGGGTGATGAGTCCTACTGACAATGTTACCCCTTGTCTGTAAACTTCCCTATTCTTTCCCTGTGTCCTAAGGTTTTAGTATGAATGAGTTGATCACTGATATCTGAAATGAGGAGGAGCATAGCAAAAGGGGCCAATTCAATATGATGGCCTTGGATTAGGAACCCACACATCTGTGTCTTGTGCAGGGAATGGATCTATGTGTAATGTTGGTTCCCCTTAAAGGTCCTCATGTCAGTGGGTGTTGTAGCCTCCATCCTTACAAGTTACATCACCTAGTGCGATTGCAACTATTTTCTACCCCTTTGCACAGCTTTGATTCCTAGCATGAATCTTCAGCTGTGGCTTCCACCCTCCATCTCTATATAGTGTGTGAGCGCCAAATGTCCAATTCTCAGTCCTGGTAGCACTTCCATAAATTCCATAGGCTTTGCACCTGCTAATTAGCAAGGCAGTGCATCTAGATAGGCGTTAAGTGACCAAGCGCTAGGAGAGCAAGAAAGCAGCCCAGAGATGCAGCCAGGTCTCACCAGCTGGGTACCTGCCCCTGCATGCAAAATGTCTTTCCAACAGCCTTTCAATACTAGTTGTTTGTGCACTCAGCAATTCCTAACCAACCTGCGCATGAACTGGAAAGGTGACATGATGGTCATGAGGGATTGATGAATGATGAATGATAATGTCTGTCGGCACCCAGCAATTGTGCCCTGAGATGTTGTTTGATCTTGATGAAAATGGAGCTGAAATCACCTGTTAGCCACGCTGGTACCCATGTAAAGATTTCTTGATGTTGAGCTTGTTTGGTGCATTTTATAAAATAGAAAGTTGAATATTAAGGAGATAAATTGGCCTTAAAGTGTTTAACAAGTTATAATAGTTTTTAAATGAAATCTCTGTGCTCCTCTTGAGAAACTCACTGGGCTGCCTGGCAAAATCATAAAAGGTGGATTAAGATTCTCCCAGCTTGGCGATGGGGCTGGTCAGAGTTCTCATCTGATTCTGCCACAAATCCTACCATAGTCCATGTCACGAAGACCCCTATTAGATTCAGACCAATATTTTTCACCTGACAGAACGTTTAACCCTTGTTTGCTTACTTACTCTTTTATGTTGCTAGTACTAGTGCATGCCAACGTTTACCATGGTCACAAATACCACCCCTCAAGGGGACCCCTCTATCACCCCTGAGGAAGAGAGCATGGACGCACTGGCACACCACTCTGTCACTGGCACCTAGGTTAAGGGCATTTTAACCAGATTAGATTTGGGTCAGGTGCCTGTTGGTGACACTCAGGTTACTGGCACTCAGAGGTGACAGGGACCAGGCACCTGTTCAGTCCTAGGAAGAGACAACCCATGGTGTGGTAACCAGGGACATCCTGCAAATGTACAAGCAGCCACAGGGAAAATGTAGTATTGTTATTCTCGAAGTCAGTCAGCCCAACCTTAGTGGTAGGAGAACTATTGGAAGCAATTCTGAGGGACAGAATTAACCTACATTTTGAAGAGGCAGCGGTTAATCAAGTGCAGTCAGCCTGTTTTTGTTACGGAGAGGTCATGTATGACCAAATTAATTGATTTTTTTTGAAAGAGATGACTAGATATGCAGATAAGGGCAATGCATTTGACATAGCTATAAGGACATCAGCAAGGCCAGTGGTGGCTCAGTGGTTAGCACTATGTCTCAGTACCAGGGACAGGTGTTCAATTCCAGCCTCGGGCCACTGTCTGTGTGGAGTTTGCACATTCTCCCCGTGTCTGCGTGGGTTTCCTCCAGGTGCTCCGGTTTCCTCCCATAGGCCAAAGATGTGCAGGTTAGGTGGATAGGCCATGCTAAATTGCCCATCGTGTTCATGGATGTGTAGGTTAGGTGGATTTGCCATGGTAGTGCCAGATTACAGGGATAGGGTAGGGGTCTGGGTGGGATGCTCTTCATAGGGTCAGTGTGGACTCGAAAGGCCAAATGGCCTGCTTCCATACTGTGGGGATTCTGTGAAAGCTTTTGATAAGGTTCTGCATGAGAGATTGATGGTGAAGGTAGGAGTCTATGGGGTCTAAGAAAAGTTGGCACATTGGAGGCAGGATTTGCTGAGTGGCAGAAAAAGCAGAGGGTACTGATTGAAGGGTGTTTTTGTAACAGGAAGCCTGTGTCCAATGGGGTCCCACAGGGATTAGTGGTGCTGTTTGTGGTATATATAAATGATTTAGATTTGAGGATAGGAAATTTGATTAGTAAGTTTGAGGATGATATGAAAATTGACAAAATGGTAAATAATCAAGAGGATAGCTGTAGATTAGAGGAGACATATATGGGACTAGTAAGATGGACTAATCGATGGCAAATCAAACTCAATCCAGATAAATGTGAAGTGATGCACTTGCAAAGGATGAGCAAGACAAGGGATTATATGATGAACAGTAGGACACTGGGACCACCGAGGATCAGTGGGATCTTAGTCTACTGATCCCTTATGGTAGCAGGACAGGTAGGTAAAGTGGTTAAGAAGGCATTTGAAATACTTGCCTTTAGTAGTGAGTCAGAGTTTAAGAGCAGGGAGGTTGTAGTCAAACTGTACAAAGTCATCGGTTTGGCCACAGCTAGAGAATTTGGTGCAATTCTGGAATCCAAATTATAAAAGGGAAGTGATTTACCAAAATATTGCCAGGGTAGATGAGTTTTACTTATGAAGAGAGAAAGTTATGAAGAGGAGTTTACCTTGGAGCAGAAGAGACTGAGGGAAGACATAATTATGGGGTGGCAAAGAAAGGGAAGACAGAAAGAGGCATTTCCCTTTGGAGGATCAGTTTTAGATTAAATTAGATTCCCTACAGTGTGGAAACAGGCCCTTCGGCCCAACAAGTCCACACCGACCCTCCATAGAGTAACCCACCCAGACCCATTTCCCTCTGACTAATGCACCTAACATTATGGGCAATTTAGCATGGCCAATTCACCTAACCTGCACATCTTTGGATTGTGGGAGGAAACTGGAGCACCTGCAGGAAACCCATGCAGACACGGGGAGAATGTGCAAACTCCACATGGGCAGTCACCCGAGGCTGGAGTCGAATCTGGGACCTAGTACTGTGAGGCAGCAGTGCTAACCACTGAGCCACCGTGCTACCCATGGCATGATTGGTGCGTAGATTTAATGGAAGGAGCAGGAGATTTAGAGGGATTTGAGGAAAAATAATTTCACCTAGAGAGTGATGAGAATCTGGAACTCACTGCCTGTAAGGGTGGTAGAGGCAGAAACCTTCATAATATTTAAGAAGTGATTGGGAAATTGTGTCTCACTAACTTGATTGAGTTAGTTGAAGAGGTGACAAAGAAGATTTATGAAGGCAGGACAGTAGACATTCTCCATATAGACTTCAGCAAGGCATTCAACAAGATTCCACTTGGTAAACTGGTAAGCAAGATTAGCTTGGACAGAACATAGGGGGTGTCAGCCAACTGGATATAAAATTGATTTGAAGGTGGGAGACAGAGGATGATGGTAGAGGGTTGTTTATCGGACTGAAGGCCTGTGACCAGAAGTGTGACGCAAGAATCAGTGCTGGGACTATTGCTTTTCATCATTTATTTAAATCATTTAGATGTGAATATAGGAAGTATGATTAGTATGATCAAGTTTTCAGATGACATCAATATAGGTCATTGAAGTAGGTTATCTCAGAGTACAACGGGAGCTTGATCAGGTGGGCCAATGGGCCAAGGAGTAGCAGATGGCATTTAATTTAGATAAATGTGAAATGTTGCATTTTGGCAAGGCAAACCAAGGCAGGACCTATACAGTTAATGGCAGGGCCCTGGGAAGTGTTGCCAAACAAAGATACTTTGGAATGCAGGTGCATAGTTCCTCGAAAGTGGAGTCGCAGGTAGGAAGGGAGTTAAAGAAGGCATTTAGCACGCTTACCTTCATTGGTCAGTACATTGAATATAGGAGTTAGTATGTCATTTTGCTGCTACACAGGACATTTTTAGAACTGTGGACCCAGAGACTGCACTGAGATGTAGTGGTAGAGAGAAATAGAAGACATTCTGAGTCTGCATTGGTGGCAGGGGTGACACTTCATTGTAAATAAGCTTTCACATTTAAAAGTTTTAATTTTCAGTTCTGGCTATCATCTGTTAGTGTGAATCTCTTGTATATACACAAGCAACGTTGGAGATGCTAAAGCCACCCATCTTTATTCTGACTGAAATAGGACAAAAGAACAGTAAAGAATTTTGATAATCACAAAATATCTACTCTCAGCAGTAAATGTGAACAGGTTACAATTTGATTAGATATTATAATCATGTGTACAGATTTGAATATGATTGGACATTATAATTATGCATACCCACTTGGGATGTAACAGTGAACATCTTTGGTCAGAGGTGAGAGTGTGTAAATGTGTGATCATTTTATTGGGAACCTGTTATCTGTAAAAACGGAGTTCTGATAGGGTTGGCCTGAATCTTAGATCCAAGACTCAGATCAATTTTGTCTCAGGCGAGACAAAAACCAGGCCATGTCGACGCAAAACCAAGTAAAGCTGAGGTCACAGAAATTAGCAATAAGCTTAAAAGGGACAAAGAAGTCTGACTCAGATTGCTAAGGCTCAAGTGCATGCATATGCAGTAGATTAGAATTCAGGGACTAAATTGAAATGAACTCTGAAGGAAGAAAGGATTATTTGAAGGATGATTTGGCATAGACAACTGAATATAGTAGTTTCAAGATGTGAGTATCTCTGATTGGAACATTCTCTGAATTATGGTTTCCACATGAAATGGCCTGCATCAAAGTCACCCCAGTCGATAAGACAGAACTTGAGTCTGCCATGAAATGGAGGAGAGATGAAGGAACAATGTTCCTCTACCTCATGAAAAGCCAGAGAAAACTGATAAAATGAAAAAGCAAGTTTGGCAAACTGATGACCCACCATCACACTCTAAGGAATGATTTGGAAGTGCCCGTGTTGGACTGGGGTGTACAAAATTAAAAATCACACAACACCAGGTTATAGTTCAACAGGTTTATTTGGAAGCACTAGCTTTCGGAGCGCTGCTCCCTCATCAGGTTACACTGCTCCTTCATCAACCACCTGATGAAGGAGCAGCGCTTCGAAAGCTAGTGCTTCTGAATAAACTTGTTGGACTATAACCTGGTGTTGTGTGATTTTTAACTCTAAGGAATGATGACAAAGGCAGACAGGTGACAAAGCTGATAAGGTTACAGTTATTATACATAACCTCTAACCATAACAAATTGAAACCATCCAAAAATATGTCAGGTCAGTAGTCCTGATCATGCAACAGATTGATTTTTTCCAGGAAGGAGTAGTGACGCATGGGGCTGGGATTTTGAAGCAACCAAATACCATGGACAAGGAGAGAATTGGAAACTGGGGATGGACCATCCCCAAGTCCAGTGCTAATGGCCTTGTATCAAACATTTGATAAGCATATGGAAGAAGAATATGTCAGCAATTCCGTTTACTATTGATAAAAGACATATGTTGTTAAAAGAACCAGGATGTTGCTGAGGTTGAGAGGTGACCTGATAGAAGTTTATAAACTAATCAGGGGTAGAGTTGATGGGAGTTGCCTTTTTTCCCCTAAGATGGAGAATTTCAACACTTGGGGGCACATTTTTAAGTTGAGAGGAGAGAGATTTATAAAAGGCATAAGAAGTAATTTTTTTACACAAAGGGTGGTTTGCCTGTGGAATGAACTTCCTGAGAAAGTGATGGATGCGGGTACAATTATAATGTTTAAAAGACAGTTGGATGGTTACATGAATAGGAAAGGTTTGGTGGGATATAGGTCAGAAGCAGGCATGTAGGATTAGTTTAGTTTGTGATTATGTTCAGCATGGGTTGGTTGGACCGCTTTGTGACTTTATGACTATAACTGCCCATGTTAAAGAAAATTTGCAGAAATGCACATTTTTTAAAGTCATTAGGTGAGCTAAGGGAAGCCTATATCCTAACCCCCAAAGATTGGTATGTGCAAAGGTGGACAGGGGAACTTTGGGATAAAATATCAGCATGCGCTAGGGATGGTGCATGAACGAAAGAGATAAACTCAAATGGGAACTCAAGATCAGATGAATGGAAGTGGGCAATATTACAAGAAGCAGAAATTAAACCAAATTGAGGAATCATAATGAAGACAAAAAGAAGGGAAGTCACCATTGGAATTTGAAGAAAGAGAACTGGGATGCAAAGAATATATTCAGTTCAGTAGCTTAGGACTCCACCTACAATGCCATCCAAAGGATCACACAGGAATTTTGAACACTTATCTTTAGCCAACTTAAGCATTTGCCAAGTACCAAATGGGAACTGAAAAAGATTAAAAGAACAGTAAAAAGTTTCGATAATCACAAAGTATGTACTCACAGTAGGAGCTCTGAGTATTTAATGATTTGATTAGATAATATAGTCACATGAACATGGAGTAATTTGTTTAAATATTATATTGATGTGTATAGATTAGAATATGTGTGTAGAATAAGATGAACACCAATGGTTAGAGATGACAGTGTGTAGTAACCTTTTGTTGGAAACCTGTTATCAAAAGAAGTAATATAAAACCATCATTTTGTTGCAAATCAGAAGGTGTGTACCATCTTTGATGGGTACAGCTTCCAGTCCTGCATGAATAAACACTTAGCAAAGATACCTACATTTGATTCAGCCTTTACGGAACAAAGGGTTAAAAATTTCCCTTTCATTTACATAATGGTACATCAAGCAAGGTGTGAAGTAAGCAGGCAATGGGGGCCTGCAACTGTGATAATTCGACTCCATCGTTCCAGGTGCACAGGGTTGTTAACCTGGTTTAATTGGTGAGGAGGGCTTAGATCAAGGAGATAGACTGCACACAGGAGGCTAATGCCAAAGGGTCACAAGAAATGCTGAGCTTGCAAGTGTATTCCACCTCCACTACATAGGAGTTTGTCTATTGA
The DNA here is from genome assembly GCF_037043375.1 of Chiloscyllium plagiosum. NCBI lineage: Eukaryota > Metazoa > Chordata > Chondrichthyes > Orectolobiformes > Hemiscylliidae > Chiloscyllium > Chiloscyllium plagiosum. The sequence goes on along the minus strand of NW_028270172.1, from coordinate 49,245,843 downwards.
GTTTTCCCTTGAAGGGCTCCCCGTAGCTATAAGCTGCAGGACCTACCCCACATTTCCAGATACCAGCATTTATACACCCCAATTTGTGTGCCAAGAGTCAAGAGTAGCTTTTATTTGTCATTTCTACCGCATATAACTGATACAGTAAAATTGAGACAGGGTGGCATAAAGTGCATGAGAAGTGCAAAACACACAAGACAACACAGTAATTCCTGACAAGTCAGGACAATAGGCACAGTGGTGTACAAATTACAGTGTAATAAAAGAATGATAATTAATAAAACATTGTTCCAGCAGTAATTCAAAGTTGTGCAAAGAGTTTCAGATGGAGTAGAGTCTGATCATACAATGCTAAGGAGCCTGATGACTTGGGGTAAGAAACTGTTGCACAGTCTGGCCGTGAGAGACCGAATGCTCTGGTATCTTCTGCCAGATGGCAGGAGGGAGAGGGTTTGAGTGAGGGGTGTGTGGGGTCTTCCGCAATGCTCTTAGCCTTTTGGATGCAGTATGTGGTGTAAATGTCTGTAATGGAGAGAAGAGAGGCCCCGATGATCTCAGCTGTCCACACTCTCCGTTATAGGGTCTTACGATCTGAGACAATGCAATTTCCGAACCAAGCAGTGATGCAGCAGATCAGGGTACTCTCCATGAACCCTCTGTAGAATGTGGTGGGAATGGGGGGGGAGGGGTGCAGGAGTGGTGCAAGGTGGGCTTTCCTCAACCTCCGCAGAAAGTAGAGACACTGCTGGGTTTTCTGGAATGGAGCTGGTGTTGAGGGACCAGGTGAGATTCTCCACCAGGTGTATGCCAAGACATTTGGTGCTCTTCACAGTGGAGCCATCAATGTCGAGCAGAGAGTGGTCGCTCCGTGTCCTCCTGAAGTCAACAACCATCTCTTTCATTTGTCCATGTTTGGAGACAGGTTGTTGGCTCTGCACCAGTCCGTGAGCTGTTGCACCTTCTCTCTGTATGCTGACTCGTCATTCCTGCTGATGAGACGCACTACAGTCATGACATCAGCGAACTCAATGATATGCTTCAACCTGTGCATTGCTGCACCAATCGTGTGTCAGCAGGGTGAACAGCAGTGGACAGAGCACACAGCCCTGGGGGGCCCCCGTGCTCAGTGTGATGGTGTTGGAGATGGTGTTCCCAATCCGGACTGACTGAGGAAGTCCAGGATCCAGTTACAAAGGGAGGTATTTAGGCCCAGTGGACTCAGCTTTCCAATCAGGTGCTGAGGAACGATAGTGTTAAATGCAGATCTGAAGTCTATGAACAGTAATGTGACATAGGTGTCCTTCTTCTCCAGGTGTGTGATGACCAGATGGAGGGTGGGGAAAATGGCATCATCTATTGAGCAGTTTGGATGATACATGAACTGCAGGGTGTCCAGTGAAGGGGGGAACAGGGTCTCCATATGCCTCATCACAAGCCTCTCAAAACACTTCATAATGATGGGTGTAAGCACAACAGGGCGGAGGTCGTTGAGGCAGGATGCTAAAGACTTCTTCAGCACGGGGAGGATGGTAGCGGCCTTGAAGCACATTGGAACAATGGCACAGCTCAGGGAGATGTTAAAGATGTCCTAGAGAACATTACATCAGCGCATCCCCTGAGCACTCTGCCAGGGATGTTATCTGGTCCAGCAGCCTTACACGGGTTGACTCTGCACAGGGTTTTCCTCACATCGGCTGTGGTAAGACCCAGCACCTGGTCATTGGGAGGGGGTGGACTTCCTCACTGCCATGTCATTTTGTGCCTCAAATAGTGTATGAAAGTTGTTCAACTCATCCTGGAGGGAGCATCACCAGTACAAGCAGGCGATGCTGTTCTGTGGTTGGTGATGTTCCCTCCAGGATGCCCTTCCACATGCTGTGCGTGTTCATGCTTTACCTCTTTGATGGCCCAGGTCACTTTGGCCCTTGCTGTTATTGGGGCCGCCTTGTCATCTGCTCTGAAGGTGGAATCACGAGGCCTCAGCAGAGCACACACCTACGCGGTCATCCACGGCTTCTGGTTGGGGTGAGAAGTGATGGTCTTGGACACAGTGATGTCGTCAATACATTTGCTAATGTAGCAAATCACTGATGCAGTGTACTCCTCTAACTTGATGGAATCGTCATCGGTTGCCGCCTCTCTGAACATGCGCCAATCAGTGCACTCAAAACAGTCTTGAAGAGCAGAAATGGCTCCTGCCAGACAGGTTTTCACCTGTTTCAGAATCGGTCTGACACATCTGATGAGCGGTCTGTGTGCTGGGATTAGCATAACAGAGATGTGATCTGAGGAGCTGTGGTGGGGCAGGGGCTCTGCCCTGTATGCGTTGGGGATGTTTGTATAAACAAGATCCAGTGTGTTTCCCCCTCTTGTCGCAAAGTTCACATGCTGATGGAATTTAGGGAGCACAGTCTTGAGATTTACATGGTTGAAATCTCCAGCACCAATAAACAGTCCATCAGGGTGTATGTTCTGCAGTCCGCTAATAGCCCCATAGAGTTCACAGAGTGCTTCTTTAGCATTAGCACTGGGAGGAATATGCAACCCAACTATAAGGACAGCAGTGAATTCTCACAGCAAATAAAATGATCTGCATCTAACAGTCACAAACTCCATCAGTGATGAGCAGTAGATGGAGACTAGCACAGAGTCTTTGCACCATTTTGTGTTGATGTAGACACACAGACCCCACCTTCCACTGTGTGCCTTTCCACACAGAGCTGCATTTCTGTCGGTGTGAAACAAAGTGAGCCCATTTAGGTGGATGGTGGTGTCTGGATCACTGTCACTGAGCCATGTTTCCGTGAAAATGAGGACGCAGCAGTCTCTGAACTCAGACTGAGAAACTTGCTGCAGTCAGATGCAGTCCAGTTTGTTGTCCAGGGAGCAGATATTGGAGAGCAGAATGGACCATAGAGCCGGCCGGCTTAGGTTTGTTTCTGGCCTAGCACGAACTCTTGCCCGCTTACTACACTTCTGCACATTGCTTCCAATGACTCAACACCTGGCTACCAGCATCAGGTGAGGCAGAGGACCAGAGGCCTGGTCTCAAGTGGAGATCGCGTAACTCCTTCAGCAGCTCTCCATTCTGGCATGTTTTCAGACAGTTCCTGTACTGTAGCAGTATTTGCAGACTAATAGTATGTGCAAACACTGGGTTTTCTGTTCCTCCTGTTCCTCTCAGTTGGGAGAGCTGCTGCCGCGCCACCATTTTAATTTCCAAACTAATCTACACTTAGGACTTACATGACAGTGGAAGGTGTATTATTACATTTGGAGTGCACAGCCTGAAAATCTAATGAAGGCTGAGTTAACTTTGAAACAGGAACTGTGTATATGTGTATGAAGATGAGAAATTGGAAGGACCCAGGGAAAACAGCAGCTAATTGGGAGGAATTAAACAATTTCAAAAAGCAATACAGAGATGAAGGACTGATTTATGACTGTGAGAAAGAATATACTACACATGAAGAAGGAAAAATACAAGTTTGAATTTACATGGACGATATCAAGTCTGTCAGAAATATGTCAACATGCATTACATATAATGAATTATTTACAAGCGCATTGCCTAACAATCTGTTCAGTGGAATCTGTCGGGTCATGCAGATTGCAGTCAAAGACAGCAGGGGTAATGTGCTGACTGCACATTATCAGCAGGGAGCTTCAACCACTAAGAGTGCATATTGAACAATTCAGCAAACAACAATGAGAAAGATATGTGCAGCTTGTGCCCTAATTCCCAATGCCCACTCACAACAGGATAGACTCCATGCTGGGAGTACAATTGTATAAAATCATCCCTTCATCTCAATTTCCTGTAAGGACTAAGACAAGCAGAGCTCGTTTTAACTCCTGAAATTATGTTTTATTTCTAGTCTTTTACTTATGGTTTCTGTATTTTAATTGCAAGTGGAAACAAAGGAAAAATTGTTGAGAGAGGTCAGATGGCTCATTGCCAGTCGCTAAACTGATTTGCTTGCCTGATTTAATCTCATGCCTGATCAAATAGCATAAATTGCTTCAAGTCCTGTCACTGCCCAAGCAGAAGAGGAGGCCAGACAACTAGAACAGCAGACCCACCCTGTAGAAAGTTCAGTCCATGCAAGTTTAAATCTGTCAGAACAATTTTATGGTCATCAGTGCTTAAGGATATAGTGGTATGACTCCTTCATTCTCAAAATAAGTTGAATAATTTGGGTTATAAGCTCATTTTTATACTATTACCTTTATAAAAGTACTTTTAATAGCAGTGTTGTACAGCTGCAGATAAATTCTAACTTGTTTGTCAAAGCAACATTTTAGGTGTTTTGCAAATAAGAATGACACTGGAAATGTAGCATCAAATCTCACCATTTCATCAATCTCAGCAACCTGAGTAAATCATGGGACCACAGTTCACAAATGGTAATATGGAGGGATTTACTTCAATCATTAAGGATCCAGACAAACTGCCTGAATTGCCCAAACATTGCCTGGATAATCTTTTGATCCATGAATGAGAATTGAAAGGAGAAAGTGAGGACTGCAGATGCTGGAGATCAGAGCTGAAAAATGTGTTGCTGGAAAAGCGCAGCAGGTCAGGCAGCATCCAAGGACCTGCTGCACCTTTCCAGCAACACATTTTTCAGCAGATCAGAATTGAAACCCCAGAAGAGATTTGTTTGTCGATGAATATTAGAGGAAAATATATTAGAGAAACAATAAAGTGAAGTGCAATGTTATAAACATTTTTATTAATCATAATAAATTCATATCTAGAAGCACATAGTTTAAGTAAGAAAATACTATTAAATCTGTTTACAATATCCTATCTGCTGGTGTCAGATTGAGGTGTGTGTTTGCTGGGATTTATGGGAGTTTTTAAAAATTCATTCATGGGATGTGGATGTCAATGCTTCACATTTTTGCCCATTTGAAGGAAGTCGACGGCCTACTGGGGTTATGTTGGATTGTTATTCCAGAGACTCTGGGGACCTGGGTTCGGATCCTGCCATGAAGATGGTGGAATTTGAATTCAATAGAAATCAGGAATTAAGAGTCTAATGATGACGGTGTAACCATGCTGATTGATGGAAAAACCTGTCGGTTTCATTAATGTCCTTTAGGGAAGGAAATCGGTCAACATTATCTACATTTTACTCCAGACACCAGCAAAGTGGTTGACTCTTAACTACCCTCTGGGCAATTAGGGATGGGCAATAAATGCTGGGCCTGGCCAGAGACACCCTCATCCCATAAAAATGAATAGTAAACAAATCATACTATTCTTAAGGTGGAGGTTTGCTCCCTTTTGCGTACTGCTTCATCCTGTATGGTATGGTATACCCACTGTACTGATAGGGAGGTTGTTCTAGGAATTTGATGCCATGACGCTGGAGAAACGTTAATATGGTTCTAAGTCAGAATAATGTGTGACCTGGAAGGGCATTTGCAAATGATGGTGTTCTCATGTACTTGCTGCCCCTGTTCTTCTCAGTGGTTGAGCACTGTTGCTGCAAAGTCAGAACTAGGCTTTACACTCCTGGTTAGTGCCCTGTAGGGAGTGGGCAGGCTTTGGGGATTGAAGAGCTGAATTACATGTTGCAGAATTTCCAGCTACTGATCTGCTTTGTAGCCACAGCTTTTAAATGGCCAGTTCAGTCCATTTTCTGGTCAAAGTAACCTGCAAGATGTTAATAGTGAGGAATTCAGTGATGGTAATGCCTTTCAATATCAAGGTGAGACAGATAGATTCATTACCTGGCACTTATTTAGCACAACTGTTTCTTGCAACTAAAAGGTTAAGCCTGAATGTTGTCTAGTTCTTGCTGAATGTGGCAATAGCCATATTCAGATTGCAAATTGTTTTGAACATTATGTAATCATCAGCAAATATTCTCAATTCTGACTTCATGAGGAAGAAAAGACCATTAATGAAGCACTGAAGATAACTGGCCAAAGGATATTACTCTGAAGAATTCAGCAATGTCTTGGGCCTGAATGACTGACCTCCAACAACCACAACTATCTTTCATTGTGCAAGATATAACGGCAAACAGAGATTGTGTTTCCTCCTGATTTCCTCTGACTTCAATCAATCCGGGATTCCTTGATAACACATTTAGTCAAAGGCAGTCATTCTGACATCACGTCTTGAACTCAGCCTTTTTGTTCGTATTTGTCAAAGTCTAAAATGATGTATGGAGTTGAGTGGTTCTGGAGAAACTCAAATTGAACATCGATGAATACGTTGATACTGAGGAAATGCCACTTGATAGCATGGTCAATTGCCAATGTTTGAGCATATAATGATTGGCTGGTAATTACTGGATTAGATTTGCCAGTGTCGGTTGTTGTACTGGAACAGTCGACTAGTTCTGAAGCACAAGACTTCACAAATATTAGAGCCGGGATGTTGTCAGGGCCCAAAACCTTTACTTCATCCAGTGTGTTCAGCCTGTTAAGAGGCAATAAATTCAGAACATACTGACAAAAAGATTATCAACCTAAAATTTTAACACTTTTTCGTTCAAATTTCCAGTATCTATAATACTTTCTCTGTTCAGAATAACAGCATGGAGCAAACAATGCATAAATATTGACCAAAGAAGTCTTGTCATAGATGTTTATAAAATCATGAGGGGCATGGATAGGATAAATAGACAAGGTCTTTGCCCTGAGGTGGGGGAGTCCAGAACTAGAGGGTATAGGTTTAGGTTGAGGGGAAAAAGATTTAAAAAGGACGTAAGGGGCAGCTTTTTCATGCAGAGGGTGGGGTGTGCATGGAATGAGCTACCAGAGGAAATGGTAGAGACTGGTACAATTATAACATTTAAAAGGCATCTGGATGGGTATACGAATAGGAAGGGTTGAGAGGGATATGGGCCAAGTATTAGCAAATGGGACTAGATTAAGTTAGGAAATCTGGTTGGAATTGATGAGTTGGACCAAAGGGTCTGTTTCCATGCTGTAACATCTCTATGACTCTGACTGAATTTTTATCTTATGCACGTTGATAGATCAGCTCCCAATTTGATAGCTGTAATATCCAGTAGATGGTGCTGTGGTGCTATTGCCGATGAAGGTGCAGCCCTGGACATTGTTCATAGAGTCAGAGACATAAAACAGAGAAACAGTCCCTTCAGCCCACTGTGTCTATGTCAACAAACACTGAATTACACTAACCCAATTTTCCCACACTTGATCCATAGCCTTCCGTGCCTTAGCATTTTAAGTACTCATTCAGATGTTTCTTAAATGTTGTGAGAGTATCTGACTCCACCACCCTCTCAGGCAGCACTTTCTCATTTCTATCACCTTCTGGGTGAAACATTTTTTTTCTCACATCTCCTCTAAACTATTTGCTCATCACCTTAAAGTTACACACTGTGGTTTTAGATACGTATGCCATAGGGAAGTGATTCTCACAATCGGCTCTGTCTTTGCCTCTCATTATTTTGTACACTTCAGTCAGATAACTAGAGTCATAGAGTCATAGAGATGTACAGCACTGAAACAGACCCTTTGGTCCAACTCATCCATGCCGACCAGATATCCCAGCACAATCTAGACCCACCTGCCAGCCCCTCCAAACCCTTCTTGTTCATATACCCATCCAGATGTTTTTTAAATGTTGCATTTGTACCAGCCTCCACCACTTCCTCTGGCAGCTCATTCCATACACGTACCACTCTCGGTGTGAAAAAGTTGCCCCTTAGGTCCCTTTTATGTCTTTCCCCTCCCACCCTAAACCTATGCCCTCCAGTTCTGAACTCCAACACCCTAGGGAAAAGATTTTGTCTATTTATCCTATCCATGCGCTTCATAATTTTATGAACCTCTATAAGGTCACCCCTCACTCTCTGACACTCCAGGGAAAACAGCCCCACCCTATTCACCCTCTCCCTGTAGCTCAAATCCTCCAACCCTGGCAACATCCTTATAAATCTTTTCTGAATTCCTTCAAGTTTCACAATTTCCTTCTGATAGGAAGGAGACCTGATTTGCACGCAATATTCCAAAAGTGGCCTAACCAATGTCCTGTACAGCCACAACATGACCTCCCAACTCCTATACTTAATATTCTGACCAATAAAGGAAAGCATACCAAACACCTTCTTCACTATCTTATCTACCTGCAACTCCACTTTCAAGGAGCTATGAACCTGCACTCCAAGGTCTCTTTGTTCAGCAACACTCCCTAGGACCTTACCGTTAAGTGTATAAGTCCTGCTAAGATTTGCTTTCCCAAAATGCAGCACCTCACATTTATCTGAATTAAACTTCATCTGCCACTTCTCAGCCCATTGGCCCATTTGATCAAGATCCCGTTGTAATCTGAGGTAACTTTCTTCACTGTCCACTACACCTCCAATTTTGGTACCATCTGCAAACTTATTAACTATACCGCTTATGCTCACATCCAAATCATTTATATAAATGATGATAATCAGTGGACCCAGCACCAATCCTTGTGACACTCCACTGGTCACAGGCCTCCAGTCTGAAAAACAACCCTCCATCACCACCCTCTGTCTTCTACCTTTGAGCCAGTTCTGTATGCAAATGGCTAGTTCTCCCTGTATTCCATGAGATCTAACCTTGCTAACCAGTGTCCCATGGGGAACCTTGTCAAACGCTTTACTGAAGTTCATATAGATCACGTCTACTGCTCTGCCCTCATCAATCCTCTTTGTTACTTCTTCAAAAAACTCAATCAAGTTTGTGAGACATGATTTCCCATGCACAAAGCCATGTTGACTGTCCCTAATCAGTCCTTGCCTTTCCAAAAACATATAAATCCTGTCCCTCGGAATTCCGTCCATCAACTTGCCCACCACCAATGTCAGGTTCACTGGTCTACAGTTCCCTGGCTTGTCCTTACCGCACTTCTTATACAGTGGCACCATGTTAGCCAACCTCCAGTCTTCTGGCTCCTCATCTGTGACTATCAATGATACAAATATCTCAGCAAGAGGCCCAGCAATCACTTCCTTAGCTTCCCACAGAATTCGAGGGTACACCTGATCAGGTCCTGGGGATTTATCCACTTTTATGCGTTTCAAGACATCCAGCACTTCCTCCTCTGTAAAATGCACAGCGTCCACTGCCCTAAGGAAAAGAAACCCAGCCTATCAAATCTCTCACAACTGAATCTCCTCTGCAGGTACTCCAGTGTAATCAAGTACTTCCGACAGTGCGGCAACGGTATTCCATCTGTCATTGAACCAATATTTAATATAGTTGTAACAAGACGTCCTTGCTCCTGTACTGTATGCCCCTGATGGCTAATGAAGGCAAGCACAGTGTATGCCTCCTTCACCTCTGTCTACCTGTGCTGACACTCTCAGGGATCCATGGATTTGTACATCCGTACATTTGTTCCTCCGTACCCATCAGGAACCTACCATTCATTGTGTATATCCTTCCCTTATTTACCTCCCAAAATCCATCACCTGGTATTCATCAGGATTAAATTCCACATGCCACTGCTCAGCCAATTTACCAGCTGATCAATGTCAGACTGTAGAATAAAGCACTATCAACAAGACCACCAATTTTCATGTCATCTGCAAACTTACTGGTTTGTACCACCTGCATTCAAATCCCAATCATTAGTGTACATAACAAACAGCGAGGGTCCCAGCACCGAGCCCTGTGATACATTTATGATCAAGGGTTTCTAATCATAGAAACAAAAACATTATCCATCATCACCCTCTGCCTCCTATTTGCAAGGCAAATTTAGATCCAATTTGCCACTTGCCATGGACCTCATGGTCTCTTACCTTTTGGATCGTTCTTCCATGTGAGACCTTATCAAAGGCCTTAGTGAAGTCCATGTAAACCATATCAACTGCACTACCTTTATCGATATATTTCGTTACCTTTTCAAGAAAATCAATTAACATAGTCAGACAGGATCTCCCTCTAATAAATCTGTGCTGACTATCCCTGATCAATCCCTGCCTTTCCAAGTATTAATTAATCTTGTCCCTTCAGAAGCTTTTCCAATAACTTTCTCACCATAACATCAGACTAACTGGTCTGTATTAACTGGCTTAAGTCTGCTGCCCCTCTTGAACAAAGGAACCATATTAGCTATCCTCCAGTCAACTATGGCCAGCAATATATTAATTATCTTTGCCAGGACCCCAACAATCTCCTCCCTTGTCTCCTGTAGGATCTCATCAGGCCTTCAGGATTTATGTTCCTTTATGCCTGCTCACACAGCTAACACTTCCTTCTTATTAATCATACCATGCTCTGTAACCTCACCATCCAAACAAAAATCCCTGTCTACAATGCCTTTCTCCTCTGTGAAGACCTCACCCACATCCTCTGGCTCCATACACAGGTTGCCTCTTTGGTCTCTAATAGAGCCTATACTTTTCCTGGTACTCTTAATATATTTATAAAATGCTTTGGGGTTTTCTTCACCCTATCTGTCAAAGATAATTTGTAGATTCTCTTTTTCTTCCTAATTTCTTTTTTAAGCAACCCCATATGCTCTTCATACTTCTGAAGGACCTCACGTTTTTAAACGTGCTGTACGTGACATTTAGTTCCCTCTTTTTCTTTCCCAAAATCTCAATATCCCTGAACATCGAAGGTTTTCTGGACTTGTTGCCATTTCCCTTCATTCTCAGAGGAACAGGCTGGCCCTAAATTACTTTTAAAAGGCTCCCAATTTCCAAATGACCACTTATCTGCAAATAGCTGCTCCCAACCTATGTTTGCCAGATGCAGTCTAATGGCACGGTGGGTGGCACAGTGACACAGTGGTTAGCACTGCTGCCTCACAGCGCCAGAGACCCGGGTTCAATTCCCGCCTCAGGCGACTCTCTGTGTGGAGTTTGCACATTCTCCCCATGTCTACGTGGGTTTCCTCCCACAATCCAAAAATGTGCAGGTTAGATGAATTGGCCATGCTAAATTGCCCATAGTGTTCGGTGAAGGGAAAATGTAGGGTAATGGGTCTGGGTGGGTTGCGCTTCGGTGGGTTGGTGTGAACTTGTTGGGCTGAAGGACCTGTTTCCACAGTGTAAGTAATCTAGTAATGAGATTGAAATTGGCCTTCCCCCAATTTAATCACTTACCTTCTTCACTATCCTTATCCCTTTCATAACGACTTTGAAGCTTACAGAGTTATAGTCACTATCCACAAACTGCTCACCCACTGAAACTTCAATCGCTTGTTGCCAGAGAAAGTGTTCGAGGTGGGTACAATTACAACATTTAAAAGACATTTGGACAGGTACGTGGATAGGAAAGATTTAGAGGGATATGGGCCAAATACAGGCAGATGGGACTAGTTCAGTTTAGGAAACCTGATTGGCCAAAGCGCTTCGGCGGGTTGGTGTGGACTTGATGGGCCGAAGGGCCTGTTTCCACACTGTAAGTAATCTAATCTAATCTTGTCTACATACCTGCTCCTCTATCACCCTCTGACCAATGGGAGGCCCATAAATATAATCCCAGCAATGTAATCACCCATTTTCACTTCTAAGCTCTACCCAGATAGTCTCATTTGAAGACCCTTCTAAAGTATCTTCATTCATTTCTGCAGTGATGCTTTCCTTTATCAGTAATGCAAAGGCCTCACCTCTCTTACATCTCTTATCACATGTAAAATGTCTCCACACTGGAATGTTGAACTGGCAGTCCTGCCCTTTCTTCAACCATGTCTCAGTGACTGCAACAATAACATAATGCCACATGCTGATCAACGCTATCAGTTCATCTAATTATCAGTTAAGCTGCTTGCATTAAAGTAGATACAATTTAGTTCATGGACCTCCTATGTGCCTTATCATGCCCATGTCTTCCCCATCAGTCGAAAATTGAAATGAATAGTTTCAGTCAAAGCAAACCTATGGGGTGAATTTCCTCATAACTTATCCTACTTCACTGCCATAACTTCAATAGATGTTTAATAGAAAACTCAAAATTAAACGGACAAGTGGGCACAGAATGTCTCATGGTGTGACTACCTCTCTAAATTATTTGTGGTTTTCCCTTACCTACTTGTTTAAATATTTGGGCCCTTACCTTTTATTGCATGATTGTGCCATTGTAATTCAGAGATTGACTTGTGTACCGGTGGTACAGTGGTTCAGTGGTTAGCACTGCTGCCTCACAGCACCAGGGTCCCAGGTTCGATTCCAGCCTCGGGTGACTGTCTGTGTGGAGTTTGTACATTCTCCCCGCATCTGCATGGGTTTCCTCCGGGTGCTCCGGTTTCCTCCCACAGTCCAAAAGATGTGCAAGTCAGGTGAATTGACCATGCTAAGCTGCCCATAGTGTTAGGTACATTAGTCAGAGGGGAAATGGGTCTGGGTGGGTTACTCTTCGGGCTGGTTGGGCCGAAGGGCCTGTTTCCACACTGTAGGGAATCTAATCTGTGTGATAATTTCTGGGTGGCTGCATAGAGATGCAGCTTGCAAAACATTATTTCAAGAAGAGAGGGTAAGTTCTGCTGTTGGTGTCCTGTCCAGTTTATTCCTCAACCATAAAAACAGATTATTTTGACATTATTGTTTGCAGGCTTTTCCTGTGTGTGATTTGGCTCTCATTACAGCAGTGACCACAGGTCACAAAGTGATGCAAATTGATAATCTTTTGATTACACATGGACCGGAATTTGATAATGTTGCCCAACCCAGCATATATTTTCCATTCACAGTTTCAATTGGGAAGGTGGTGCTGTGCTGCCTCAAGTAGTCCATCTGAGAAATATGCACCCAGCGGTCAGGAATTCTAGGATTTTGACATGGGTGATGAAAGGCAGAAAAATAAGTTATAGGAATGGTGTTCCGATGCACTTGCTACTCTTGTATTTCTAATTAGCACAGATCACAGACCCTGGTAAATGCAAATCAAAGAAATACTGGCAAGTGAGACCACATCTGAAGTACTGTGAACAGTTTTGATTCCCTAATTTAAGAGTCAATATAATTTCATCAGAGGCAGTTCAGAGTAGGTCCACTAGGATGCTCCCTGCTATGGGGGTTTTGTGTTATAAGCAAAGGCTAAACAAGTTTAGACTCTACTCATTGGCACTTAGATGAATGAGTGGTGATCTTACTGAAACATATCAGATTCTTAAGGAGCTTGACATGGGAAATGCTGAGAGGATGTTTCCCCTCATGGGAGAATCTAGGACCAGAGGGCATAGTCTCAGAATAAAGGGATGCCAATTTAAGACTGAGAAAAGGAGGAATTTATTTCTCAAAGAGTTGTGGAAACCATTTGACCAGAGAGCTGTGGAGCAGTCCTTGTTCAAGACTTGTGGTCGATTGATTCTTGATCAATAGGAGAATCAACAGTTATGGGGAAAATTCAGGAAAGTAGATGTGAGGAATATCAGACCAGCTGTGATCCTACTGATGGCACAACAAACTAAAGGGGTTGAATGGCCTACTCCTGTTCTATTTCTAATGGTCTCACACTGACAGGTCAGCCAGCTTAACTTTGGTGTTGGGGGAAACTTCAATAAACAATTTGCAACAAAATTAATAGATAGAAGGACAAATTACATTTAATTAAGGAAAATCAGTATGGGTTTTTTAAAGGGAACATGTTTAATTAACTTGCTTGAACATTTTAAGGAGAGATTGCACATCTTGGTGGTACATGGGTGTCCTGGTACATGAATCACATAAAGTCCGTATGAAATTACAGGAACTGCTCAGGGAGGCAAATTAATTGTTAATATTAAACAAAGAACTGCAGATGCTAGAGATCTGAACTGAAATCAATAATCTGCTGATGCACCTCAGCAGGTCGGACAGCATCTGTGGGGAGAAAGCAAGCTTAGTGCTTTTAGTCCCATGACTCTTCATCAGAACATAGCAGCTAGAAATAAGTATTTACACTGAAGACAATTTTGGGAGGGGATTGGTGTGAGGTGAGTAAATAGGTGGTGGCAGAGCCCAGAGAGAGAGAGAGATAAAAGGAGTAGTCAGACAAGGAGATGATTGATAGAAGGCCAGAGGCACTATCAACGAAATTTTATCATTTTTTACAAAGGAAATTCAATATAAAAATAGAGAAGCACTGCAGGTCAGACAGCACCTGAGGAGCAGGAAAGTCAATGTTTCAGGCTGAAACTCTTCGTCAGTAGAAAGCTTTCTGATTTGGTCCTGGAGAAGGCTTTTGGCTCGAAACGTTGACTTTCCTGCTCCTCAGATGCTGTCTGACCTGTCTGTGCTTTTCCAGCTTCATATCTATTAACTCTGGCATCCCACATTTGCAGTCCTTACTATCTCTAAGTCATAAAAATAGAGGAGATTGAGACCACATCTGGAGTATTGCGTACAATTTTGGTTTCCATATTTGAAAAAAAAGGTCTTTTAGAAGCAGTCCGAGCAAGACTCACTAAACTCAATCCTGGGCTGAAAGGCCTATCTTATAAATAAACATTAAACAGATGAGGTATACACCCATGGGAGTTTAGAGAAATGAAAGGTGATCTTTATGAAGCCTGTACAAACTTCGAGGAAACCAGCCTGTGTGGATACACAGAGGATGTTTGCTCTTATGAGGTTAGCTATTTATGTACAAGTGGGACAGGGGTTATGGGGTACTATAGGTACTATAGGGGTTATGGGGTACTATGAGACCAAAACCAGATCAGCCATGATCTTATTGAATGGGGAAGGAAACTCAGACAACCATATGTATGTTCCTGCAACTAAGTCCTATGTTCTTATGTTTCTGTGAACAGAGAGTGTTACTGAGGGCAATGCTGTTCATGTGGATATGGTCTTCTAAAAGCGAGGTAATTCAATGCCACACAGATTTGTGAAACAAACTCAGACCTCATTGATTCAAGGGACAGTAGCAACATGAATGAGAGAGTGATTGGGAACAAAGAGTGGTGATGAATGGATTTTTCTCAGCCTGGAGGAAGATTTCCAGTGTAGTCTGCCAGTGGTCAACATTGAGACCCTTGCTTTTTTTGATATAAATGACATAGACTTTGGTGTATATGGCACAGTTTCAAAGTTTGCATACAGTACAATAGGGCAAGAATACACTGCAGGGATGTACTGCTGAGCAGGGATATAAGGCTGTGTAAGGGTCTGGTCATACCATATTTGGAATATTGTGAGCAGTTTTGGGGCCTGTACATGAGAAAGGAATGCTGGCCTTGGAGGGGGTACAGAGAAGATTAACAAGAATGATAGAGTCAGAGAGTTATAGAGTTGTACAGCATGGAAACAGATCCTTCATCCATGCCAACCTGATATCCTAAATTAAGCCAGTTCCATTCACTAGTACGTGGCCCACATCCCTCTAAACCTTTCCTACTCATATATCCATCCAGATGCCTTTCAAATGTTGTAATTATGCCATTGCTCAACATTTCCTCTGTCAGTTCATTCCATGCACACACATCCTGTGTGAAAAAGCTGCCCCTTAGGTCCCTTTAAAACCTTTCCCCTCTCACCCTAAACCTATGCTCTCTAGTTTTTGTACTCCCCTACTCTGGAGAAAAGACCTTGACTATTTACCCTATCCATGCCCCTCATGATTTTATAAACCTCTGTAAGGTCACCCTTCAGACTCCGATGATCCAGGGAAAACAGCCCCAGTCTATTCAGTATCTTTCTGTAGCTCAAACCCTCCAACCCTGGCAACATCCTTGTAAACCTTTTCTGGACCCTGTCAAGTTTCACAACATCCTTCCTACAGCAGGGAGACCAGAATTGAATGCAGTGCTCCAGAAGTGGCCTAACCAATGTCCTGTCCAGCCACAACATGATCTCTCAACTCCTACACTCAATGTACTGACCAAAAAAGGCATGCATACCAAAAGACTTCTTCACTGAGTTCGGCTTTTCAACAAGTGTCATTGGATCCAAAACATTAACTTAATTCAAAGATGCCACCAAACCTTATAAGCATTTCCAGCAACTTCTGGTTTTGTTCCTTCTTCATTATCCTATCTACCTGTGACTCTACTTTCAAGGAACTATGAACCTATACTCCAAGATCTTTTTGTTTACCAACACTCCCTTGGACCTTACTATTAAATGTATAAGTCCTGCTTTGATTTGCCTTTCCAAAATGCAGCATCTTGCATTTATCTACATTAAACTCCATCTGCCACTCCTCAGCCCACTAGCCCATCTGATCAAGGTCCTGTTGTAATCTGAGATAACCTTCTTCACTGTACACTACCACCTGCAATTTTGGTGTCATCTACAAATTTACTAACAATATCTCCTATGTTCACATCCAAATCATTTATATAAATGACAAAAAGCATTTGACCCAGCATTGATCATTGTGGCACACCACTGGTCACAGGCCTCCAGTCTGAAAAGCAACCCTCCACCAGTACCCTCTGTTTCTTACTTGTGAGCCAGTTCTGTATCCAAATGGCAAGTTCTCCCTGTATTACATATGGTCTAAACTTGCTAACCAATCTACCATGCAGAACCTTGTTGAATGCCTTATTGAAGTCCATATAGATCACGTCCACCACTATGCCTTTACCAATCCTCTTTGTGACTTCTTTAAAAAACTCAATCAAGTCATACACAAAGTCATGTTGATTATCCCAAAACAGTCCTTGCGTCTCCAAATGCATTTAAGTCCTGTCGCTCAGGATCGCCTCCAACAACTTGCTCACCGTTGATGTTCCTTGGCTTGTCCTTACCACCTTTCTTAAACAGTGGCACCCCGTTAGCCAACCTCCAGTCTTCTGGCACCTCCCCAGGGCTATCAATGAAGAAAATATCTCAGCAAAGAGGCCTAGCAATTACTTCCCGAGCTTACCACAGAGGTTTAGGGTACACCTGATCAGGTCTTGAGGATTTATCCAATGTTATGTGTTTTAAGATGTCCAACATCTCCTCCTCTGCAATATGGGCACTTTTCAAGAAGTCGCTATTTATTTCCCCAAGTTCTCTGGCTTCCAAAGCCTTCTTCACGGTAAACACCAATGCAAAATACTTCCCCATCTAATATTTCCCCTACCTCCTGCGGTTCCACACATAAGTTGCCTTGCTGATCTTTAAATGGCCATATTCTTTTCCTAGTTACTCTTTTGTCTTTAATGTATTTGTAGAATCCCTTTGATTCTCTTTAATCCTATTTGCCAAAGCTCTCTCACGTCCCCTTTTTGACCTCCTAATTTCCTTCATAAGTATACTTCTACTGCCCTTATACTCTTCTAGGGATCCACTCGATCTCTGCTGTCTATACCTGACATACACTCCCCTCTTTTTCTTAACCAAAACCTCAATTTCTTTAGTCATTCAGAGTTCCCTACACCAACCAGCCTTGCCCATCACCCTAACAGGAACATGGACTGTCTCTGGACTCTCGTTATTTCATTTTTGACTGTCTCCCCCAATCAACTTTTGAAAGCTCTTGCCTAATACCATTAAAATTGGCCTTCCTCCAGTTTAGAATATTAACTTTTAGATCTGGTCCAACGTTTGCCATTACTATTTTAAAACTAATGGAATTATAATCACTGATCCCAAAGTGTTCCCCCTCTGAAACTTCAGTCACTTGCCCTGCCTGGTTTCCCAAGAGAAGGTCAATGTTTGCTCCTTCTCTCATAGCTACACCCACATACTGAATCAGAAGATTATTTTGTCCACACTCAACAAATTCCTCTCCATCCAAACCCTTAACCTGGAGATTAAAGGCTTGTGTTATGAAGAGTAATTGAGGACTCTGGGTTTGAAACTCGATGAAGTTTAGAGATGAGAGAGGATTTTATTGAAACATACAGAATATCAAAAGGCCCGGATAGAGCAGATGTGGAGAAGATGTTTGTAATAGTTGAAGAACATAGGACCTGAGGGAATAGCCTCAGAGTGAAGGGACAATCCTGTAGATTTGAGATGAGGATGGATTCCTTCAGCCAAAGAATGGTGAATCTGTTGAACTCATTGCTACAGGAAGCTGTGGAGGTGAAGTCCCTGACTCTAGTAAGAAGGAGATATACAGGTTCTTGAATAATAAGGGAATCAAAGGTTTCAAGGAGAAGGTTAGAGAATTGGGGTGGTACACATATTAGCCATGATGTGGAGGAGACATAATGGGCCGAATGGCTGAATTCTGCTCTGGTATTCTCTGATGGTCTTATGGTCTTTAGTGAACCAGTAAGGTTTGGTTTTTATTTTGGGGGGGGGGGGGGGGGGGGGGGGGTGATGTGTGGGTGAGACCCAAGGAAAGACTGAGGAAAGATATCAATCTGAGACTTGTACAGTTGGGAAAAGGAACTGGTCAAATAGTCAGGGCAGGCAGGAACAAAGCAGAGAACAAGGTAGGACTGATAAACTAAACAATGCAAGGGGCTTAACAGGGAAGGCAGATGAACTCAGGGCATGGTTAGGAACATGGGACTGGGATATCATAGCAATTACAGAAACATGGCTCAGGGATGGACAGGACTGGCAGCTTAATGTTCCAGGATACAAATGCTACAGGAAGGATAGAAAGGGGAGCAAGAGAGGAGGAGGACAGGTGCTTTTGATAAGGGATAGCATTACAGCTGTACTGAGGGAGGATATTCCTGGGAATAAATCCAGGGAAGTTATTTGGGTGGAACTGAGAAATAAGAAAGGGATGATCACCTCATTGGGATTGTATTATAGAGCCCCTAATAATCAGCGGGAAAGTGAGAAACAAACTTGTAAGGAGATCTCAGTTACCTGTAAGAATAATAGGGTGGTTATGGTAGAGGATTTTAAATTTCCAAAGATAGACTGGGACTGCCATAGTGTTAAGGGTTTAGATGGAGAGGAATTTGTTAAGTGTGTACAAGAAAACTTTCTGATTCAGTATGTGGATGTACCTACTAGAGAAGGTGCAAAACTTGACCTACTCTTGGGAAATAAGGCAGGGCAGGTGACTGAGATGTCAGTGGGGGAGCACTTTGGGACCAGAAACCATAATTCGATTAGTTTTAAAATAGTGATGGAAAAGGATGGATCAGATCTAAAAGTTGAAGTTCTAAAATAGAGGAAGGCCAATTTTGACGGTATTAGGCAAGAACTTACAAAACTTGATTGGGAGCAGATGTTTGTAGATAAAGGGGCAGCTGGAAAATGGGAAGTCTTCAAAAATGAGATAATGAGAGTTCAGAGACAGTATGTTCCTGTTTGGGTGAAAGAAATGGCTGGTAGGTGTAGGGAATGCTGGATGACTTAGCTCAGAAAAAGAAGGAAGCATATGTTAGGTTTAGACATCAGGGATTAGTGAATCCTTGGAAGAGTATAAAGGTAGTAGGAGTATACTTAAGAGGGAAATCAGGAGGGCAGAAAGAGGACATGAGATATCTTTGGTCAATAGGGTTAATGAGAATCCAAAGGGATTTTATAAATACATTAAGGACAAGAGGGTAACTAGGAATAGAATATGGCCCTTCAAAGATCAGCAAGGCAGCCTATGTGTGGAGCCGCAGGAGATGGGGGAGATAGTAAATGAATATTTTGCATCAGTGTTTACTGTGGAAAAGGACATGGAAGTAGATGGGGAAATAGATGGTGACAGCTTGAAAAATGTCCATATTACAGAGGAGGAGGTGCTGGATGTCATCAAATACATAAAAGTGGATAAATCTCAAGGACCTGATCTGGTGTCCCCTAGAACTCTGTGGGAAGCCAAGGAAGTGGTTGCTGGGCCTCTTGCTGAGATATTCGTATCATCAATAGTCACAGGTGCGGTGCCGGAAGACTGGAGGTTGGCAAACGTGGTGCTACCATTTAAGAAATGTGGTAAGGAAAAGCCAGGGAACTATAGACAAGTGAACCTGACAACGGTGGTAGGCAAGTTGGTGGAAGGAATCCTGAGGGACAGGATTTACATGTTTTTGTAAAGGTAAGGACTGATTAGACATAGTTAGCATGGTTTTGTGTGTGGGAAATCATGGCTCATGAACTTGATTGAGTTTTTTGAAGTAACAAAGAGTATTGAGGGCAGAGCAGTGGATGTGACCTATATGGACTTCAGTAAGGCGTTCAACAAGGTTCCCCATGGGACACTGGTTAGCAAGGTTAGATCTGATGGAATACAGGGAAAACTAGCCATTTGGATACAGAACTGGCTCAAAGGTAGAAGACAGAGGGTGGTGGTGGAGGGTTGCTTTTCAGACTGGAGTCCTGTGACCAGTGGAGTGCCACAAAGATCTGGGCTGGGTCCACTGTTTTCATCATTTGTATAAATCATTTGGATGTGAACATTGGAGATATAGTTAGTAAGATTGCAGATGACATCAAAATTGCAGGTGTAGTGGACAGCGAAGAAGGTTACTTCAGAGTACAACTGGATCTTGATCAGATGGGCCAATGGGCTGAGGAGTGGCAGATGGAGTTTAATTTAGATAAATGCGAGATGGTGCATTTTGGGAAAGCAAATCTTAGCAGGACTTATACACTTAATGGTAAGGTCCTAGGGAGTGTTGCTGAACAAAAAGACCTTGGAATGCAGGTTCATAGCTCCTTGAAAGTGGAGTCGCAGGTAGGTAGGATAGTGAAGAAGGCGTTTGGTATGCTTTCCTTTATTGGTCAGAGTATTGAGCACAGGAGTTGGGAGGTCATGTTGTGGCCATACAGGACATTGGTTAGGCTACTTTTGGAATACTGTGTGCAATTCTGGTCTCTTTCCTATTGGAAGGATGTTGTGACACTTAAAAGGGCTCAGAAAAGATTTACAAGGATGTTGTCAGGGTTGGAGGGTTTGAGCTATATAGGGAGAAACTGAATAGGCTGGGGCTGTTTTCCCTGGAGCATCGGAGGCTGTGGGGTGACCTTATAGAGGTTTATAAAATCATATGGGGCATGGATAGGATAAATAGACAATGTCTTTTCCCTGGGCTGGGGGAGTCCAGAACTAGAGGGCATAGTTTAGGGGAAGAGGAGAAAGGTTTAAAATGGACCTAAGGGGCAACTTTTTCACACAGAGGGTGGTGCATGTATGGAATGAGCTGCCAGAGGAAGTGGTGGAGGCTGGTACAATTAGAACATTTGATTAGTTTATAATCCCTACAGTGTGGAAACAGGCCCTTTGGCCCAACAAGTCCAGACCGACCCTTCGAAAAGTAACTCACCCAGACCCATTCCCCTACCTGTATTTACCCCTGACTAACGCACCTAACATAATGGCCAATTTAGCATGGCCAATTCACCTGGCCTGCACTTCTTTGGATTATGGGAGGAAACCGGAGCACCCAGAAGAAACCCACGCAGACACAGGGAGAACGCGCAAACTGCACGTAGACAGTTGCCCAAGGTGAGACTCGAACCCGGGTCCCTGGCAGTGTGAGGCAGCAGTGCTCACCACTGAGCCACCATGCTGCCCCAAGGCATCTGGATGGGTAGAATAGGAAGGGTTTTGAGGGATATGGGCCAGGTGCTGGCAAATGGGACTAGGTTGGGTTGGGATACCTGGTCGGTATGGAAGAATTGGGTCAAGGGGTGGGATTTCCATTCTGTACATCTTTATGACTCTACGACTCTATGATTCAGATTTTAAAACACTCAGATTTTACTAATTTACATATGCTTTCACAAAATCTCCCTTTAGACTACCTTTTCCAATCTAACATAACCATCGTATCTCATAGAGCCGATTGACGTCATTCTTATCAAAACTTTAAATTTTCATCTCTGGTTTATCTTGAATGTTCAAGATGTCTGATCAGAGCTTCAGTTTACAATTGTCTTTGCCCACATTTGCCTCTCAGGCATCACTGATATACAGCATCATCATGCCTGGTTCTCTATGCACTCTTTCTCATCTAAGCACTCCATAATTTTTAACATAAAGTTTGCAAAAATGCTTGTCTTTGCTACTTTCTAGTTACTTTCTAATCAAGCTGTCCAGCCATAATTAGCAAATTTCACAACAACCTCTAAATCACCCATCATCTTTCTAACACATCTAATTTGCTTCTGGAATCATCTCATAGAGTCATTGTTTCATACAGCACAGAAACAGACCCTTTGGTTCTACTCCTCCATGCTGACAAGATTCCAAAACTAAATTAGATTCTATTAGATTACTTACAGTGTGGAAACAGGCCCTTCGGCCCAACAAGTCCACACCGCCCCGCCGAAGCACAACCCACCCATACCCCTACATGAACCCCTTACCTAACACTACAGGCAATTTAGCATGGCCAATTCACCTGACCTGCACATCTTTGGACTGTGGGAGGAAATCGGAGCACCCGGAGGAAACCCACGCAGACACGGGGAGAACGTGCAAACTCCACACAGTCAGTCGCCTGAGGCGGGAATTGAACCCGGGTCTCTGGCGCTGTGAGGCAGCAGTGCTAACCACTGTGCCACTGTGCCGCCCACAATTAGTCTGACCTGTTTGCATTTGGCCCATATCCTGCTAAACCTTTCCTACTCATCCAATGTCTTTTAAATGTTGCAATTGTACCTGCACCGTCTGTGTGAAAAAGTTGCTCCTCAGGCCCCTTTTAAATCTCCTCTCACCTTACAAATATGCCCCCTAGTTTTGAGCCCACCCACACTAGGGAAGTAGACCTTTGCTATTCACCTTATGTATGCCCTTCATGATTTTATGAACTACTGTAAGGTCACTCCTCAACTTCCTGCACTCCAGTGAAAAATGCCCTAGTCTATCCAGCCTGTGCTTACAACTCAAACCCTCCAGACCCAGCAACACCCTGGTAATTTTTTTCTGAACCCTCTCCAATTTAATAAGATTCTTCCTATAGCAGGGTAACTAGAACTGTGCACAGTACTCTAAAAGTGGCCTTGCCAACGTCCTATACAACCTCAACATGACATCCCAACTCCTATACTCAAAGGTATGAATAATGAAGGCAAGCATGCTAAACATCTTTTTTAAACACCCTGCCTACCTGTGATGCAACCTTCAAAGTACTATGTAACTGACCCCTAGGTCTATCAGTTCGATAACACTCCCCAGGATCCCACCATTAACTGTATACGTCCTACCCCTGTTTTACCAAAATGCAATACGTCACTTTTATCCAAATTAAACTCCATCTGCCACTCCTTGGCCCATTGGTCCAATTGATCAAGACCCCTTTGTAATCTTAAATAATGATTTCCTTTCATGTGCCCAAAGACTACCTGTTCTGATTTCCAGGATGCCAGTCATCAAGTGTTTAGTATGTTTAAATTTAATTCAGTGAACACTATGGTCCTTACATAACTCGACTTAGTCTTGTGCTAACAGATTACTCACAAAACTAGCATTATCAGATTTAAGAACAGCTTCTTCCCCCTGTTTTCAGACATATGAACAGACCTCTCATATATTGGAGTTGATCTTTCTCTGCACCTTCTCTGTAGCTATACGACTTACATTCTGCAATCTATTCTATTACTCTGATGTACTTATGCAAGATATGATTTGTCTGGGGTTAACACACAAAATAATACTTTTCACAGTTTCTTGGTACATGTGACAATAATAAATCAAATCAAACCAAAATCAATTCAAATTTAAAGTTAAGATGGTTCAGAATTAAGTCAACTATGGATCACCTTTGAGGTCCACCTCATCCAAAGAAAATCATGTACAGAAAGATTTGACTAATTTTCTCATCAAATTCTATTTTGATCATTGGTATGAAACCTTAATAGATATCTATCTATTTACACAGGTCAAGTTCAAAGGAATTCTCATTTATTAGGCATGCCATATAGGATGGTAATGGCTGTATATGAGTTTGTAAGGATTAATATTTGATTGAGTACAGTCACTACCATCAGCTGTGATGATTCCATATGACAACCAGGAAATGTTGAAGTATCTATGCAGGTCTGGCAGCGTCTGTGGGGTAAAACAGAGTTAACGCTTTGAATTTGATATGACACCTCTTCAGAATGCATGATGACATGGCTCCATAGCTGGAGTAAACAAGCTGTTTTTAGTAGATAGATCTGGATCCAGTATGATCCTAGTAGTCTCCTGAGGTCATATTCATGTAATCTGCAAACAGTTGTGGTAATGCAGTAAGCTTCATGTTCTTTATTCAATAAAACTCTTAGTTAGACCAGAAAGGTGGATATACCAATCCATACTAGATCACTTTAGATTTGAAGGAACTCACACACACAGTAGCTCAGCAAATCCAGTAGGGGCACATAACCAGGGATTCAGTATATCCAATACACTAATTTACAATTACACATGTGTCATGCTAACCACTCTGCTAAAGAGGCTGGTTTTGATTTCACAATCTGTAAGTGCTGTTTTCCATCCTGCTTTACATGGTCAAGAAAGGATATGATTCCCCAGAGAAAGTCTATACCTACAATACCATTAGAAGTAAATGGTTTTATATTTGATGGCCGGAGAGTAACTAACATTAATCTCAATGGTCAAAAAATGAGCTCAGGGAAAGATGAAGTATTTAATGATTAAATTTCATAAATATGCTTTTAAATCTCATGGATCATATTTAAAAATACACTGAGATATGTTGAGAAGTAATATTAATAGATATGCCCTATGCCTAACTGATATGATTTCTTTGTTTTAACAGGAAGAAAGAACTTGCATTCATATAGCACTCCATCACAATCTCAAAGCCCATCACAGCCATTTAATTATTTCTGAAGTGATTATACTGAGGGCAAAAACGGCAATAACTTACACATTAATGTTTATGGAAGTGTGGATTGAAAACAGAAGGAAGAGTACAGAAACATTCTGGGATTATTTACATTCAAGGCAAGGTTACAATTTGACCCCTTATCTGAAAGGCAAAATGTCTAATGATGCAGCATTTCCCTATATCTAAGCAGCACTGCAGATGATCTGGTCTAGTTTTTGCATAGGATACTTTATCACAAAATGTTCAAAGACTTGGAAAGAAATTAAGCTAATTAAAGAGTGATTTTCAGGTTTTAAGGTTGTGTAAATAATAATAATTAGTGGGTAATTAAAGACAGAAGCAAGTGTCTAGAAGCAAGTGAGTTGTCATCAGAGTCTCTTTTGGGTCTCCATTGCAACCCAATGGCTGGTGGATTGTAAAATGAAAGCAAACAGTGAAAAATGCTTTTTACAGACTTATTCTGGCCACAGTGAGTTGTTGCTGAATCGATTATTCTTCCTTGTCTAGTACTTTAATTTTGCCCTGACCTCTTGAAAGGACAGCAAGCAGTTGTCGATTTTCCTATCTGAGGAATTCTCCTTAATGCAGCACCAAACTTGGAGCCTACTGGTTAATCTTGTTACCAGTTTAAACCTTTACACCAGGTGGCCTCCACAATTGGTGACCTCTGTCTCTGCCATTGAATGAAGATTGGCAGAAGGTTGAACTAGAAACTGCAGTCTTGACTGGATGGCTGCCTCACCAGGAGCCATTGTAGGATGGGAACCATGACAGCATCTGTATCTTGAGGCACTTGTTGAAGATGCTTCCATTTTTAAAACTAAACTGTGACCACAGCTGCTGGGCGACCACTGTGAGGGGAATCCCATCAATAGAATAATACATTGTTGCTGCTACCACTTGCTGACCCCCACACCTCTGGTCAGGGTAATAAGTGTAAGAAACGTCCCCCATCCCTAGTCCAGGCAGGTATCAGCAAACCGCTTCTAGTCACCTACCAGGCTTTTCCCTCAGTAAGGGACCCATCTCGTCAGTGTTCCCAATCAGCTCACAAGTGGGCACTTACACATTATGGTTACCCGTTGCTGCTGCGTGGGTAGCCCTTGCTGCTCAACTCTACCACACTTTTGACAAGATCAGTCAGAGGCTGGAACTCATCAGCTTGCCAACCCAATCCCCTGCCATCTTATTTGCTGCTAATTCCTGACATTGGAGCTCCCTAAGAAGGACCAGTAGGATTCCACCCTTGTATATGGTCCAAGTTATTCCTTAGCTGATAACGCCCGGAAATTCTCATATATTCATGTAGGAGAATAATGTAGAATGTAGGTGGGATAATGACAGGTAAAATAAAGGAAAATCCTCACTTGTTTCATAAGTACATTAAGGGTAAAAGGATAACTATGGAAACAATAGGGCCTATTAAGAACTCCAGTGGTAGTTTGTGCATGGAGACAGGAGGACATGGGATGGGTTAAAAATGAATACTTTGTGTCGATCTTCACGAGTAAGAGAAACAGTGTGGGTAAAGAAATCAGGGAGAAGGATTGTGATATGATTAAAGAAATTGGCATAGACAGGAAGGAGGTTCTGAGTGGTCTGGCACACTTAAAAGTAAGTAAATCTGATGAAGCAGATAAAATGTATTCCAGGCTATTGAGTGAGGCAGGGAGGAAATGGCAGGGGCATTGGAAATTATTATCAACTTCTCTTTGGCCACAGGAAACATTCCAGAAGACTGGAGGATAGCCAATGTGGCACTGTTATTCAAGAAAGGAGCAAGGGATAAACCAGGAAACTACAGGTGGGTTAGTCTCACCTCAGTGGTGAGGAAACTATTGGAAGCATTTCTGATGGACAGAATTAATCTGCATCTGGAGAGGCAGGGATGAATCAAGAAGAGTCAGCATGGTTTTGTTCAAAGGAAGTCCTTAAAGCTTTCAGAGAGGTGACCAGAGGGGGCATTGCAATTGGGGGAATTTACTTGGATTTTGGCAAGGCTTTTAATAATGTCCCACATGGGTGGCTGATAGCAAAGGTAACAGCCATGGAATCCAAGGAAAGTTAGCAATTTGGATCCACAATTGGCTACATAGCAAGAATCAGAGGATGATGGCTGAAGGGTGTTTTTGTGACTGGAATCCTGTGTCCAGTGAGGTTCAGCAGGGTTCAGTGTTGGAGCTCTTGATGTTTGCAATATATATAAACAATTTAGACTTGAGTGGAGGAGGGTTGATTAATAAATTTGTGGACTATATGAAAATTGGTTGAGTGGTAAATAGTGAGGAGAATAGTCTTAGATTACAGGAGGATTCTTGAAAAAGGGCTTATGCCCGAAACGTTGATTCTCCTGCTCCTTGGATGCTGCCTGACCTGCTGTGCTTTTCCAGCAACACATTTTTCAACTCTGATCTCCAGCATCTGCAGTCCTCACTTTCTCCTACAGGAGCATATAGACAGGCTGGTCAAATGGGATGAGGAGAAAGTGAGGTCTGCAGATGCTGGAGATCAGAGCTGGAAATGTGTTGCTGGAAAAGCGCAGCAGGTCAGGCAGCATCCAGGGAACAGGAGAATCGACGTTTCGGGCATAAGCCCTTCTTCAGGAATGGGATGGTCAAATGGGATGATCAGCAGAAAATGGAATTCAATTCTGATAAGTGTGAGGTGTTGCACTTGGGTACGACAAACAATACAAAGGAATGCATGATGACAGAAGGAAGCACTATGGATCAGGCGGATCTTGGTATGCATGCTTCACTGGTCCCTTAAGGGAGGGGGACAGTTAGATAAAGTGGTTAAATAGATATTTGGGACACGTGCCTTCATTAGCTCAGGCACAGAGTTTGGGAGCAGGGAGGTTAAGCCAGAACTGGATAAACGTTGGTTAAGCCACAGCTAGAGTATCGTGTACAGTTCTCGAATTCGCATTATAGGAGGGATGTGATTGTACAGGAGAAGGTGCAGAGTAAACTTGCCAGGATGTTGCCTGGGTTAGAGATTGGATAGAGTGGTGTTATTTTGCTTTAATTGGAGGAGACTGAGGGGGCATGATATATAAAATTAGAGAGGCATAGACAGGGTAGATAGGAAGGAAGCTTTCCCTTTGGTGGAGGAATCAATGACCAGGGGACATGGATTAAAGATAAGGGGCAGGAGGTGAGAGGGAATGTAAGGAAAAAATGTTTCACCCAGAAGGTGCTGGTAATCTCGAACTTGCTGCCTGAAAGGGTGGTGGAAGCAGAAGCCTTAAAACATTTAAAAAGTATAAAGTATGAATTGCAATACCAAAGCATTTAAGCTGTGGACAAAATGCTGGAAAATGTGATTAGAATATTAAGTGGGTTTTTTTCTATCTTGTAGACCTCTATGACTCTATGAGTGACCTACATATGTGTTATTTACCCACATAATTAAATTACTGCAAAGATGATTTAGTATGTCATAAGAACCAGAGTGGTTCTAAAAACTACAAGCTTTTTCTTTCTTTCTTAGTCTTCTTGATAACAGAGAACATAAAACTAGCATGACAATGTCAGCAATTTAGGACAGAATATCAAAGTTTGAGTAAAACAAAAGTCACTAACAGTGACGATGAGCATAAAAACAAATGGTTTCTGTGTTTAAATTCTAGCCCTGAAAGTTTTTTATGACTTAGTTTTTATTCAACTCTTAACCTGTGGTAAACCCTAAGCCTTGAAACCATGCATCACCATTCAGTCACTCTATGCAATTATCCTACTGTGTCAGTTTTTGGGCTACATACCATGTAAAAACAATAATGATTTTGTTCTTTCAGTGTGTTGTCTCTGTATTCAGTCTAAGCTCCATTAAATGACACCTATACTAACTTGCCCACTGTACAGCAAACCATTTCAGCCAAGTTTCAGAGGTTTTGTCCCACTATTAAGGGAATAGTTCCAAGCTGTGATTCCTATTCTACATGCTCCGGTTTCATTGTACTATTTGAAGCAGCTGGAGAATATTCTGTTACAGCTGACTCAGGCAATGTGATCATGATAAGAAACTGATACTTGTCAGGTAGAAAGAGGCCTGGTGGCTAATTACTTGGCTGCACTTGTTTCTTCTGTGAGAACTAACACTGAGAGAAACAAAAGAATCCCTCGTTACACTGCTATTACCAACCTGCCACCAGCATAGAGCTTTGAAATACTATTTTCATGTGGGGCACAGATTCCGGCCAAGTTCATTTTCATGCTGCTTTAACTGTTCAATTATCTACATCAGGAATGGATTATCATTGATTTGACTATCATTGAGCTGACAGTGGGTTTCCTGCATCCCATCAGCCACTTGTTTCTTTGTGTGTGGGAAGAGGTTTTAACACTAAAGGTTAAACATTCTAATGGTAGCATTAATGGAGCAGTAACAAAACATAATGGCATCTCTACACATCTATCAAGGAATGCTCATTTCCTCCTGAACATCGAGTTAAGCTCAAATGTCAGGTACAGATATGTAATCAGTGGGTTATGTTAGTGAATTAAGAGGCCAGAGGCCTGGGCTAATAATCTGAAGATGCGATTAAAATCTAACTTCAGTAGTTTGTGTTTCAGTTTAAAAAGAAATAAAAGTGAAAGAAAGAGTTGGTCTCAGTAACTATAACCATGAAGGAGTTGGATTGTATAAAAACCAAGTCCATTACTGTCCTTTTTGGGAAGGGCCACCACTGTCCTTACCTCATGTGACCTTTAGTATTTGCAGCCTCACAACAATATTGTTAATTCTTAGCTGCCCTCTGAAAATAATCAAAACAACCACACATGATATCAAACTACTTAAGCGCCTGCAGCCCTGTCACATTCTGTCATGAATAGCAGTGAACATTTAAACTAATGAATATCATAATTGATCAAGATCACTGAGCTCAGCACATCTTGGTAAGGGAGAAGCTTTTGCAATCATTTTTGGCCAAAAGTCCAAAGTATTATATATCATCATCCTCTTGAGGTCTTCACCATGAGAGATCAGAGCCTTCATCCAAATCAACTGACTCCACATGATATCAGGAAGAGACTACGTTCACTGGATTCAGCATTAACTATGAGTTTTGACAACATCCTTGTTTAGGCTTGCGTTACAGAAAAAGCAGGAGAAGCCTAATCTGGTCAATTGGCAGGTCCATTGGTCCACGCTCACAGATTTATGAGGATGTTGCCAGGGTTGGACGGTTTGAGTTGTTGGGAGAGGGTGAATAGGCTGGGGCTATTTTCCCTGGATTGTGGAGCTGAGGGGTGACCTTTTAGAAGTTTATAAATTCATGAGGCGCATTGATAGAGTAAATAAGAGAAGTCTTCTCCCCAGGGTGGGGGAGTCCAAAACAAGAAGGCGTAGGTTTAATGTAAGAGAGGAAAAATTTAAAATGGACCTTAGGGGCAACTTTTTCACAGAGAGTGGTGAGCTGCCAGAGGAAATGGTGGAGGCTGGTATGATTACAACATTTAAAAGGCATCTGGACAGGTATATGAATAGTAAGGGTTTAGAGGGATATGGCCAAATGCTGGCAAATGGAACAATATTTATATAGGATATCTGGTCAGCATGGATGAGTTAGAACGAAGAGTCTGTAAATCTCTCTGACTCCATGACTCTGTCAGAAAGATGAGGCAGGTGCCATCAACAATGTTTTCAAGCAACACTTACTAAGCAATAACCTGCTCTCTGACACCCAGTTTGGGCACTGGCCGGGGTCACTCAGCTTCCCATCTAACTATCTATTCATATCTAATAAAACCTAAGTCCTAATATTGTCAAAAGAGTTGAACTCCAGAGATGAAATGAGAGTGATAGTCTTGACTCAGACTACTTGACGGTGCTTGGTCCAAAAGAACTCTAGTAAAACTGAGGTTAATAGGGAGCTGGGAACCATTAATGACAGGTGGGAGAGTATATTGGAGGGAAACTCTCAACTGGCTGGAATCATACCTAGCTCAAATGAAGGCAGCTATCACCTCAGTCTCAGGATATTACTGCAGGAATTAATCAGGGCAGTAGGCATAACTATTTTTACTTGCTTCATGAAGGATGTTTCCTCCATCATAATGTTCCAAATTAGGAGTGTTTATTTGCTCAGTGTTCAGTGCCATTGGCAACTTCTGAAATAATGGAACAGGTGAACTGCATGTAACAAGTAGAGACCAACATTTAGATTTAGACTGATAAGTGGCAATAACATTCTCACCATATAAGTGCCACTTAAGAAGAGAAAGATCCCAAATACTGCTATTGTCATTCTACAGCATTGCCATCAACAATTCGCCAATTATCACCATCCTGAAGTCAACATTGACCAGAAACTAAACTGGAAAAATCATATAAAAACTATGGCTCCAAAAAAAGGTTAGAGGTTTTGTATTCTCTACTGAGTATGTCACCTCCTGATTCCCAACACCTTGCCACCACCCACAAGGCGTAAGTCAGGAATATGATTGAAAACTCCCCATTTACCAGGAAGGTTATAATGCCAATAATACGAAAGAAGCTTGATATATTGAAGACAAAGAGGTCTGCTTGATCAGAATCCCATTCATCACCTTCAATATTCATTCCTCCACCAAGTGATCAAGGTGGCTTGAGTCTGTATGTATAATCTGTTGGATACATTATAGCAATTCACCAAGACTACTTTGACACCTCCTCCCAAGTTCATGGCCTCTAGTACTTGGGTTGAATGTTTATGGGAACACTACCATCTTCAAGCTCATCTCCAAATCACACAACATCCATGAAAATGTAAAGCTGTTACTTCTTTATTCCTTGGCAAAGGTCCTCTAAGTCCTTACCTATAGGAGTACCTAGATCACACAAGCTGCAGAGATGAGGAAGACAGGTGATCACTACTTTCTCAGGGGCAACTAAAAATGTACAAAACATTTCAGCCTTGCCAGTGATGCTGAAACTCTTGAATGTTTGACAAATAACACAATTTTTTGAATTCACGCTGAACTCTTCCCCACAATATTGGGTTGACTTATGTGTGATGCACTTGAGGAGTTTTGCCACAATCTGTTAAATTTAGGTATAACTAAATGAAACAATTGATGCACTGCAGCCCAAGTGTCATAGATTGCCACAGTGGAAGAACAGTGAAGTTCTAATGAGACTGCAGTGGAGGTTGTCCAGTTGAGGTCTGTGTCAGAAGGTCTCCTCTGTTTGGGGCTCCAGTGTTTATTTGCCAGAGGAGAGCAGCAAGCAAAGTCCAGAGGGAGATCGCCAAAAGAGTTAATTCAGTGGCCAGGACTTTCAAAGCCTCAGTTAAAAAAGTAAAAAATTCCCAAATTTGAAGAGCACTGCAAAGACAAATTAATTTAGTTATGCCCGGTCCCTAGTCTTTTGGAATAGCATGTATGCTGGTTTTGCATCTGTACTGTTGCACAAGCCAAATGACCTTAATACGTGGAAGTTTTAGTTATCATCCATAGTTATAAAACAAAATGGTTCCTCTCTATTGTAACTTACATGATGCTTGGTCATTAAAAATACACAGTGAGATGTGGATGGGAACATGGAATCACTGTATACAGGATTTTAACTTGATGTTGTGGTTCTGTTCGCCGAGCTGGGAATTTGTGTTGCAGACGTTTCATCCCCTGTCGAGGTGACATCCTCAGTACTAGGGAGCCTCCTGTGAAGCGCTTCTGTGATGTTTCCTCCAGCATTTATAGTGATTTGTATCTGCCGCTTCCGGTTGTCAGTTCCAGCTGTCCGTTGCAGTGGCCGGTATATTGGGTCCAGGTCGATGTGCTTATTGATTGAATCTGTGGATGAGTGCCATGCCTCTAGGAATTCCCTGGCTGTTCTCTGTTTGGCTTGTCCTATAATAGTAGTGTTGTCCCAGTCAAACTCATGTTGCTTGTCATCTGCGTGTGTTACTAAGGATAGCTGGTCATGTCGTTTCGTGGCTAGTTGGTGTTCATGGATGCAGATCGTTAGCTGTCTTCCTGTTTGTCCTACGTAGTGTTTTGTGCAGTCCTTGCATGGGATTTTGTACACTGAAGAAGGGCTTATGCCCGAACGTCGATTCTCCTTTTCCCTGGATGCTGCCTGACCTGTGCGCTTTTCCAGCAACACATTTTCAATTTTGTACACTACATTGGTTTTGCTCATGCTGGGTATCAGGTCCTTCATCCTGGTGAGTTGTCTGAGAGTCGGTCAGATATGTAGATGATACCTTTGTAATCATTAAAAACACAGAAACACACTGGATCATCAACGCCACACTCACAGGAATCCGATTCACTAGAGAGGAAGAAAAGGATAATCAACTCCCATTCCTAGACGTGATGGTACAGAGAACACCAAACGGAGAATTCACCACTAAGGTACATAGGAAAGCCACACACACACAGACCAAGTCCTCAACTATGAAAGCAATCACCCCAACACACAAAAAAAGTTGCATCAAGACACTGTTCAAAAGGGCCACAACACACTGCAGTACACCAGAACTGCAAAAAGAGGAAGAAGAACACCTATACAATGTATTCACCAAAAACGGATACCCCCGCAATTTCATCAACAGATGCCTAAGGGAAAGACAACAGAATGAGGACATGCCACAACCCAAAGGACTAGCCACACTACCGTACATCAAAAACATTTCTGAACTGACAGCCAGACTACTGCGACCACTAGGACTCATAACAGCACACAAACCAACAGCCACTCTCAGACAACAACTCACCAGGATGAAGGACCCGATACCCAGCATGAGCAAAACCAATGTAGTGTACCCAATATATCGGCCACTGCATCGGACAGCTGGAACTGACAACTGGAAGCGGCAGATACAAATCACTATAAATGCTGGAGGAAACATCACAGAAGCGCTTCACAGGAGGCTCCCAAGCACTGAGGATGTCACCTAGACAGAGGACGAAATGTCTGCAACACAAATTCCCAGCTCGGCGAACAGAACCACAACAACGAGCACCCGAGCTACAAATCTTCTCCCAAATTTTAACTTGATATTTCTTAAAATTACTTGTCTGTCAACAGAGCAACAGACTCATAGTAAAAATGAACAAATATACGAAGCAGAACGGCCTGTTAACCTGACACAATCACTCACTTAGATAGAGGACATCATTTACTCTGAGAGAGACTTACTCCCTCTGAGAGATAGCATAATGTGCTGAAATAGAGAGACCATCACTCATGAGATAGAGACTATCAATTGCTATGAAGGAGCAACCAGAGATCTTTACTCACTCTGAGAGGGATCATTATTCACCAAGACAGAGCAAGAGAGACAGAGACTATCACCTACCAGAGAAATATCATCACATCTTGATAGAGAAGACTATCTCTCACAAAAGAGAGACCATCAATCGCCCTGAGAGATACCATTATACATAAGGTTCTGAAGTATGAGCTGATAAATAACCTTCTAACCAAAAGATGAGTGTGTTATCACTGATCCCAGGCTGGCACCTGAATATTACAGGTCTGGAGATGGGCTATAAGTTAGATGGGAGTATAGTATAGTGGATTCTAGTTTCATTTTCCACCAGTACAGTCTGATATTCAGCACTTAGCAGGATTCCACACTTCTGTCTTGTCCCCTTGTTCCACAGATGGATCATTTTCAAGTCTTCTATCAATGTGATTCCAGAAGGGGGAGCCTGATTCCACATTAACAACTGCAAAGAAAGTGTAAATCCCTTCACAGGTCCTTCTTTTTCAATTGAGTTCAGAAGCTAGTATCAGTCTGTCTGCTTATCACAGATAACCTCACATTTTGTAATGAGATTAATAAGGTTTACTAATTTAAATGCCACAAACATTGTCTATAGACTATGTTGGGTGGTGGGGACAGAATATTATTGTGTGGTTCAACCTCCCATTTCCCCTTGTAACTGCAGCAGGAAAATCATGCAAGCTCCATAAACATGTTATAAACAGCTAACGAAAGGACACTTGCACATTTCTCTTTGTTTTCCCATGTTCTCTCCCCAAAGCTATAATGAGACTTTGCTGCTGGCTGGGTACATTTTCAGAGTCAGTAATTTGAGATTTCTTTTGCACAAAATGACTCAGGCTTGGAGCTGCCATTGCTATCCACTGAGTGTATCAGGGCAAGAAGGGATGAAAAATGGAGTGAGATTCCATTATGGTGTACATTTACAACCATCCAGTCCACCATCAGTAGCAAAATTAAGCTTACCATGTCACATGATTGCTTTGATATTTCTTCTCAAAATGATTGGATAACTATCATTGAGGTTCCTCGTCATTTATTTGAGCACAGAAATAAATTTTCAAAGACTAGTACATATATTTGTAGGTGTTCATCATAATAATAATATTTTTGCTTTTCTTTTTATGTCGTTGTTGGCTCTTAGAGTCATAGAGACCTACAGCACAGAGACAGGGCCTTTGGCCCAAACTGGTCCATGCCGACCAATGTCCATCCACGCTAACCATCTTATGGTGTCACTTACCTTTCTGACATTTGCACAGAGCTCTTGTTCCTCTCCACATGTAAAAGAGGCAAAGCAGTGGATGAGCATGCTGTGGTCAAATGTAGTGGGTAACACAATATCTATCAGTCAGCACCTTACACGTAGGTGTACCCAGAAAAATATTCCTACCCGCTGTCACAGACTGCCTGTGATTAAAATGTGGTAAAAACAATGACTGCAGATGCTGGAAACCAGATTCTGGATCAGTGGTGCTGGAAGAGCACAGCAATTCAGGCAGCATCCGAGGACAGGCAAAATCGACGTTTCGGGCAAAAGCCCTTCATCAGGAATCAAGGGTTTTTGCCCGAAACGTCGATTTTGCCTGTCCTCGGATGCTGCCTGAATTGCTGTGATTAAAATGTGTTTATATATGAAAATATGTGTATCTTTTTGCTCTCTGAACAATGGTCTCAACTTAAATTACCTCAATAGCAAAATTCTTGGTGAGTTTGAAAACAGAAAAGATGATTTATTATCCTGCTCTAGCTCCAAAAGTAGAAAAATGCAGTGACTCGTTCATTTGATTCACACATGCTCACCCACACAAAGTTTAGACACAGGAAAAAAATTACAGTGTGTAAATGCCTCAGTTTGTATTTCATAGTAGGCCTATATTCTGAGGGCAGTGGATGCTTTAGCTACAATGAACACCTTGCAAAGGCTGCAAGGATATTCTGTAGCTAAATTGCCAAGAAGTTCGTTCTCAGGTGAATTGGAAATTGGAACAATTTGGAGGAGAGTCCTTTTACCACTTTCAAAGTATTGCTGTTTACACACAACTGACCAGTTTTTCTTCCCTGCACCAAAGCACCCATGGAATTTTCTTCATCTATTAACAAACGCCAGTAAATCACCCATATTTTCCAATTGATTAATTTTTTTAAAAAAATTAGACTATTTTTCTAATCAATCTGTTCAGGAACGTTATTACAAGGTTCTGGAATAGCTGGGACTTGAACCTGGGCCTTGTGGCCCTGGGATAGGCACAGTAGCAATGTGCCATAAGGGAAGCCCCAGAAAGAAAGTACTGTCATACAGTCATAGAGTCCTACAGCACAGAGACAGGCCCTTTGGCCCAAACTGGTCCATGCCGACCAAAATGTCCATCTACATTAACCCCATTTCCCTGCACTTGGCCCATATCCTTCTAAACCTTTCTTGTCCGTGTGTTTGTCTAAATGCCTTTTAAATGTTGTTAATGTACCCACCTCAACCACTTCCGCTGGCTGTTCATTCCATATATGTAGCACTTCCTGTGTAAAAAAATTTGCCCTTCAGGTTCCCTTTTATTCTTTCTCCTCTAACCTTAAACTGATGCCCTCTAGTCCTCAATTACCCAACCCTGGGGAAAAGACTGAGTGCATTCACCCTATCCATGCCTGTCATGATCTTATACACCTCTATAAGATTACCCTCAGTCTCCTACAGGTCTAAAGAAAAAAGTCCTAGCTTGTCAAACCTCTCCCTATAACTCACACTTGAGTCATGGCAACATCCTTGTAGATGTCTTCTGCACTCTTTCCAGTTTAATAGCATCCTTTCAAGAGCAAGGCAACCAAAACTGAACACAATACTCCAACTGCAGCCTCACCAACATTCTGTACAACTGCAACATCACTTCCCAACTTCTATACGTAGTGCCCTGACTGATGAAGGTTCGTGTGCCAAAAGCCTTCTTCGTTGCCCTGTTTACCTGTGACTCCACTTTCAGAGAACCGTGCACCTGAACTCCAAGGTCCCTCTCTTCCATTGCACTCCTTAAGACCCTACCATTCACCATGAACTGCTACCTTAATTTGACTTTCCAAAATGCAACACTTCACACTTAACTATATTAAACTCCATTTGCCATTTCTCAGCCCACTTCCCCAGCTGATTAAGGTCCTGCTACAATTTTTGATAACCTTCCTCACTGTCCACGATACCACCTATTTTAGTGTCATCTGCAAACTTACTAATCATGACTTGTACATTCTCATCCAAATCATTGATATAGATAACAGCAATTGGCCCAGCACTGACCTCTGAAGCACTCCACTAGTCACAGGCCTCCAATCCAACAAGCATCCTTCCACTATTATCCTTTGCTTCCTACCATCAAGCAACTTGTGTATCCAATTTGCCAGCTCGCACTGGATTCCAGAGCAGCCTGCCAGGTGGAACCTTATCAAAGGCCTTACTGAAATCCATATATCCATCTACCATTCTGCCCTCATCAACCTTCCTGGTCACTTCATAGAATGCTAACAAATTTGTGAGGCATGAACTCCCACCCACAAAGCCGTGCTGACTGCTTCTAATCAAACTTTGTCTTTCCAAATGCATGTATATCTTATCTCTCAGAATCTTCTCAACTAACTTACTTAGCACACATGTTACGCTTACTGGTCTATAGTTCCCAGGTTTTTCTTTGCAGCCATTCTTGAACAAGGGCACAACGTTCGCTACTCTCCACTCTTCCGGGACCTCTCCTATGGCTAATGATGATACAAAAATATCAGCCATGGCCCCTACAATGAAGGGCTAATGCCCGAAACGTCGATTCTCCTGTTCCCTAGATGCTGCCTGACCTGCTGCGCTTTTCCAGCAACACATTTCCATCTCTGATCTCCAGCATCTGCAGACCTCACTTTCTCCCTACAATTTCTTCCCTAGCCTCTTGCAGTGTTCTTGGATATATCTGGTCAGGACCAGGAGATTTTTCCACATTTATACATTTAATATGTCCAACACTTCCTCTGCTGTGATATGGACTGTCCACAAAATATGATCAAAAAGTTATGATCACTAACTTCCCCAAGTTTCCAAGTCTTCATGTCTTTCTCCATGATAAACACAGAGGAGAAATATTCATTGAGGACCTCCACCCAGACATGTCCACTTTGGTCCTGAGGGGTCCTGTTCTCTCTCTCTAGTTATTCTCTTTCCTTTAATATACTTAAAGAACTTCCTTGAATTTACCCTAATCTTCTCTGCCAAGGCTATATCATGCCCCCTTTTCACCCTCCTGATTTCATTCTTCAGTAAACTCCTGTATCTCCTATAAACCTGTATGGATTCCCTTGATCCCAGCTGCCTGTACCTAAGCCATGTCTCCTTTTTTCTGGTCAAAGCCTCAATATCTCTTGTCATCCAGGGCTCCCTATTCCTGCCACTCTTGCCCTTCACTCTCACAGGAACAAATGGACCTTGAACTCTAGCTATCTCACTTTTAAAGGCTTCCCACTTCCAGAGGTCCCTTTACCTGCAAACAATTTACTCCAATCAACCCCTGCAAGCATCTGTCTAACTCCGTCAAATTTCGTCTTGCCCCAGTTTAGAACTAGAACCTGTGGACCAGTTTTGTCCATAAGCTCTTTAAAATGAATAGAACTATGGTCATTGATCCCAAAGTGCTCCACCACTATCACATCAGTGGCCCGTCCTGCTCTATTTCTCAAGAGTAGGTTGGGTTTTGCCCCTTCCTGTGTAGAACCCTTTATAGACTGCTTGAGGAAACTTTCCTGAACACACTTAATAAATTCCACTCCATCTAAGCCCTTAATGCTATGGCAGTCCCAGTCTATGTTAGGACAAATAAAACCCCTTACTATGACAACCCTATTACTCCTGTAAGTCTTCCCAGTCTTCCTGAATATTTGTTCCTCTAATGCCTGTTGACTATGTGGAAGCCTATAGTACAACCCCACTACCATCACCATCCCCTTTTTATTTCTAAACTCCACCCACAAAGACCCACTGGATGAAGCTTCAGTTAATTCTTCTCTGATTACTGCTGTGATACTCACCTTAATCAAAAATGCAGCTCTCCCCCCCCCCCCCCCCCCTTTCTACCACCTCTATCAATTGCTGATTTATTTTATTAAAACCTGTTTTTCTAATCAACCTGTTCAGAGATGTTATTACATACCTCTGGAGCAGGTAGAGAATTGAACCTAGGCACTACTGCTGTGCTACAAGAGGAGTCTCACAAAGAAAGGGCTGCCTTTTTTTTTAAATTCCTGCAATCCACATGGATTGTGGTTTCGGGTTGGTGCTGAAATTCCAGTCTCATAAATTTTGGACTGTGCCTGTTCTTGTTTTGTTCAATTTATTGGGCTGTTTGTGCTTATATAAACTAATCTGGGGGAAAATGCTTTTAAACCTCTTTTATTAATCAACCTGTTCAGAGATGTTTTTACACACATCTATAGTAGGTGTGACTTGAACCTGGGACACTCACCATCATTGTACCAGAACAGCCCTCCAGTTGATTTTTTTTACATTGGTTGCTTAGTTGACTGCAGAATCAGATGAGAAGTCCAGTAAGGCATAAAGCAATGTTGGAAGTATCTTGATGCATCTCTTATCCTTTGGCCAAGTGGTGAGCAAGCATTTGAGCAATGAATGGTTAATTAAGGGAAATTAGAGTTTAGAACATAGAACATAGAACATAGAACAATACAGCACAGAACAGGCCCTTCGGCCCACGATGTTGTGCCGAACTTCTAACCTAGATTAAGTACCCATCCATGTACCTACCCAAATGCCGCTTAAAGGTCGCCAATGATTCTGACTCTACCACTCCCACGGGCAGCGCATTCCATGCCCCCACCACTCTCTGGGTAAAGAACCCACCCCTGACATCTCCCCTATATCTTCCACCCTTCACCTTAAATTTATGTCCCCTTGTAACACTCTGTTGTACCCGGGGAAAAAGTTTCTGACTGTCTACTCTATCTATTCCTCTGATCATCTTATAACCCTCTATCAAGTCACCCCTC
Source organism: Chiloscyllium plagiosum (assembly GCF_037043375.1). Taxonomy (NCBI): domain Eukaryota; kingdom Metazoa; phylum Chordata; class Chondrichthyes; order Orectolobiformes; family Hemiscylliidae; genus Chiloscyllium; species Chiloscyllium plagiosum. Next base: position 49,206,025 of record NW_028270172.1, on the reverse strand, counting down.
ATCCTTCGCTGTTCCAACGAGAAAAGGCCGAGAACTCTCAACCTATCCTCATACGACTTCCTCTCCATTCCAGGCAACATCCTGGTAAATCTTCTCTGCACCCTCTCCAAAGCTTCCACATCTTTCCTAAAGTGAGGCGACCAGAACTGCACACAGTACTCCAACTGTGGCCTAACCAAAGTCCTGTACAGCTGCAACATCACTTCACGACTCTTGAATTCAATCCCTCTGCTAATGAACGATAATACTCCATAAGCCTTCTTACAAACTCTATCCACCTGAGTGGCAACCTTCAAAGATCTATGTACATAGACCCCAAGATCCCTTTGTTCCTCCACCTGACTAAGAACCCTACCATTAACCCTGTATTCCGCATTCTTATTTGTTCTTCCAAAATGGACAACCTCACACTTGGCAGGGTTGAACTCCATCTGCCACTCCTCAGCCCAGCTCTGCATCATATCTAAGTTCCTCTGCAGCCGACAACAGCCCTCCTCACTGTCCACAACTCCACCTTAACAAATTAGAGTTTGTTAAGTATCTTTTAAAATTCGCTGTAGGATGGAAGCATTGCTGGTTAGGACAGCATTTACTCCCCATCCTGAGTTGTGCTTAGAAAGATTGTGATGAGCTGCCTTCTTGAACCTTTGTTGGTAGACCCAGAATGGCATTACGGAGGAAATTCTAAGATTTTGACTCAACGACAGTGAAGGAATGGTGATATAGTTCCAAGTCAGGATGGTGACTGGCTTGGAGGCAAACTTACATGTGTTAGTATTTCCTTGTATCTGCTGCTCTTATCCTTATTATCAACTCACGTGACTTATTAATTTTCAGTTTATCAAACAATCCAATCAAGCTAGATGTTGATAATTCTCAACATTCAAATCAAGCAAGCAACTGGAAATTTTAGCTTGGCACTGACTGCAAACACCCTCCATGTTGCTCAAGACCAAACAGCAACTCAGGACATGATTCATGGGCCAAGTCAGACTCATCACTTATCTTCAGACATTGGCATCTGGATTTTGCCAACCTCTCATGATCATCATGGCACTTTATCAATCCACTTGCAAGTGTGTGTAGGAATATCTGTGTGTGTATAGTGCAATGGTGGTCACCTGTAATGTGACATGAACCCAAGGTCCCGGTTGAGGCCCTCCCTATGGGTACCGAACTTAGCTATCAGCTTCTGCTCGGCCACTTTTCGCTGCTGCCTGTCCCGAAGTCCGCCTTGGAGGATGGTCACCCGAAGGTCCGAGGCTGAATGTCCTGGACCACTGAAGTGTTCCCCAACTGGGAGGGAACCCTCCTGTCTGTTGATTGTTGTGCGGTGCCCATTCACCCGTTGTTGTAGCCTTTGCTCGGTTTCCCCTATGTACATGCCTCCGGGCATCCTTGCCTGCAATGTATAAGATAGACAGTATAATTTCAGTTACGTCACACTGTAAATTTTTGCTATAAATTCTGTGTGTTAGGATTGAGCCCTCCACTACCACCTGATGAAGGAGCGACGCTCCGAAACTTGTGTGCTTCCAATTAAACCTGTTGGACTATAACCTGATGTTGTGTGATTTTTAACGAGGTGCATTTGGTAAGATATGGCAAGATATCTTGCTGGGCCTGCACTGAGTAACCCTCCAAAGAAACTTAACAAAACTCACACTTAGCCCCAAAGAAATATAAGATTCAGAGAATAGTCTTCCTGCACTATCTCTGGAGTAAATGAGCTGCAATTGCTAAACCAGTCTGGGTCACATGACACTGAGATTATAATTCTGAGGTTCACTCATTCTGGAAAGGACAATATCCCACTTCATCACTGGCAGAATAAGCTGTAAAGGCTTTCCTATGATCTGGATTTCATGTACACTTACAGATATATTTTCAGCAGGGAAGACATTAACATCATAAGATATAGGAGCAGAATTAGACCATTTAGTCCATTGATTCTACTCATTCTCCTGCCTTGTCCCCGTAACCCTTGATCCCCTTACTAATCAATAACCTATCTATCTCTGTCTTAAATGCACTCAATGACTTGGTTTCCACAGCCTGTTATGGCAATGAGTTCCACAAATTAAAGACCCTTTGGCTGAAGAACTTCCTCCTCAGCTCAGTTCTAAAGAGCTGTCCCTTTAATCTGAGACTATGCCCTCAGGTCCTAGTGGAAGCATCTTCTCCACATCCAGTTTATCCAAACCTCTCAATATTCTCTAAGTTTCATTGAGATTCCCCTCATCCTTCTAAACTCCATTGGGCACTGACATATAGTCCTCAACTGCTCCTCATATGACAAGCTCTTCCTCCCTGGGATCATCCTTGTGAACCTCCTCTGGACCATTAAAGGCCAAGATATCCTTCCTTATGTATGAGGTCCAAAACAGCTCACAATATTTCAAATATGGTCTGACCAGTGCTTTATGCAACCTCAGCAGTACACCTCTGCACTTGTATTGTAGCCCACTTGAAATTAAAGCTAACATTGTTAAACATTTGCCTTCCAAGTTGCCAAATGAACCTGCATGTTAACCTTCAGAGAATCCTGAACTAAGACTTCCAAGTCCCTTCGTGTTTCAAGTTTCCAAAGCTTTTCCCCATTTAGAAAATAATCTATGCGTCTATTCTTCGAACCAAAGTGCATAGCCTCACACTTTCCCATATTAAATTCCATCTGCCACTTGTTTTGTCTATCTCTCCCAGCCTGTCCAAGTCCTCTGTAGCCTCCCCAATTCCTCAACACTACCTCTGCCTCCACCTATCTTTGTCTCTTCTGTAAACTTAGCAAAAATGCCCTCAGATCCTTTGTCCAGATTATTAATGTATAACCTGAATCATTGTGATTCCAACATGGACCGCTGAGGGTCTCCACTAGTCAGTGGCTGGAATCATGAAAAAGACACTTTATCCCTGTTTTCTGTCAGAGCCGATCCACTATTCATGCCAGTACCTCTCCCCTAACACAATGGGCTCTTATCTTATTTATCAGCTTCCTGTGTGGCACCTTGTCAAAAGCCTTCTGGAAATTCAAATAAATTAGGTCCGATGGCTGTTCTTTGTCTAACTTGCTCGTTACTCCTCAAAGAATTCTAAGTGATTTGTCAAGCATGACCTCCACTTGATGAAGCCACGTTGACTCAACCCTATTTTAGCATGTATTTCCAAGTACATCACAATCTCATCCATCATAACGAACTCTAAAATCTTATCAACAACTGAGGTCAAGCTAACCTGCCTGATGCATGGGAGTGGGCAGGCCTTTATTTTTCAAACAATGTTGTAAAAATGCTGGATAAAGTGAGGGATTATCATCTTCCGAGGGTGTCATTGGATATTGGGTTAACCTCCCAGAAGACAATACTTTTCCTTCCTCCAGCATGGGCATTGAAACTTACCTCTTGACTACGTTCCTCCTTCCCTATCCCACACAAGCATGGACACGTCCTCCCTGCCCAATGCTCCCAACTTAATAGGGTCTGAGACTGTAAGACCATAAAATGGAGGAAAGGAAGTAGGTAATTCAAATCCACTCCACCATTCAGTAAGATCTGATAGCCCTCAGCTCTATTTCCTTGCCTTTCTCCAATAACCCTCGGTTTCCTCAATGTTTAAAAATCTGTCTATCTCAGCCTTATTATGTTGAAAGGCAAGGCTGGTAGATGTGGGGAATGTTAGATGTCAAAAGAAATTGAGGGTTTGGTTAAGAAAAAGAAGGAAACATGTGTCAGCTATAGACAAGATAGATCAAATGAATCCTTAGAAGAGTTATAAAGGCAGGAGGAGTAAACTTAAGAGGGAAATCAGGAGGGCAAAAAGGGGACATGAGGTAGCTTTGGCAAATAGAGTTAAGGAGAATCCAAAGGGGTTTTACAAATATATTAAGGGCAAAAGGGTAACTAGGGAGAGATAGGTCCCCTCAAAAATCAGCAAGGCGGCCTTTGTGAGGAGCCGCAGGAGATGGGGGAGATACTAAATAAAAATGTTGCATCAGTGTTTACTGTGGAAAAGGACATGGAAGATATAAAACATAGGGAAATAGATAGTGACATCTTGGAAAAACTTCCATATTACAGAGGAGGAAGTGGTGAATGTCTTGAATGTCTTGAAACACATACAAGTGGATAAATCCCCAGGACCTGATCAAGTGTGCTCTAGAACTTTCTGAAGTGAATGCTGGGCCCCTTGCTGAGATATTTGTATCATCAATAGTCACAGGTGAGGTGCCGGAAGACTGGAGGGTGGCTAAGAGTGGTGCCACTGTTTAAGAAGGGCGGTAAAGACAAGCCAGGGAACTATAGACCAGTGAGTCTGACCTCGGTGGTGGGCAAGTTGTTGGAGGGAATCCTGAGGCATAGAATGTACAAATATTTGGAAAGGCAAGGACGGATTAGAGATAGTCAACATGGCTTTGTGCATGGGAAATCATGTCTCACAAACTTGATTGAGTTTTTTGAAGAAGTAACAAAGAGGATCGATGAGGGCAGAGCAGTAAATGTGATCTATATGGACTTCAATAAGACGTTTGACAAAGTTCCCCATAGGACACTGGTTAGCGATGTCAGATCTCATGGAATACAGGGAGAACTAGCCATTTGGATACAGAACTGGCTCGAAGGTAGAAGACAGAGAGTTTTGGTGGAGGATTGTTTTTCAGAGTGGAGGCCTGTGACCAGTGGAGTGCCACAAGGATCAGTGCTGGGTCTGCTACTGTTCGTCATTTATATAAACGATTTGGATGTGAGCATAAGAGATACAGTTAGTAAGTTTGCAGATGATACCAAAATTGGAGGTGTAGTGGACAGCGAAGAGGGTTACCTCAGATTACAATGGAATGTTGATCAGATGGGCCAATGGGCTGAGTAGTGACAGATGGAGTTTAATTTAGATAAATGCGAGGTGCTGCATTTTGGGAAAGCAAATCTTAGCACAATTTATACACTTAATGGTAAGGTCCTAGGGAGTGTTGTTGAACAAAGAGACCTTGGAGTGCAGGTTCATAGCTCCTTGAAATTGGAGTCGCAGGTAGATAGGATAATGATGAAGGTGTTTGGTATGCTTTCCTTTATTGGTCAGAGTATTAAGTACAGGAGTCGGGAGGTCATGTTGCGGCTGTGCAGGACATTGATAAGGCCACTGTTGGAATATTGCATGCAATTCTGGTCTCCTTCCTATTGGAAAGATGTTGTGAAACTTGAAAGGTTTCAGAAAAGACTTACAAGGATGTTGCCATGGTTGGAGAATTTGAGCTATAGGGAGACATTGAACAGGCTAGGGCTGTTTCCCCTGGAGTGTCGGAGACTGAGGGGTGACCTTAGAGAGGTTAACAAAATCATGAGGGGCATGGATAGGATAAATAGATAAAGTCTCTTCTCTGGGGTGGGGGGAGTCCAGAACTAGAGGGTATAGATTTAAGGTGAAAGGGGAAAGATATAAAAGAGACTCAAGGGGCAACTTTTTCATGCAGAGGGTGGTAAGTGAGCTGCCAGAGGAAGTGGTGGAGGCTAGTACAATTGCAACATTTAAAAGGCATCTGGATGGGTTTGGAGGGATATGGGCCAGGTGCTGGCAGGTGGGACTAGATTGGGATGGGATAGCTGGTCAGCATGGACGAGTTGGACCGAAGGGTCTGTTTCCATGCTGTAAATCTCTATGACTCTGTCTATGACTCTATAAATGTGCTTAACAACTGACCCTCAACAGCCTCTGCACTAAAGAATTCTACAGATAAAAAAACTCTGAGAAAAGAAAGTCCTCCTCATCTCTATCTTAAATGTATAACACCTTCAGCTGAGATTATGCCCTCTGGTCCTCGATGCTCCCACAAGAGAAACAATGTCTCTGCATTTAACCTGTTAAGTCCCCAATGAATCCTATGTTTTAATAAGGTCGCCTCTAAATTACAATGAGTACAAGCCCATAAATAAGGGGCACCAAACTGTTTACAGCATTCCAGCTGTGGTTTGACTCGTTGCTAGTATAGTTAACAAGATCTCTCTATGTTTATACTTTATTTCCTTTGAAAAATAATGGCCAACATTATATTTGCCTCCTTATTATCTGTTGAACTTGATTGCAGCTTTTTGTGATTCATGGATGAGGACTCTCAAATCCATATATTCCAAGCTTTCCCCACTAACAGACATTGGCCCACAATTAACTGATTTTTTGTCTTCATTCTTTTTTAAATAAAGGTGTTATATTGACAGTTTACCAATCCTCTGGAACTTTTCCGCAATCCTGTGAATGCTGGAAAACTATTGCCATTGTATTCATTATTTCTGTAGCAACTTTCTTTACTAGCCTAGGATGCATCCAATCAGATCTTGGGTACTTCTCGGTCTTTAATCCCATTAGTTTCCCAGTGATAATTATTGTACTTATTTTCTCTCCTCCTTATGCCACTTGAATATTTAATATTTCTGGAATGCTTTAAGTGCCTCTTACTGTGAAGACTGATGCAAAGCATTTATTCAACTTCACCACCATTTTCTTGGTTCCCCCTTATTATTCTTCAGCCTCATTCCCAAAGGGCATATATTCATTTTAGCTTGTCTCTTCTTTTTTTATTTCTTTAAAGATTTCTTGCTGTCTATCTTAGTGTTACTTGTAAGTTTACTCCCAAATTTATTTTCTCCCTCTTCATTATTTTTTGCATTGGGCCTTCTTCTTAGGGCTTGTTGCAGTCCCAGCAATGGCTACAACCAAGTGTTGTAACTTGTTGCAGCTGCTCCAGAGGGTGGGCCAGTGAGGGGCAAAAGTACAATCCTGCACCAATTTATCCCATCCGCAGTGCAGTATGGCTGTGGTGCAGGCTTCTTCCAGGCCTGTCACCTTCCAGCTGGAGGGGGAAACCATTTGCCATCCTGTAAGACCCTGCATTTGGTCAATGGACCCTGCTGAATGGCTGAGAATTGGAAATCGGACTCAATTTTACCACCCCTCTGGAAATGTGCTGTGAACAGAACATGTAAATGAAAAAACATTAGGGTCAAACCAAAACTCTGTTTTCTTTACGCAGACACTTCCAGACTGGCTGAGTTTTCCAACAATGTCTGTTTTTGTTTCAGATTTCCAGTATCCACAGTTCTTTTTTTTTGTCTTAGTTATGGTGGTACGTTACGGTTAAGCAAAAGAAGGCTAGTTCAATGTCTTTGCATTGGCTTAGGATTTTTGTAGTGGTATAACCATTCTTATTTTTTAAGAATCCCTACAGTGTGGAAACAGGCCCTTAGGCACAACAAGTCCATACCGACCCTCTGAAGAGTAACCCACACAGATCCATTCCCCAAACCTATCGCTCTACATTTACCCTTGACTAATGCACTTACCTGGAGAAAGTGAGGTCTGCAGATGCTGGAGATCAAAGTTGAAACTTTATTGCTGGAACAGCACAGCAGGTCAGGCAGCATCCAGGGAACAGGAGATTCGACGTTTCGGGGACAGGCCCTTCTTCAGGAATAAGAAGGGCCTGTGCCCGAAACGTCGAATCTCCTGTTCCCTGGATGCTGCCTGACCTGCTGTGCTGTTCCAGCAATAAAGTTTCAACTAATGCACTTACCTGAACACTATGGGCAATTTAGCATGGCCAATTCGCCTAACACACACATCTTTGGATTGTGGGAGGAAACTGGAGTACCCGGAGGAAACCCATGCAGAAACGGGAAGGATGTGCAAACTCCATACAGACAGTTGCCCAAGGCTGGAATCAAACCTGGGTCTCTAGTGCTGTGAGGCAACAGTGGTAACCACTGAGCCACCGTGCCAACCATTCACAGTATGGTCACCTGCTGATCAGAGATGGGAGACCAATTAAACCAACCAATAGGCCACTGATTCATTGGCATTGAGAAGGGCGACCATTTGAGGGGACACTATCTAGCAAACCCAATGGACCTCCCAGGGAATTCCTGGATTGGAGAAGGTCCTTCTTTATAGCCATTCCATGGCCTATCAATGGCAAAGCATGTAACAGCCATCATTGTGGCTATTGCTGGAGGGTATACTACACTTAATCGCTGTGGTCTACTTGCTTTCTCTCAGCACATTATATGAGAAAAGTTTGCTACATAGCAGCCGTTCTTCTTCATCCTACAATGGTCATTGTGCTGGTCGTTTTGCCACACTCAGATTGGTCTTTGATATTACTGGTTCTTTAAAGCTTTGAATTGGAGCAGTAGTTGTTGGAAGAGTAGGCCACATACAAAAACCACTACCTCTCACAGCAGAGTGAGCAACTGATGAGCATCTTTTGGGATATATTTCAGTACTGAATTTATAGCACAGAATTTAACTTAATTCTGCTCCCTTTCTCATGACAGACACTTTACAAAAGAAAATTCATGCCTATAATATGCTTAAAAGTCAGACTTTATTTATACAGCTATACAATCAATGAAGGTAGAAGTGCCAGTTTTCATTCCCAGGTCAGAGTGCAGAGTCAGAAGAAATCCCAGCTCTGTGAGATCAACCTTTAAAAATGACTGCCCCCACTTCCAATATTGGTTTGGGTCAGGTCACAGCTAGTTGCCAAGACAGGCCTGATAGAAAGCCTACCTTGGAATGTCAGAGAAGAATCTCTGCTGCCCAATCATCTCCATTAAATACTGCCTATGAATCTGAACTTCCTGTACCCATTCTATCATTGGCAGAATGGTGCAATAGGACTTAGTCAAAAACTACAAGGACAGCATTATTCGCTTTCAGAGAGTCAGTACATCACACTGATAAGGTTTCATCAGCAACACCTTTTCCATCACAAATTCCACACTCAGAGGTCTTAGCACTGACAGCTATCCAAACTTTTACAGTTCTTTAGTAAAATAATTATTGAATAAATTCTATTCACAAATTGTCTGCTTTGAAAATTAAATCAGTCATGTCGTTATCTGCAATACATTGTGAAAAAGAATGACAGAAGCAGGTTTACCAAGAAGTTTCAATGGGAATTGGGTATATATTTGTTAAGGAAGTTAGCAGGACTATATTGAAGGAAAGTGGAAATAATTTTCTTTCTAAGAACAAGCACAAACACAGTGGTCCAAACGGCCTTGACCTGTGCTAGAAGGTTCTAAGATTCTGCGGAAAGGTTTTCATTCATGGAAGACATTTTTGAATTAATAAATGCACTGTTTTCATTATTGTACTTACTTATTTTGATCAGTTAGTCACAAAATGAGACCAGTTTGAATGTGTTTTTTGTTAAGATTTAAATCTTGTTGTTTGACTACATGTGATCTGTGCTTGATTTCTTAATTCTAACTTTAAGATCAAACGTGCAAAATAAGCTATGCATAAATCTGTTATGTATTATAGTTGGTGTATTTTATGTGTATATTAAGATTTGATTTAAGATGTGACACTGATTGAATTGAATTGAATTTATTGTCACGTGTGCCGAGGCACAGTGAAAAGCTTTGTCCTGTGAACAACACAGGCAGATCACAGAGTTAAATAGCATAGATAGTAAATAATAGGTAAACAGCAGCAAAAACAAAATACAGGTACAGAGTTAAGAGTTTGTGAGTCCATTCAATATTCTACCAACAGTCGGGTAGAAACTGTTTCGAAACCGGCTGGTGCACGTGTTCAGGTTTCTGTACCTTCCCCCCCGATGGTAGAGGTTGTAGAAAAACATTGCCAGGGTGTGATGGATCTTTGAGAATGCTGTCAGCCTTTCCTTGACAGCGGGCCTGGTAGATGGATTCTGTAGATGGGTGGTTGACCTTTGTGATTGTCCAGGCCGAGTTCACCACTGTCTGTAACCGTCTCTGATCTTGAATGGTACAGTTGCCATACCAGGTTTCGATACATCCAGACAGAATGCTCTCGATGGCGCACCTATAAAAGTTGGCAAGGGTATTCACCATCATGCCAAATTTCCTCAGCTGCCTGAGGAAGAAGAGACGTTGTTGGGCCTTTGTAACCAGTGCGTCCACATGAACAGTCCCAGAAAACTTGTGGATGACCACTCCCAGGAGCTTGACACTCTCCACGCTTTGCACCTCTGTGCTGGTAATGTGTAGGGAGGCATGAGTAACATCCCGCCGAAAGTCAATAATAGTTCCTTGGTTTTGCCAGCATTGAGAGCTAGGTTGTTCTCAGTGCACCATTTTTCCAGGTCTTCCATCTCCCGTCTATAATCTGTTTGGTTGCCATCTGAGATTCAGCCGACTATGATGGTGTCATCAGCGAACTTGTAAGTGGCATTAGTCTGGTATTTGGCGACACAGTCATGGGTATACAGTGAGTACAATAGGGGGCTGAGTACGCACCCCTGCTGGGGGCTCCAGTGTTGAGTGTTAGTGAGGATGAAATATTGTCCTCAATCTTCACTGATTGTGGCCTGTGGGTCAGGAAACTGAGGATCCAGTTGCAGAGAGTGGAGCTTAGTCTGAGATCACTAAGTTTAGTAATCAGTCTCGAGGGGATAATAGTGTTGAAGGTTGAACTGTAGTCAATGAGTAAGATTCTTACGTAGCTGTTTTTGGTGTCAAGATGTTCTAAGGAGGAGTGAAAGGCAAGTGATACGGCACCTGACGTGGATCTGTTGGTCCGATAGGCAAATTGAAGTGGGTCAAGAGTAGTGGGGAGGCTGGAGTTGATTAATGTCATGACCAGCCTTTCAAAGCACTTCATGACCACTGGAGTTGGGGCCACTGGGCGGTAGTCATGTCTATTCAGCCAGTGTTCACAGGCTCGTTCAAACTTGTTTTGGGTTCTTACAGAATAAAGAATGAAGCCTCCCAGTTGGGTTGCAGCAATGAGAAGTTTGTATATTCTTTGATTTGAGCTTAATAATTGCCCAGTGCAAAATAAAATTGCACAACAAGAGATGCAATAAAATGTTCCTGTAAACTAACAACTATTCCCCCCTACCCAAAGTGAACTCCTTTACCTTAGTTCAAACTTATTTTGTTTGGCAGTAATAACTGCTGTATACTTACTGCTGCATCTAAAGTAATTCTTCAGCAACTGTTTCAACAGTTCAGTTTGGTAGTGACAGTGAGAAACAGTGGAGTAACCTGGATGTGACCAGCCAGAATCCATATTGCCCACCAATGAAGTATTAGCACAAGGGGGTGACACAGTACCTTAGCTCTGTAATCCACAATGTTCTGTATCTTAGTCAATGCTGGTTCTGAAAGGTTGGCTATAGGAACAGAGACATGCTTTCAAAACAAAACTTTTTTTGTGACCCCATGTATTGTACAGTGGAGAGAGCCACAAAATTCCCAGCTCCAATTTAACCTCATCTTCAGCGTGTGCTGCTTGTCACAGTTAAGCACTAAAATAGCTCTTAAGTGAATCTCTGGATCAAATAACAATCATTTATTAGCTGTCATTCTTGCCGAAATAATCTTGTTTCTCCCATATAAAATACATATCTCTCAAATCCTGGGGGCGACTGCTAAAACTGTGAAGGTCAGGTTGATTGTTAATTTTGGATGCATTATAGCAATAGCCCAGCTTTCAAATCTGTGGAATTATTGAATTAACACGAACAATGTCAGGTATGGTTTGTTATTTTACATTGTCTTAATTTCTCCATGTTTTGATCAACTATGGATAAAATCATAGAATAGCAGCAGTATTCCTGCGCAGTCTTTAAAAAAAAACTTGAAAGGGACCAAGTCTTTCCATTATGAAATCCATTTAAAAACTGTTGTGCATTTTACTGCAACTATAAAATACAAGTAACACTGATAAAAGCCATTACAAAATGCCCCAAAATATGGCAATCCTGCAGTAAGGTCTGGAAGAAAAGAGAGAATTAGAAAGACTGTTTTGACTATCACTAGAAAGATTCTCATTATAGTTATTCCACATGTTCTATGGGATTAAACTTTGTGGCCAAAGGAAATCCTGAAGCACACTTGTGTGAATGAAGAAATCTGATGTACATCTTTTAGAATGGTCCACAATTGATTCTCTGCAGGAATTTCCAGGTAGCTCTAGCACAAATGAATTGATGTGTCTTTAGGAGTTGCACTTACAACTAAAAGTTGTTTGCTAAAGTGAAACATTCAACAATTTTTGAACAGATGTTTTTATTTGTGAGTTCATCATTTTGCACCACCACTGACAGCAATATCCACATCTAGTGCAACTCACAATCCAATTTGGCTTCCATAACAAAACTGTTCTGTGATCCCATGTGGTACCGAGAGAAAGCAGCCCCAAACATCAATTTCTCATCAATTTATTCAGTCTGCATCTATTATTTACTACACCTTGGTGCCACAAAATCTTAAAGGTTTCAGAGGATAGTTGTGTTTTGGTGATCTTGGGAGGGGCCAATGGTCACAAAGGATCCATCCAGGGAAACTGCAAGCATGGCTGCATGCTTGATATATGCATCACTTTTAATAAGAAGAAAAGAAATGCCTGATACATTAAAATCAATATCAAGTATCACTCATGACAGTTATAATTGCAGATCACAAAGAATGAGATACTAACCTCTGTAATTGATATTTCTGTTTACAAGTCAATTGAGCTTCTCACTATTATTGTTCACTTGACTCATAAGCTGTAACATGACACAAGGTTATCTTCAGAAAAGCCCAACATCACTAAAGTGAGTCACAAAGTCTGGACCAAGATCCAAATGTTTCCTATTAAAGTTTCATCCCATGAACTAATGCCATGCTTGACTTGCTAGGAGCACACGTTAACAGTTTGGAGGTGCAGCCAGCCAGTGGTCTTTCTCAGGTCACTAGTTCTGGAACTGTGACATGCTGTATTTACATAGAATTTAGAACTTTACTGCGCAGTACAAGCCCTTTGGCCCTAGATGTTGTGCCGACCTGTAGAACCAATCTGAAGCCCATCTATCTGACACTATTCCATTTTCATCCATATGTTTATCCAATGACCATTTAAGTGCCCTTAAAGTTGGTGAGTCTACTACTGTTGCAGGCAGTGTGCTCCATGCCCCCAGTACTCTGCGTAAAGAAACTACCTCTGACGTCTGTCCTATATTGATCACCCCTCAATTTAAAGCTATGTCTCTTCGTGCGAGCCATCAACATCCAAGGAAAAAGGCACTCACTGTCCACCCTATCTAACCCTCTAATTATTTTATATGTCTCAATTATACCACCTCTCAACCTTCTTATCTCTAATGAAAAAAGCCTCAAGTCCCTCAGCCTTTCCTCATAAAACCTTCCCTCCATAACTGGCAACATCCCAATAACCCTTTCCAAAGCTTCCACATCCTTCCATATCAGAGTTGTATGCAATACTCCAAGTGCAGCCACACCAGAGTTTTGTACAGGTAGAGCATGGCCTCAAAACTCCGAAACTAAAACCCTTTACCAATAAAAGCTAACACATCGTAACAACCCTATCAACCTGGGTGGCAACTTTCAGGGATCTGTTTACATGGAAACTGAGATCTCTCTGCTCATCTGCACTACCAGGAATCTCACCATGAGCCCAGTACTCTTTATTCCTGTTGCTCCTTCCAAAGTGAATCACTTCACACTTTTCCATATTAAACTCCACTTGCCACCTCTCAGCCCATCTGCAGCTCTGCATATTATCTATGTCTCTATGTAACCTGCAACATCCTTCAGCACTACTTACACCCCCACCAACCTTAGTGTCCACAAATTTACTAACCCATCCTTCTACGCCCTCGTCTAGGTCATTTATAAAAATGACAAACAGCAGCAGACCCAAAACAGATCCTTGTGGTACACCACGAGTAACTGAACTCCAGGATGAACATTTCCCATCAACCATCACTCTCTATCTTCTTTCAGCTAGCCAATTTCTGATCCAAACTGCTAAATCACCCTAAATCCCATCCCTCTGTAATCTGTGCAATAGCCTATTGTGGGGAACCTTATCAAACGCCTTACTGAAATCCATATACACCACATCAACCGCTTTACCCTCATACAGCTGTTTGGTCATTTTCTCAAAGAACTCAATAAGGTTTGTGAGGCATGACTTACCCTTCACAAAACCATATTGACTATCCCTAATCAACTCATTTCTCTCTAGATGATTATAAATCCTATCTCTTATAACCTTTTCCAATAACCTACAAACAAAGTAAGGCTCACTGGTCTATAATTACCAGGGTTATTGCTACTTCCCTTCTTGAACAAATGGACATTTGCTATCCTCCAGTCTTCTGACAATATTCCTGGAGACAATGAAGACATAAAGATCAAAGCCAAAAGCTCTGCAATCTCCTTCCTGGCTTCCCAGAGAATTCTTGGATAAATCCCATTTGGCTCAGGGGACTTTTTTATTTTCACACTTTCCAGAATTGCTATACACCTCCTCCTTGTGAACCTCAATCCCAAATAGTCCAGTAGCCTGTAACTCAATATTCTCCACAACAACGTTGTCTATTTCTAGTGTGAATACTGAGGAAAAAATATTCATTTAGCGCTGTCTCTATCTCCTTGGACTTCACGCACAACTTCCCACTATTATCCTTGACTGGCCCTAATCTTTGTCTAGTCATTCTTTTCTTCCTGATATACCTACAGAAAGCTTTAGGGCTATTCTTGATCCTATCTGCCAACATCTTCTCATGTCCTCTCCCAGCTCTTCTTAGCTCTCTGCTTAGGTCTTTCCTGGATACCTTGTAACTCTCAAGCACCCTAACTGATCCTAATATAAGCCTTCTTCTTCCTCTTGACAAGAGACTCAAGTTATTTAGTGAACCTCAGCTCCCTCACCCGACCACTTCCTCCCTGCCTGACTGGTACATACTTAACATGCAGTAGCTGTTCCTTGAATAAGCTCCACAGTTCAATTGTGCCGATTCCTTGCAGTTTCCTTCCCCATCCAATGCATCTTAAATCTTGCCTAATCACATCATAATTGCTTTTTCCCCAGCAATAACTCTTGCCTTGCAGTATAGACCTATCCATCGCTAAAGTAAACATAACCAAATTGTGGTCACTATCACCAAAGTGCTCACCTACCTCCAAATCTAAAACCTGGCCGGTTCATTACCCAGAACCAAATCCAATGTGGACTCGCCTTTGTTGGCCTGTCTACATACTATGTCAGGAAATCATTCTGCACACAATGGACAAAAACTGACCCATGTAAAGTACCAAAGTATTTCCAGTCAACATTGGAAAGTTAAAGCCCCCTTAACAATTACCCTGTTACTCTCGCTCCTATGCAGAATTATATTTGCTATCCTTTCCTCTATATCTCTAGAAATATTCGGAGGTTTATAGAAAACCCCCAAGAGGGTGACCTCTCCTTTCCTGTTTCTAACCTTAGCCCTTACTACCTCAGTAGATGAGTCCTTAAATGTCCTTTTTGCCACTGTAATACTGTCCTTGACTAACAATGCCACACCTCCCCCTCTTTTACCATCTTCTCTGTTCTTACTGAAACATCTAAGTCCCAGAACCTGCAACAACTATTCCTGTCCCTGCTCTATCCATGAATCCGAAATAGCCACCACATCCAAGCCCCAGGTACTAACCCATGCTGCAAGTTCACCCACCTTATTCCGGATGTTCCTGGCGTTGAAGTAGACACACCTCAAACCACTTTTTTGTTTGATGGTGAACTCTTGTGACCTTGAAACCACATTTCTGACCTCACTATTCTCAACCTCTTGGACACTGGAACTACAATTTAGGCTCCCATCCCCTTGCTGAATTAGTTTAAACCCTCCTGAAGAGCATTAGCAAACCTACCCCCAGGATATTGGTACTCCTCTGGTTCAGGTGTAGACCATCCTGTCTGTAGAGGTCCCACCTACCCCAGAATGAGCCCCAATTATCCAGGTATCTGAAACCCTCCCTTCTGTACCATTTCTGTCACCATGTGTTCAACTTCTGTCTCTCCCTATTCCTTGCCTCGCTAGCATTTGGCACAGGCAACAAACCACAGATAACAACTCTACTTGTTCTAGCTCAAAGCTTCCACCATAGCTCCCTGAATTTCTGCCTTAAATAATGCATTCCTTTCCTACCTATGTTGTGAGTGCCTATGTGGACCATGACTTGGGGCTGCTCCCCCTCCCCCTCAAGGTTCCCAAAAACACAATCCAAGACATCACAAACCCTGGCACCTGGGAGACAACACATCAACTGTGAGTCTCTCTCATTCCCACAAAACCTCCTATCTGTCCCCCTAACTATGGAATCCCTAATGACTAAGGCTCTGCACACCTCACCCCTTTTTTTCTGAGCAACAGGGACAGACTCTGTGCCAGAGACCTGTATCCATGGCTTACCCCTGATAAGAAGCTCCTCCACCCCCAAAATTATCCAAAACAGTATATTTGTTATTGAGGGGAACGGCCACTCCTGATGAAGGGATTCTCCTGGTCCTCGGATGCTGCCTGACCTGCTCTCGACTCTGATCTGCACCAACTCTCGACTCTGATCTGCAGTCCTCACTTTCGCACAGGCGATCCCTGCACTGCCTGCCAGTTCCCTTTCCGTCCCCTGACTGTAACCCATCTGCGTCTTTCTTACACCTGAGGTGTGACAACCTCCCTGTAACTCCTCTCAGTAACCCAGGTTTAACCAAGCATAGTGATAATCAATAATAAACAAATTCACATACTCAAACACAGAACATTTAAACATTATAAACCTCAATGAGCAGCCAAAGCCCATCTTCAAATGGCATAGAACATAGAACATAGAAAAATACAGCGCAGTACAGGCCCTTTAGCCCTCGATGTTGCACCGATCCAAACCCACCTAACCTACACTAGCCCACTATCCTCCATATGCCTATCCAATGCCCATTTAAATGCCCATAAAGAGGGAGAGTCCACCACTACTACTGGCAGTGCATTCCATGAACTCACGACTCGCTGAGTAAAGAATCTACCCCTAACATCTGTCCACCCCTTAATTTAAAGCTATGCCCCCTCGTAATAGCTGACTCCATACGTGGAAAAAGGTTCTCACGGTCAACCCTATCTAAACCCCTAATCATCTTGTACACCTCTATCAAGTCACCCCTAAACCTTCTTTTCTCTAATGAAAACAGCCCCAAGTGCCTCAGCCTTTCCTCATACGATCTTCCTACCATACCAGGCAACATCCTGGTAAACCTCCTCTGCACCTGTTCCAGTGCCTCCACATCCTTCCGATCGTATGGCGACCAAAACTGCACACAATACTCCAGATGCGGCCGCACCAGAGTCTTATACAACTGCAACATGACCTCAGGACTCCGGAACTCAATTCCTCTCCCAATAAAAGCGAGTACGCCATATGCCTTTTTCACCTCACTATTTACCTGGTGGCAACTTTCAGAGATCTGTGTACATGGACACCAAGATCCCTCTGCTCATCCACACTACCAAGTATCCGACCATTAGCCCAGTACCCCATCTTTTTGTTACTCTTACCAAAGTGAATCACCTCACACTTACCTACATTGAACTCCATTTGCCACCTTTCTGCCCAGCTCTGCAACTTAACTATATTCCGCTGTAACCTGACACATCCTTCCTCACTGTCAACAACTCCACCGACTTTCGTATCATCCGCAAACTTGCTCACCCAACCTTCTAGCCCCTCCTCCAGGTCATTTATAAAAATGACAAAAAGCAATGGTCCCAAAACAGATCCTTGCAGAACACCGCTAGTAACTGCACTCCAAGATGAACCTTTACCATCAACTACTACCCTCTGTCTTCTTCCAGCCAGCCAATTCTTAATCCAAACCTCCAACTCACCCTCAATGCCATACGTCCGTATTTTTTGCAATAGCCTACCATGGGGAACCTTATCAAACGCCTTACTAAACTCTCATCAATATCATTATCCTCAGCAATTTCAGTAGTGGCGTTGAGACAGGACCTGCCTGTGGTGAGACACTGGACACATAAGTTGCATGCAGGCCAAGGGGAAAGGATAGTCCAGCAGAGGTTAAAGTCACATGGTAGTTCTACTGCACAGGATGACTTTGACGAGTCTGGCAACAGAAGTTAGCTGTAGAGGTTTGATTAATTTTCCTAATTAAATGACAGAGAGAATGAATGAATATAGTGCAGTTAATAACTTTTAAAGGCACTTAAAGAGGGAATTGTTTGCAAATTTAATTCCATGAGGCTGAAGGGATAGTGGCATCCATAAGACCATAAAATATCAGAACAGAATTAGGCCATTTGCCCCTTCAAGTCTGCTCCACCAGTCAATCTTGGCTGATTGTTTCTCAACCCCATTCTCCTGCCTTCTCCCCATAATCTTTGATCATCTTACTAACCAAGAAGCTATCTATCTCTGTCTTAAATGCGCTCGATGAATTGGCCTCCACAGCCTTCTGAGGGAATGAGTTCTACAGATTCACTGCTGTCTGGCTGAAGATATTCCACCTCATGTCAGTTCCAACACAGAGCTACTCGGGTATCTCAGCATGGACTGGAATCCCTGCAACAGTGCCATCTTTAAAAGACTGTTGTTTAGCTTGACAAGGACAGTTAGTCTAGATTTACCTTGTACAATTCTTGGACATGGCAGAAAAGGAAAAGTTGACATGCCGATTTATGTGCAGGGATCTGCAGGTCCTGATGGATGAGGTGGTACAGAGGCAAGATGTCCTCTTCTACCAAGACTAACCATGACATCCTGCCATACCAGCCTGCTCCAAGTCATTGCATCTCCAACATCTGGAAAAATGTCCAGCAGCGTAGCAAGTAAATCAATAATCTCCCACACTCCACCAGACTGAGGACAACCATCTGCTCTCTCACACTCACCCAATCTCTGTTACTGTATCCACCTCCCACTAAGGCTCATGCTCTATCACTCTCACTGTAGCCTGCAGCATTTTCCCTCACTCATTCTCACCTATCCAACCCTGATACCACTAACCCTGTATGCCATCAGTGCTGCTGGGACATGCTCTTGGGAAACCTCCTCACATACACAATAAGTAATAGCTGTACCACCCATTTTCATTTTCTTCATTTGTCTCATTCCAGGAGATTAAAGCCCAAAATAGGGCAGAATGTATCATGAGATTAATGGTCTGCCTGAGGCACAAAACACTATATAGGACAAACAGGAAGACAGCTAACGATCCGCATTCATGAACACCAACTAGCCACGAAACGACATGACCAGCTATCCTTAGTAGCCACACACGCAGATGACTAGCAACATGAGTTCGACTGGGACAACACTACCATTATAGGACAAGCCAAACAGAGAACAGCCAGGGAATTCCTAGAGGCATGGCACTCATCCGCAGATTCAATTAGTAAGCACATCGACCTGGACCCAATATACCGGCCACTGCAGTGGACAGCTGGAACTGATAACAGGAAGCGGCAGAGACAAACCACTATAAATGCCGGAAGAAACAACACAGAAGTGCTTCACAGGAGGCTCCCAAGCACTGAGGATGTCACCTAGACAGGGGATGAAACGTCTGCAACATAAATTCCCAGCTCGGCGAACAGAACCACAACAACGAGTACCCGAGCTACAAATCTTCTCCCAAACTTTGAATATTTTTATATTCTCAGTTCCATATTTACTATAGACAGATCCAAACCTGGATACCTCATCTCTGGATTACCAGTCCAGCAGCAATACCACTAGGCCATATTTTCCCCATACTTGGCAGAAATTTCCTGTCAACCGTGTCAAACTCTCTGACTTTATGTCTGTGATAAACGCCATGGCATTACTTCGGTACTGTGAACTTTGTTTATCTGGCTGAGGGGCCACAGATGTAAAAGGGAAAGGCAAGGCAAGGCAATCCAGGTAAGTTTAATGTGAATTAAGTCTAATGGAGGAAGCAAATGGCCCAGACAAACAAAAATAGACATTGTTGGAAAAGCTTAGCAGGTCTGGTGGCATCTGTGGCAGGAAATCAGTTTGAACGCTTCAGGTCCAGTAACCCTTCCTCAGACTCAGACAGATATAGTCTGGGCCAGTCCATGAGTTGGGTATATATCCCTGAGCACAAGGTACCCTAACTGTAACACTACAATGTGGAAGTGGGGTGCCAGTGCCTATAGAGCATTACTGGAGATGTTTGTGCCTGATGGCCGACATAGGGATTCTTTGGAGCAAGTGGCGATCTAAAATTGCCAGGAATTTGCTCTGACTTCCACGTCAAGAATTCTCAGAACCCAATTTGCTCACAGTAGATGGTAGGATCGAAAGTTGCATATTACTGAGGTGAGATGTGCAGGTAATAAGGATGCTAACAAGCAGTAATTCTTCCCCTTAACGGGAAACTCACCACTGCTTTGTGACAATCTTGACTCTGCACCAACTAACCTCGTTAATAGATGCGCTTGTTCCCAACACTGAGGTATACTTTTATGGACGTCTTGTATGAATCAGCCACATTCCTTACCATAGCCCACACCTTTTAAGCTCGCATAAGATTCCATTCTTGGATCCAAATTTGACCACAATATTATAAGGAGGATGTATGGGCCTTGGAGAGGATGAAAAGGAGACTTCCTAGGAAAGTATCAAGGATGAGTGACTTCGCTTCGATAAAAGCCAAGATGTGCTCTTTAGAGCAGAAAATATTATAAGAATTAATTGAAGCTTCAAAATTGTGCAGCATCAGATAGAAATAATAGTGTAAAGAAGGAGGAACAATTCCTAGCGGTAAGGGAGTAGATAACCAGACATCAGGAATGTAAGATAATTGGCAAAAGAACCTATGGAGTAATTAAAAGAAATTTCTTTCTGCATTTTAATTTGAAATCCATTATGAAAAATAAAGGATAACTTTATAAAGAGTACTAAATGTACACCTAGAAATGGAAACCTTGCAAGGCTCTATGTCGGCAAAGATTAGATTCCCTACAGTATGGAAACAGGTCCTTCGGCCCAACAAGTCCACAACGACCCTCCAAAAAGTAACCCACCCAGACCCATTTCCCTCTGACTAATGCATCTAACACTATGGGCAATTTAGCATGGCCAATTCGCCTGATCTGCACATCTTTGGACTGTGAGAGGAAACCCACACAGACAGGGGGAGAATGTGCAAACTCCACACATTCCTGCGGCTGGAATTGAACCTGGGACCCTGGTGCTATGGGGCAGAAGTGCTAACCATCGTGCCGGCAAGTAGAACAAATTGGATCAATCTCGCAAAGAGAGATAAACATCAAATGTCTCCTTCTGTACCTGTGAGATCCTTGTGTTCTATGTTCAGACAAAAGTTCCATCATAGGATTTAAAGCACAAATTAATCAGAGGAAGGTTATCCTATCTGAACGGTACTGCTGGTGGGAGAGTAACGTTATGATTATCCTCTCACCAATGATGAAAATGTATTGTTACTCTCAAAGATACAGCTCCATCTTGATCTGAACATTTAATTTAATTTATAAAACTGGTCAGTTGACATCTGAGTACAATTGTTTTTTTTCATTGAAATATTACAGCTAAAAATAAAATCTGCCAAAAGTCAAATGAAGTATGAATAATTTGAAACCTAATAGATTTTCTAACGTTTTCGGTGCTATTCAGAGTGGAAGTTGTAACACTCAAAAGACCAAACTTCAACTAAATAAGAACCAAGTAATTCTGATGAATCTACTGACTTTGATGTAGGATATATTCATTCAGACGATTGTTAAAGAGTTGGATTCATTCATTTGATATTGATCTCCTGTGAAAGGTAAGATCTGAAGAAACATGGGTGGTTAGCCTTAATCAGCTAATCCTCATGATTTTGAACAGCTGGCACAGTGGTTTTGACAGACAAACAGATCAGTTTACAAATCCATTCACATTGGTTCAAAGGAGAGAAGAATAATCAACACCAATTTCAGCTCCAACAGAATTGGAAGTTGGCCAGGCAGAGTCAGATCAAAAATCTGACAACTTGACTGATTATACTAATTACGTTTTGGTTGTTAGAAGAGTAAGTAAAATAATTAAACCTTTTCTGCCGGTAAGAATAGAGAAAGTTCAGTAAGAGCCTTAGGTAGCAGTAGAATTAGATCTGAAAATGTCTGCAATACAATAGCTAACAAAATAGTATAAACTATTAAATATTCACGATAAATTCCATTTTTATCAGAGATGCTTTACCCTGATAATTTCTATATAATTCATAAATATTCAATTTGTGTACACTTTAATGAATAAATATTTCACTTCATTTCACTTTTAAAGGTAGAATTTGTACTCAATTTCACACATGTAATGTAAGTAGATCACTCAAATGTTGACATAAAAATTTTGGTTTGTGAAAAGATGGGAAGATTTATGCATTTGTGAAAATGGTTCAGGAAAGCAATTGAACGTGAAACAGAGTTTATTATCAGTGATTTAGAACAGTATTAGGTTCTGCATTTGTAGATAGTGTTGGGCTGCATTTAACCACATTGCCAGTACATTTCTCACCTTGCTTTGAGTGAAAGAGTCTTGTTGTAAACTGTATCTTACATCTGTCATCTGCTTTACGTTTGACATCTATCATCAGTGCATTCCCAGAGGTAACTGACTAAGCCCAAAGCAACAGAACTCTCACAGCTTGGTCAAAGTTGAAAGCAGGCGCTGAGGTCTGGCTGCAGTTTCAGCTCTCTAGCCACCAGCGACAGATTTGTGCCTTGACTTTTGTCTCTGTAATTGAAGAACTAATGGGAGAAATATTAGACTGAACTCAATTAACTGCAGCCATTTATAGACTTTACTGAGGAACTTATTGTCATCAGAACAGAATGTGTGATGAGGATGTGAAGGGAAATAATGGAATTTGTCTCTAGAAATTACTAACATCAACATTTATTACTGACTGAGCAATATCTAATCATATTATAGTGAAGAAACTAAGCCCTGGGATGGCATATTTAGCAATGCCAGGATTTTTGATCAACAAAACACCAAGAACTATGGATGCTGGAAATCTGACACAAAAACAGAAATCATAGAATAGAATCCCGACAGTGTGAAAGCAGGCCATTCAGCCCACACCAATCCTCTGAACAGCATCCCACACAGACCCTATAAATCTGCATTTCCCATGGCCAATCCACTTAACATGCAGATCTTTGGACTATGAGGGGAAACCAGAGCACCTGGAGAAAGCCCATGCAGACACGGGAAGAATGTGTAAACTCCATAGTGTGACACCTGAGTGTGGAATCAAACCTGGATTCTAGACAACGCAAGGTAGCAGTGCGAACCACTGAGCCGTTATGCCGCCCTCAGCTGTTGGAGGAACTCAGCAGGTCTAGTATCATCTGTGGAAAGAAAGCAGAGTCAACATTTTGGTTCCAGTGATCCTTCTTCAGAACCAAAATGTTGACTCTGCTTTCTCTCCACAAATGCTGCTAGACCTGCTGAGTTCCTCCAGCAATGTTTGTTATTGTTCCAAGGTCTTTGATGATGTTTCTTCATGGAAGGATATACATTAATCTGCTGCCTTTTTTGGTCATGAGTTTCAGAACTTGATGGAATGGTTTAGTAGAATTGCATGAATGTTCAAGGTTTAAAATTAGGGCTAGGCTACACAAGGGTGGTGATGTCAGGAAACTTTTCTAAACAAAATATGTCGTAGAATTCTAGAACTCTCCTTGAAAATCATTTTGATGCAAAGTGATGTGAAAGTTTCAAATTGAAATTAATAGATTTTTGAAGGCAAGGGGATGGACAGTTTCAGAGTTAGGGTAGATGGAATTGTGATACACATTTCGCTTTGAGGAATTATGGATTCTCAATGGAGCTTCCAATGAGACCCAAATGTGGACATTTCATCTCAATATAGATCACCAATGCTCTGCCTTCATCAATCCTCTTTGCTACTTCTTCAAAAAAAAACTCAATCAAGTTTGTGAGACATGATTTCCCACGCACAAAGCCACATTGACTATCCCTAATCAGACCTTGCCTTTCCAAATACATGTACATCCTGTCCCTCAGGATTCCCTCCAACAACTTGCCCACCACCGACGTCAGGCTCACCGGTCTATAGTTCCCTGGCTTGTCCTTACCACCTTTCTTAAACAGTGGCACTACATTAGCCAATCTCCAGTCTTCCGGCACCTCACTTGTAACGATCGATGCTACAAATATCCCAGCAATCACTTCCCTAGCTTTCCACAGGGTTCTAGGGTACACCTGATCAGGTCCTGGAGGTTTATCTATTTTTATGTGTTTCAAGACATCCAACACTTCTTCCTCTGGAATATGGACATTTTTCAAGATGTCACCATCTATTTCCCTAAATTCTATATCTTCCACATCCTTTTCCACAGTAAACACTGATGCAAAATACTCATTTAGTATCTCGACTTGTTGGGCTGAAGGGCCGGTTTCCACCCTGATGGAGGAAGTTTTACGATTTTAGCTATGGTGGCTGTCTATAAAATGCATCAGTATCTTGGTAGTTAATATTTGGAAAACTGATTGAAGATCAACTGAACAACAGGTGTTGACAAACACTGCTGTTTGTCAATTTTTATAAATGTCCTGGATGAGGGCTTAGAAGGATGGGTTAGTAAATTTGCGGATGACACCAAGATTGGTGGAGTTGTGGATAGTGCTGAAAGATGTTGCAGGTTACAGAGGGACTTAGATAAGCTGCTGAGATGGGTTGAGAGATGGCAAATAGAGTTTAATGTGGAAAAGTGTGAGGTGATTCACTGTGGAAGGAGCTCCAGGAATAAAGATTGCTGGGCTAATGACAAGCTTCTTGGTAGTGTAAATGAGCAGAGAGATCTCAGTGTCCATGTACATAGATCCCTGAACATTGCCACCCAGGTTAAGAGGGTTGTAAGGAAGAATATAGCTTTAAATTAAGGGGGGGTAGGTATAGGACAGATGTTAGGGGTAGGTTCTTTACTCAGCGAGTCATGAGTTCATGGAATGCCCTGCCAGTAGCAGTGGTGGACTCTCCCTCATTATGGGCATTTAAGCGGGCATTGGATAGGCATATGGAGGATAGTGGGCTAGTGTAGGTTGGGTGGGCTTGGATCGGCGCAACATCGAGGGCCGAAGGGCCTGTACTGCGCTGTATTCTTCTATGTTCTATGTTCTATGTTCTAATACAGTGTGTTAACTTTTAGTGGTAGAGGGATTGAGTTTGAACCATGAGGTCATGCTGCAGCTGTACAAAACTCTGGTGTGGCTGCACTTGGAGTATTATGTACAGTTCTGGTCACCGCATTATAGGAAGGATGTGGAAGCTTTGGAAAGGGTTCAGAGGGGATTTACTAGGATGTTGTCTGATATGGAGGAAAGGTCTTAGAGAAAAGGCTGAGGGAGTTGAGGCTGTTTTCGTTAGAGAGAAGAAAGTTGAGATGTGACTTAATTGAGACATACAAATGTAATTGGAGAGTTAGATAGGGTGGACAGTGAGAGCCTTTTTCCTTGGATGGTGATGACTTGCACAAAGTGACATAGCTTTAAATTGAGGGGTGATAGATGTAGGACAGATGTCAGAGGTAGTTTCTTTACTCAGAGTAGTAGGGGCGTGGAATGCACTGCATGCAATGGTAATAGGCTTGCCAACTTTAAGGGCATTTAAATGGTCATTGGATAAACATATGGATGATAATGGAATAGTGAAGGTTAGATGGACTTCACATTGATTTCACAGGTCGACACAACATTGAGGGCCAAAGGGCCTGTACTGCACTGCACTACTCAATGTTCTAACCTTAGACAACAGAGAATTTGGACAAAGGGAGACTTCCTCATTCTTAGGGTGACAAAGGCTGTGCTTCAAAAACTTGTGATTTTAAGTTTCTCTGAGTACAGACAGATGTACCAGCAGAGATTGACTCAAGATTGGGGCAGAGTGTTCACTAAACAAACTAAGTGATCACTTAAAGCATCAGGTTTTAAGTAGAGTAGGGCCATGGAAATCAACCAAACTTATCGAAGAAATAGAACTGAAAGCTGGCCAGATGTTGTAGTGATTAGCAAATACTAATGATATGTCCACTGTTACAGCATATTAAATTTTTCATACTTAATGGAAGGGATTGTGTAGACTACTCCAGCTGTGGTTTTCTCTTAGAAATAGTGGTACCATTTTATCTTAATCATGGTTTTATAAGTCTTGGAAAATAAATTGTGATCACCCAGCATGGCAAATATAATTCAAATAAAAGCATAATGCTGCAATTGCTGGTCCTCTGAAATAAAAAACAGTAAATGTGGAATAAAATCAGCAGGTCAGACAGCATCTGTGGTTCAAGAAACAGTGTTAACATTTCAAGTCCAGTGTGATTCTTCTTTGGATCTGAAGTGATCTAGAAAGGTATGGATTTAGTTCTCATGGCAGAGACGGAGGAGGACCAATGGAACAGATGGTGAGTGTGCCCAGAACAAAAGACAAAGGCAGTGACAATGCTGATAAAGGATGACACAAAGGTATGTAAATTAGGTGTAAATGTTAGCTGTGAAAAGCAAAAAATGGGCCCACTCTGGAGTCAGGAGAAGAAGTGAGGACTGCAGACGCCAGGCATCAGAGTGGAGAGTATGGTGCTAGAAAAGCAAGCAGGTCAGGCAGCATCCATGGAGCAGGAGAATCGACATTTTGGGCATAAGCCTTTCATCAGGACCACAGTCACTAAAGCCAAAAAGAACTGCCAGGGAGGATGTGGCTGTAAAAAGGAGGATGAAGTCATACACTGCAATTATACAACTCAATATTAAGACCTTAACGATGTAAAGTGCTTAAGCAGAAAATAAAGTGCTGTTCTTCCAGCTTGTGTTGAACTTCATTGTAACACTGTAGCAGGTTCAGGAGGGAAATATTAGCATGGGAGAACATGGTTTATTGAAAAGGGAAGCAACTAGAAGTCCAGGGTCATTCCTACAGACAGTTCAGAGGTCATCTGCAAAGTGCTTACCCAGTCTCTATTTGGTCTTGCTAATGTAAAGGAGACCACATTGTGAGCAGCAAATACAGTGGACTAGATTGAAAGAAGTATAAGTAAAACACTGTTTCAGATAGAAGGTATTTTTGGAGCCTTTGATGGTAAGGAGGGAGGACGTGAATGGATAGATATTACACCTTCTGTGATTGTATGGGATGGGGCTGTGGGGGAGTGAGGAAATGTTAGGAATGTTGAAAGAATGGGCCAAGGTTTCATGGAACAAACACTCCTTTACAGTGAAGGGAAGAGAAAGATACATTTGGTGGCACCTTGCTGGAGGTGACGGAAATGTGAAGGGTGAATCTTCCAATGCAGAGACTAGTGAGTGGAAACGGAGACTGGGGAACACCATTGTTGTTCTGGGAGTGAGGGGAAGAAGTGAGGAAAGATATGAATCAATCACATTTGAGGTGTGTGTGTGTCCGTCCGGATGGGGGAGGTGCAGTGGGGATTGCTCAGCTGATGAAAAAGGACGGCATGTCAAAGGCATCCTGATAGAAGGTGGCAATGTCAGAAAAGATGCGACTAAGACTGAAAACTGAAAGAATGGAATAGTGTCCTTGCAGGATGTAGGGTACAAGGAAATATAGTCCACGCAATTAGATTTGTTGGGGTTGCAATGGACATTGGTGGACAGCTTATCCACAGAAATGGAAACAGTGAAGTCAAGGGATGGATGGGAAGAATCAGATGTAGGATTTGGTGAAGGCGGGAAATTGGAAGCAAAATTGAAATACTTTTCCAATTCCAGATGACAGCAGGACTAATGACATTATCAATATATCAGTGAAAGATAGGGCTTGTGGGTAGGGCTTGAGTAGGACTGGAACAAGGAATATTCCATACACCCCACAAAGATATGGCACAACTGGGTCCTATGCATGTACCCATTGCCATGTCTTTGACCTGGAGAAAAAGTGAGACAAGGTAAAAGAAAAGCTCTTCAAAGTTAAAACGAGCCTAGTCAGATGAAGGAGGGTGGTGGGGGCTGGGGACCATGCAGCTCTCTTTTCAATGGAAACGTGGAAAGCCTTCGGACCATCCTGATGTGGCTGATGTGTGGAGAGATTAGATGGTGAACAGGAATTTTGGTTGTCAACTGTATACTTGTGCACCACGTTATTTTTATAAAACTAGTAAATGCCCATTATATTAGTGTCTCTCCCAAATTCCAAGTTTCTAGTATTAAAGTCATCATATAACATAAAGAAAAGTGTGAGGAAAAGGCATTGCCAGTTCATTGTAAAATGCCAGTTCATGTTAGTAACCAATCCAAAAGAGTTCAAGGTGTTGCAGGTTTTGAGGTCCCACACAGGTGCAGTAGCACATGAATATAATGAGTTGCGTCAAGGGAATAGGGTGTAGCAGGGTATAACAGATACCTATGAGTAATTCATTTGAGAACTAATTGGAGTTTTGTGGAGAAGCATGGTGAGTGGGTGGCAAATGTAACATTTATCTAAGCTGCCAAATATTCCTGGGTGGGTCCTGTAATGGCCAGAGCCTTAACAAAGGGCACCAGTAAAGGCTCAGGTTGCTCTGCATATTGCCAAGAAGGGACCAGTGTGACATCTGAACATAATGCCTACTTGAATACATCACAAGCTGCACAAGTACCTCCAAATACCAAGAAGGCAATGTCAGAGATGGCTGAGGATGTTAACAGTTTCCATCGTTCACCTCTGCCAACTCCTTCACAAAGATCAGCTTTGACTGGAAGGTAAAACAGGATTAGGATATTATTGAAAGTCCTTCCTCCTTTAATGGAGTCCCACTTTCATAGTTCAGACTTAGAGCTAAAATGTTATATATGGAGCCTGAGTTTTCCATTTTGAGTCAGGTCATTTCTTGATCTCTGAAGTCAACCATTTCACACAGAATCTTCCAGACTCAGGGGATGAGTTTGACTCATTCATGGTTTTGGAAAGTAGACCTGAGATGGTAACAGAAATAGGTGGTTGCAAATGTCAGCAGTTCAGAGAGCCAGTTTCTGTTTATTGGGACATAGTCTCAGTTATATTTGTGACTGTTAGGTTCCCTGGGTTTCATATTGCATGCTCCACCCACTTGAATGCCTCACCTAGTATTCAATATGTACAGAACACAAAGAAATTATTTCATATAGTAAAGGAAATAAAAGAAAAATCCATTCAAACTCCAAGAATTGCCCTCTTAGAAGTTCACAAAATGGTCAATCACACAGCAACGGAAACAACTGAAAATATTCTTTCCTCTCAAATGCACATTAAAGTTAAAATAAGCAAAAATATTCAAAACTCTTCAAAACATTTAATCTTATCAGCTACTCATAAAACTGTCAATCAATCAAAGCACACAGTCCCATCCTTGCTGAGCAAATTGAGAGAGGAGTTTGGAATTCAGCCATGCAATTAAAAAATGATAACATTGTATAACTGAATAAAGAAAATCTACAGAACTCATTACAAAAAAGTCTTTGAAGTTGCCTAACCAGATGTCCAACCATCTGTTTCATTGTTTTCAAAGATTCAACAGAGTTTCAATCAAATAAATCTGGTATCTGTTAAGTTCTTTCAAAGATTTAACAGACCTCTAGACTTTAAATCACTCAGAAACAGAAATTTCAAAACACAATGCTCCATTTTTTGTTTGTTCAGTGTGTTGCTTGACTGAATAATATCTTCAATCTTGGAATTTTCAGAGTTGAACTCAACTCGAAGACATTAAAACTGGCATTTGGCTGTGATTGGGTGTCCAGACAATTCAGCTGCCCAATTAGATTTCACTATTCCTCCATTTCAGTTTTGGAAGCTCGTGTATCTGTTCATGAGTCCTCACTTGGTCCAGTGGAATAGGGTTAACGCTTACCAAATAAGATTCATGTCACAAAATAGCACTTTTTTTACTTGATTTATAATCCAATGTACTTCAAAGCCACAGAAATCTCACTTCCATCTTTGAATTCTTTTTTAATCCTATTTATGACAATGTTTTCAAATCCACTGAGCGCAGCTCACAAAAATTCATCTAGATGCACCATAATAATGCCTGAAACGTGCCCCTTCTACTGCTAGTACAATATGGTAGTGTTTGCTTTTAACCAAAGATAATCAGACTTGATATACCGATTGACCAAACCCTGAGCATTTCTGAGGGTCATTCATTTATTGTAAAAAAAATGCAAAATTCAAACTTTTAATCAAGATAATCAATGGCATCTGTTCTCATTTTTATTAATTACTGTTCTCCTTACAAACTATCGCCAACAATCTGAAAACAGATGGTTTTGCCAATTTGTTAACATTGTATAACTAAATCTCCCCCATTGTGCAATGAATGGTCCTGGGATGGAATGCATTCCGAGGATTTTTTTAATGCTTCTGCTATTTGTCCTTGCAGACCCTGCAAATTTAACTTGCATCAAAAAGAACCTGCACATATTTCATATTTTGACACAATCCAATGATTTAAATGCCAACACAGACAGGGAACTTCCAAAATAAATTTCTGAAGACTTGAATAAAACCAAGTTAAAAATCACAACACCAGGTTTAATCCAAAAGATTTACTACTTAATTCCATTATGTTCTTTTCCATAATATTGTCATCAGTCTTTCTAAATTTGTCAAAAGCTCACCATGTCTCATCAGCAGTCAGCGAGTCATCTTTCTGATCAATTATTTCCACAAAAGTTAACAATCTGCTCAAATCTTCATCTGTGTTCAAATCGGCTTTCAATTCCAAACAAAAAACGTTGCCTCGTATCTTGCCTCTGAGTGGTAGAGGAAAGTAAGACCATGCCTGCCTTCCTTTTCCTTAGGAAGTGACTCAGATCTACACTGTAACTTCAATCTTCCACTGGTCATTAGACTCACTTTCAGAAAACAGAGTGGTACTCACACCCTAAAACTTTACAATTTAATTCAACCATCCTCTGCTCCCAACGTTAAACTGTAAAAATCATCATTTAAACAGAATGCAGGTCCATACTTTCATACCTGAGCTTTATTTCCATAACACCATAAGGTATAACACCAGAATTAGGCATTTCAGCCTTTCAACACCAGCACATCCTTTCTTAGATTAGATTAGATTACTTAGTGTGGAAACAGGCTCTTTGGCCCAACAAGTCCACACCGACCCGCCGAAGCGCAACCCACCCAGATCCATTCCCCTACATTTACCCCTTAACCTAACACTACGGGCAACTTAGCATGGCCAATTCACCTAATCTGCACATTTTTGGGCTGTGGGAGGAAACTGGAGCACCCGGAGGAAACCCACACAGACACGGGGAGAATGTCTGTGTGGAGTTTGCACAGTCGCCTGAGGCGGGAATTGAACCCGGGTCTCTGGCGCTGTGAGGCAGCAGTGCTAACCACTGTGCCACCGTGCCGCCCAAAGCCTATGATATGGCACCCAAAATGGCTCACAATATTTAAAATGCAGTCTGACCAAAACCTTATACAACCTCAGCAGTACATCCCTGCTCTTGCATTCTAGTCCTCTCAAAATGAATGTAAGCATTGCATTTGCCTTCCTAACTGCCAACTGCATATTTACCTTAAGAGAATCCTGAACTATGATTTCTTAGTTCCTTTATACTTCAGATTTACAAAGCCTTGCCCCATTTAGAAAATAATTTACAACTCTATTCTTCCTACCAAAGTGCATAACCCCACACGTTTCCACACTGTGTTCCATTTGACACTTCTTTCCCACTCTCCTAGCCTGTCCGAGTCCTTCTGCAGCCTTTGTGCTTCATCAAAACCACCTGTCTTTATATCTATCTTTGTATCATCTCCAAATGTAGCAACAATGCCCTCAGTTCCTTTGTTCAGATCATTACTGTATAACATGAATGGTTATGGTCCAAAAACAGACCTCTGTGGAACTCTACTAGTATCTGCTGCCATCGTGTAAAAGCTTCACTCTCTAACTTCTGCCAGTCAGCCATATTTATGAAGTTCATACCCCACTAATTGCTAGCTCCTCATATTTATACAACTAATTCAAACCCAATTAACCCTTAATTAATACATCCATTAATACCTGAGTCCTCATTCCATTCAAACCATGTTAGATGGTTTTGGGTCTGGTGATTCATCAGTCTGGGCTATCTTTTAATATCATTCAGGGCATTGGACTACTATCTGTCCAGGAGTCTGTTCATTGAAACTCAAGGAGGGTTATCAGTGGGTGCACTGTTGCAGGGAAGTTGGGGCATGCTCAGATGCCAAACGGCCACTAATTGCAAAAGGTGCAACTCGATATGGGGGAGACAATAGTGCGTCAACAATCATCACCACGGCTTGGGGGGAGGGGGGGGGGGGGGCGGCTGCTGTTAGCAAACAGTGCTTCATGATTATTGGCTTGACTAAGTTGTAAGAGGGCTCAGGGATATTTTGGGAGATGAAGGCTTAAATAAATCAGTTAGATGGGGATAAAGAGATGATCAAATGCAATGGGATTGGCAGGGAATGCAAGGTAGAAAGAAATATTAAGGTTTGAAGGTCACCTAGACTGCACCTGCACCTGCACCTCACTCTGTGAAACACTACCTGTATTCCCTTTCACCCTCAACTGAATTACAAGTGTGCATTGAAATGAGAAATGGCTGCTGCCATACTCAGAATGGATGGAACAATTGGGCACAGTGGTTATCATTGCTGCCTGACAGTGTCAGGGACCTAGGTTCCAGTCTTGGGTGACTGTCTGTGTGGAGTTTGCACATTCCCACCCAGTGTCTCAAAGCCGTGGAGGTTGGGCAGATTGGTCATGCTAAATTGCCCTGTAGTGTCCAGGGATGTGCAGGATAGATGGGTTATCCATGAAAATGAAGGGTAACAAGAATAGGATGGGGGTTGGGTCTAAGTTGAATGCTGTACAGATGTTCGATGCAGACTGGATGGGCTAAATGGCCTCTTTCTGCATTGTTGGGCTTCTGTAAATATTCAAGGCCCTATTTCAACAGGGATTAGCATTAAACGGGCACTTTTACTACTCAGTACAGCTATAGAGAGCTATTATGACATCATTCTATATGTGAATCTCATTCGTTGACCAATTTTTCAAATAAAAATCCCAGCCACAAGGAATCTTGACCATCTCGTTTCAAATGTATTTCAGTACTGGCTATTCTGCACAAGTAATGCAAAGCAAGCTGTAGTTTCACCTTAGCTCTACATTTTGCAATCATCTTCCAAGATCTTAAATCTGTACAGGTTCAGCACTGTTTGCTGACACCCAGAACACACATATCAGCTATATATCACTACAGTACATTTTAACAAACTAAAAATTAGAAGAATTTTAATGGACAAGCATATCAGGTAAGAGAAATAAATGGTTTAACAAAGTAGAACTTTTAATTTAATTTAAAAAATGATTTACTAGTGTGCACATCGTTTCAGAAATTAATCAGCGGTAAGTATATATAATCATCATCAGAGCATTGGTGAGCAAAGGTGAGCTATCCTATCTGCAGTGTTGTCTCTTTTAGGTAAAGTGGGGGTTAAGGATGAGGAGAGAAGTTCTGATTATTGCTACCACACTTACAATTACCAAAATGCGCCAAATAGCCAATGCAGTATACATCTGAATCAGATCAACAATGTGAAAGATCCAATAGTTATCCTATAGGTATCCTATTGCCCTTCTTGTCAGAAGACTTCTATGTCCCAGTGTTTAGAAGATGCTGTTTAAATACATTTGTATGTGCTGTGGCTACTGAGTGATCACGTACCAAAGAAGTGCTGTGTTTGTGCTATTGCTCCCATAGGTTCATTGGGATCATCTGCAGTACACCCAATCACAGAAAGTGGTGTTGTCTCTGTGGCCTCTGCACTAAGACTGGCCACTGGAATGGATGAGGAAAACATGTGTCTGGAAGGTCAGGACCAGCAGCAACCAGTGGATGTGGAGAGGTGCTTTAGTGCAGAGTTTCTAGCCAAAGGTGCCTTCACAATGCAACAAAAATGCAGAAGACACACATGTGCACATTTTCCATGGGCTGTCATGTAGATGAAAGAGGAGCAGTGGTGTTACACTCTGTTTAGAGATGGCAGTCACCAGGTCATGATGTCCACCACATCTGCAATGTAACACATCCTTCTACTGAGGCTTTAAGATTTCTCTTCCACATCAATTTCCTTTGTAGGTTAAGTCTGGGGTTTTGTTGCTGTTACAGTACATTCAGAAAATGTCATTTTTTTCCTTGTATGCTTCTCCCTGGACATTTGGAGGTGCAACAAGGCTATGTGATAGATGGTGAAGATCCACAGATACTGAGCAGGGAAATGAGGATTCTTCAGAGGGGTCTGTACTTTTAGTGTCCTATACAAGCAGCGTCAGGCAAACTAATACAGATATAACTTATTTGTTAACATTATTCAATGGAACTGAGTTGCATGAAGACATCTTTCACTGACTATAATGTTTTGACAATGCTGAAGCCAAAAAAACCATGAAGAATCCCAACTACAAATGTATCTTGTTTGTTGATCTATTTATACTTTTTTGTTGTTGAATAAAAGTAAATGTTACAAACTGTTCAAGCCTTTTTAACAACTGATGTTCTCTTATTCAATCCTAACACAATTTCATGCCAGTATGGATGCTAGGAAGGAGAGCTGTCGTTCAGACAAGGTGACCTTGGTCATTCATTCTTGCAGCTGAGGCTAAAATAATAGTTGCTCACAGACTGATGACGAAAAATGAACATATTTTTAAAAATGTGATGATGTATTTACGATTAAATTGTACTCTCAGAAGTTCCTGCTCCTGCTCCTTGGATGCTGCCTGACTGGTTGTGCTTTTCCAGCACCTCACTTTTTGACTCTGATCTGCAGCATCTGCAGTTCTCACTTTCTCCCACATTCTCAGAAGGTTTCCTTTGTTCCATTTTTCCCACTATGTTGAGGTGTAAGCCCAAGATCTGCAGGATGGAGCCTGTCTTATAGTAGAGCCTGTTGGCCTCGAAGTTTTGGTCAGATATCCCCAGGGTGTTTGTGGCTAGTGGGCTCAGACATGCTGAGAATGTCCTAACCAGGTGCAGGTTCATCCTCCTCAGCTTGTGCTCCCACAAGGTTGGGATTGCAGGCAGGGAGGTGATGAAGGGGCCAGGCACATCTCATGTATACTGAGTGGAGACTGCTGCAAGCCTGTATGTGGTTCCTCTTCTGGCTAGGTGCTTACTTGGCACCACCAGTCTCCATGTGAGGAAAGGACACCTGGAATGAAATCAAGGTCCCTCGTTGCCCTGTCACCTTGCCATTGATGTTGAGCACCTATGGCTACTGCAATGGAGAGCAGGTCTCTTTGTGTATCTAACAATCATTGAGTGTACTCAACCTTATTCTCCAAGGCAACTGCCAAACTATCAACAGAGACAGGCAGATGCAAGAATGCTGGAGGCAGCACAGTACAGATACACTGGTGGACTCCTCCAACCTTCAATCCAGTTTCCTAAGTATCCACCACAAACCTGTCTGCTGATCTTGTGTCTGAGCATTTGAATTGTTGCTAATAGGGTCATCTGCCTTGAAGAGGTCCTGAGGATGAGCAGGTACTTGGACTTCTGCAGTCCTCTGAGTCTAAGGGATCTGGGTCATTTTTTCATCCCAGACAGTGGTGGAGAGATGACAGTGAGATGCTCACCAGATTGTGCTCCCAACTCTAATCTAATTAAAGTAGTCCACTGAGGTGAAGGCATCTGAGCTGCTGGAGGTTACAGAAGACAGTCATATCAATGCATCTTCTGAGGTATCTGTGTCTCTTTCATCAGAGGTAGAGGAGAAGATAATATCCAGAAGGCTCCTTTCTTCAGTGTGGATACTGTGCGTATGCTGCTTATGCCTGCAGATAATGGGCAGCACGGTGGCTCAGTGGTTAGCACTGCTGCCTCACACATCAGGGACCCGGGCGATTCCACCCTCAGGCAATTGTCTGTGTGGAATTTGAACATTCTCCCCATGTCTGCATGCGTTTCCTCCCACAATTCAAAGATGTACTGGAATTGGCCATGCTAAATTGCCCATAGCATTCAGGGATGTGTACGTTAGGTGCATTGGTCAGGAATAATGTAGAGTAATTGGGAAATGGGTCTGGGTGGGTTACTCTTCGGAAGGTCAGTGTGGATTGTTGGGCCTAATGGCCTGTTTTCACACTGTAGTGTTTCTATTCTATAATAAGCGAGAATAAGATGTGAAATTTGGCAAGAAGCCTGGCATGTTAAGAAAAAGAATGACAGTGGCAGAGAGAGACAGCACAGCAGCACTGCACTTGACAATTGGTTACCAGGCATGGAAGTCTCAGCAACACCACATGTGGTCATGGTCCTCTTCTGTTAAGGCAAAGGAGTAAGGGCATGAATGTTGGGTACCCTGCCATTCATCTTAGCTCTCTCTGCTTTATTGTGCGTTATTTTCTCCTGGAATTAGAGAGATGGAGGGGTGCATGAGATCAAAGTGGCTGCACAGCTGTTGGTGCTGGTGCATGTGGGGGATATATGGAATGTTGGCCTGAGTGAGTGAGTAGAAGACGCAGAGGGCAGGCAGAGATCTGGGCAGGGTGGGGCTGCTGCTGGTGCTGGGGTGGATGACAGCAATTGAGGGAAGATGCTACATTTAGCAGTGAAAGATCATGTGTCTTGGCAGGTGTATATTTGGTGTTCGAGTGAAGGTGATGGCACTTACCCATAAGGTGAGTAAAGTGTTATTGACATTCTTCCTGCATTACTGTGTAATCATTGAATCATAGAATCACTCGTGTGGAAGCAGGCCATTCGGTCAATCGAGTCCACACCGACCCAGCAAAGAGCATCCCACCCAGACATAACCCACCCCTATGGCATTTCCCATGGCCAACCCACCTGGACTGCACATCCCTAGACACAATGGGCAATTTGCTTGGCCAAACCAACTGTCCCCCGTGGGAGGAAATCAGAGCACCCAGAGGAAACCCATGCAGACACAGGGGTAATATACAAACTCAACGCAGTCACCTGAGGTTGGAATCGAACCCAGGTCCCTGGCACGGTGAAGCAGCAGTGCTAACCACTGAGCCATTGTGCCTGTCCTCTGCCTTACTTCTTGCAGCATTATTTCTATTGGTGTTATTTGTCAATCAGTTGATGACTTTGCCAAACTTTCTTCACCCCTCCTGATGTTGCTGCAGTAAAAATGGTTGATGATGCCTGCATCTTCTAAATCCACTCTCTCCTTCATTTGAGCCTCTGATGTAAGTGAGTTCTGACATCTGAAGTTGTAATAATAAGGCTGACACCACAACTTTCAACAGGGTCCCTTATCTAACATGATCCAAGCATAAGTTTGCCTCTTCATATATTCCTCTGCACCATAACAGACTGGCAGGATTTAGTGCTGCGGTCTCATCTAACAATCCAGAGGGAAAAGAGCAGCTTCATCTCGGTCACACCATCCAGCAGTGTTTCCCTATTGGCAAAGCAATGTGTCAACTTACTTTTCCTGGCCGTATCATTTATAATAATGCAACAAAACACTGCAAATGGTAGTTTCTGGATCACAGTGACCGAGAACACAGCTGGGATTTACATATGACACTGGTGGCATGAATCCTGTAAGATCCGGCAGTGGCAAGTACTTGCAGCACAGCTAAGAACAAGATAGCACAAACACAGTGCTGTAAGGGTGTGGTGCATCCATAATGAGAGGAGTGGCAGAGAACTGCATGGGACATATCGTTACTTAACACTTAGCTGATCTTTAGTCAAATCAGTCCCATCTATCAATGTTGCAGGCTTCACTGAGAAAAAGCAAAAGACATCTTTCACAATGACAGAATAACAAAAAGCACTTCACAGCTGTAGTCAAGTGACCATGGGCCCAATATCAGACATTCTAAATTGACCCAGAAAACTTTGGCTTGACAGAAAATTGGCCAAATAAAGTAAACAGCAGTCAGCAGTTATTGGCTTCACAGAAGAGTGGAAACCAAGGTCCAAGAAGACACAAAGGTTCAGGAGGAATGACTCACAACCAGCCCGGGAGTTGTGGAATGGAGAAGCATCTATCAGACATTCTGGCACCTTGACTTCCAGCCAACCCCTGAGGCCATGCACTTTACACCTCCCTGGCATGGCTACAGGATGTTGACATGACCTATTGGATGCTTTGAACCCCACTTCTGACCTCATTGGCCAAAGGCCCAGAACACTCATTGTGGAAGTAAGCCATTTAGTCTATCAAGTCCACACCTACCTTCGGAAGAACATCCCATTCCCCATGGCTAATCCAATTAGTGTGCACATCTTTGAACTGCGGGAGGAAACTGGAGCACTCAGAGAAACCCACCCTGACACAGGGAAAACGTGCAAACTCCACTCCACCTGGGGATGGAATCAAACCTGAGTCCCTGGCACTGTGACGCAGCAGTACTAACAACTGTGCTGCCTATGTGTTCTTTTATCTGCACCCAAGAAAAAGTCAGGATTTTGCTTTAATATCTTATCCAAAAGAAAACAGCTTTTAACAATGTCATGTTCCCTTACTGTAAAGTAACCCAAGGAGGATTCTGGTAACTCAGAGGTCATTCATTCTTCCATACTGACATACTTAATCTTTAATATTGAGCAATTAACACATAATTGCTGATCATTTGAAAGAAACTTCACAGAGCAATTGTGATAGAACAAATGCAGCTATATTGAAAAGCAGTGCCCTTTAGATATTCTTTGCATCTGAAAATCACTTCTAAGCTTTATTGAGAACTTGAAATTCTTACTCTCAAGATTGCTGACCTCTGGCACCAAGCAATGAATAGGCCCTGCAGTAGTGACAGTGAACACACCTGCTGTATATAATTCACATCAGTCACATAAAGACCCTTTGATGGGGCCCTGTCACAGTCAATGAATGAGGGATATACATTTCTTTTCTTCCCAGTAAACCTCCACTGGTACAAGCCTTGAATATAATACTATATTGTTGAAGATCAGCATCAATTGAACTCTCTTTAGATACAAAAGCAGGTGTAACAATCAGTGTGTAATGTGCTGTTTAGCAACCACATCAAACAGCATAAATACCACAGAACTGATTTGTTCCTGAGAACATAGTATAAAGCTCATATACTTTTTTAATCTCTCTAATACTTGTAAATTAAAATAGATTATTTGGGCTGTGCACAATGGTCACTGAGAAAAAAAACAAAATACATCTGATTTCTCCCAAAATTACACATGCAGTTTAAGTCAATTTCCTAATCCAATGATGGGTACGACATATGTGCATTCTAACAACCATGTACAAAAATACTCAATAATAACAATGTACAACAGCACAAGTGCACATGTCAAAGACATAATTTGTGTTTTATTGTTGTCCATGCTCAACGTATTTTTATACGTGAGGTTAAGGTGTTTTCTTGCAGTCATGGCGCTATTCTCTCAACTTAATTCATTCTAACAGCAACCTTTGAGAATTAAAGAAAGATTATTTATTATCATACACTTGGTCTGGAGATTTAAAGTGTGATTCTTTCACACACATTACACACACAATGTTTAGATGTAGATAAAGGGAAAAACAGTACAGTTGTAATTGGAAATAATTTCTGCTTCTTTCAAAGTAAACCTGTAGTTTTTAGATGAACTGATGATTTGATTTGAATGGCATTTTCTTATAGCTGAACAGCCAGGAGGTTGGCTGTCAGATGAACGCTATTTTGGAATAGGTCACAGGAAACTCCTTCTCCCTCTTTATATGTAGAATTGTATATTATCTTGGCTGCATAACTGTGTTACAGCTGGCTTGATAGGTTTTTTTAGATAATGTTTCAGATGTTATTTGTCATGGTGTTTTTCTTTCAGGCAGCTCCTGCTGTTACTTTTAAAAGCAGGTAACAAAAGGTGGCTGCCAGTTACCTAGGTAACCTGTTACAAGTCCAATTTTCCGAAGTAGATGATATGTTAGGCCAATAAGTATCCTGTGCTGTGGCTTTTCACATTTTGAGCATTTGAGACAGCTAAGGTCTATGTGTTGGAAATAGGAATCACAGAAATACAATGGAAAGCCAATGACATCTATTTCATTTTAATCTAATACTCATTGAGTTTTGATAGCTCTATTGTCCAAAGTGGAACAGGAAGACAGGTATCATAGTCCTGTTTATTAATGGTCCATCCTGGGGATCCAAGATGGCGGCGACCCAGTAAGACTGAGTCTATAGTGCTCTTCCCAAGACTTGGGTACAGTGGGTCACCTACCCCCTACCAAGCTCACCAAATCATTTATAATAGTTTTGTAATTTAATTAGTTGTGTAATATTACATTTAAACAATTTAATCCTAAGTTAAAATGACTAAAGGGAAGGGAGCCCGCAGCTCTCAGCAAGCAGGAACCCCTCCCCCACCCTCTCCAGCTGCAGCCGCCCCGGGGGACTTACCAACAGTAACAAGCCTTGCAGAAATGCTTTCCAAGCTTGACTCGAAGATCGATGCCTTTATTGTCAAATCCAGAAATCGTTGGGAGTCGCTCTCGGCCGCGCTGCAGAAGCACGACCGAGAGATTGAAGAAATTCAACGCCGAGTCGGAGGGGCGGAGCTAAAGGCCGCGACCTCCGAGACAACCGCTCAATCGGCCGTGGATCAGGTCTGGACTCTCGAGCAGCGAGTCCGGATCTTGGAAAATCATATTGATGACCTCGATAATCGAGGTCGCCGAAAAAATATTTGTTTGCTGGGCCTTCCCGAACGGGAAGAGGAAGGCCAGCTTACAGTATTCCTGGAGCAGTGCCTGCCACAACTTTTAGATCTGCAAGCTGGATCAGGCCAGGTAAGGGTAGAATGGGCCAACCGGGTTGCAATACGCGGGCCCGCGCCCGGTCCTGTTCCGGCTGCAGAGCTACAAGGAGAGGCAGATACTCCTAGAAGTCTCTAGAAATCTCGGAAAAGACCCCCAAGCTATGATCTACAAAGGATCCAAGATCATGCTATTTCAGGACTTTTCCCCGGCTCTGGTTCGAAAGAGGAAGGCATTCGACGAGGTGAAGAAGCGTTTAAGGGACTTAAATGTTCAGTACTCCTTACGCTACCCAGCGATGTTACGCTTTAACCATGAAGGACCCGTATATAACTTTGGATCACCAGAAAAGGCTAAGGAATTCTTGGACTCTCTTAGATAAACTGTAGGACATAATGGATGTTGGTCTGCCTTTCCCCCCCCGCTTTGGTTTATATCCCCTCCTTTTTTTTTTCTTTCTCTTACCTTACTGCTTAATATTATCATGGGGGGTGGGGAGAAGGATTTGATTTTCTCCCCCCACCCTTGGAGTTGTTTTCTGTTATTATTTTATGTATATATGAGGGATGTATGTATATGTGTGTGTACATATGTATATATATGTATGTGTATGTATATATATATATATATATATATAAGCTGGGGGATTTGGTTGGTGTTGGTGGGGGGAGGTGGTTACCTTATTCAATTTTACCTCTGTCTTTAGGAGCGGGGTTGTTTTCCCTTCATTATTTTGTATTATCATATTTAATTATTATTTGTTGAAGTGGTAATTTTATAGTTATATGTTTATATATGGTATTAACATTACCAAATATACCCAGGTGTTGGTATGGGTGGGGGTGGGGTGCTCACTGTTAACTCTAGCTTTGTATTATATTTGAATTCTCCTCATTTTATTGAGGAGTGCCTGGGTCAAGGGTGGGGCATTGGTTGGGAGAGGATATGAGGGACTTTTGGAGAGGAAGTGACGCCCCCTGGGAACAAGGGGGAAAGTCTCCACTTAGATATGTTTTATATTTTTTTTATTTAGAAATAGTTTTTTACTGTATTGTTGTGGGTGTATTAAAGAGGCTTTATTTTTGTAAATTTTACACGTTCCACGCTCGGGATGTTCTGGATAGGGTTCCCCCTCCCGAGGGGTCTCGGATTGGCCCAGAGGATTATGGTTGATCAGTCGGTTAAGTGGTGCACCTGGAATGTCAAGGGGAGTAATTCGCCACTCAAAAGGAAGAAAATATTATCAAATCTTAAGAAGGAAAGAGTTGATATAGCTCTCCTACAGGAGACACACCTGTCAGATAAAGAACACTTGAAATTACGACAGGGCGGATTTAATCAGGCCTTTTTTTCTTCTTTTAGCTCAAAAAGCAGGGGAGTTGTTATTCTTGTTCGGAAGAATTTCCCTTTCAAAATCCTAAAGCAGATAAAAGACGAATCTGGACGATATATCTTGATTAAAGCCCTCATAAATGGAGAGGAATATGGGATTTTAAATTTGTACTGCCCCCCGGCACACCCCTTTAAATTTATAACGGAAGCCTTTTCAAAATTGATGGCTTTTGATGCCCGTCATATAATTATAGGGGGAGACTTTAATTGTATTATGGATCTGG
This sequence comes from Chiloscyllium plagiosum, assembly GCF_037043375.1. NCBI lineage: Eukaryota > Metazoa > Chordata > Chondrichthyes > Orectolobiformes > Hemiscylliidae > Chiloscyllium > Chiloscyllium plagiosum. The sequence goes on along the minus strand of NW_028270172.1, from coordinate 49,163,822 downwards.
AAATAGATAGGATTCCCAAGAGTACTGCAGGAGTATCTCCCAGATCTAGACAATTGATGGATCTGAACAAAGAATTAGGATTAGTAGATGTATGGAGATGTCTTCATCCACAGGGTAGAGATTTTTCTTTCTACTCTAATCCACATAAATGTCATACCAGAATTGATATGTTTTTTGCCCCCTCGATTTTTTTAAATTCCATATCATCCTGTAAAATAGGTAATATAGCAATTTCTGACCACGCTGCTGTATATATGGAAACTAAGGCGAGGAACATTGGTACATCCCCTCAGCGTTGGCGTATGGACCCCTTCCTAATGAAAGATAGTAAATTTGTAAAGTACTTCTCTCAAGAATTTAAAACTTTTTTAGAAATTAATTCAGGTACAGCTAGCAACCCGTCAATGATGTGGGAGACCATCAAAGCTTACACGCGAGGCTTGATCATCTCCTACTCAGCGACCCAGAAGAAATTAAAGGGAGAACAACAGCGTCTGCTTGAAGCCCGCTTAAAAGCGGCTGAAACAGCATACACTGATAGACCTTCTATTATTAAATTGCAAAGGATTACAGCTCTTAGGACAGCTCTAAACACTACGCTTACTCAAACAGCTAAGAGGGAAATATTATTTGCAAAGCAAAGGTTATATGAATATGGCGACAAACCGGGTAGATACTTAGCATTTCTTGCAAAGAAAAAAAAGGCTCCTCAGACTATTATGTCTATCAAGGAAAGTACGGGTATTTTGACTCATGATCATAAAAAGATTAATGCGACCTTTAGAGAATTCTATTCTGAGTTATATAAATCACAGGATTGTGAAGATAGGACGAAGAGGATGCAGTCATTTTTTAAAAATTTGACTTTTCCAGACCTAACTCCGGAACAAGTATCAGTCCTAAATGCTCCTCTTACACCCCAAGAAATAGTTGATGCAATTAGGCACCTTCAAAATGGTAAGGCACCTGGCCCAGATGGTTTTCAAGCTGAATTCTATAAAGAATTTACAGAAATACTGGCTGGTCCACTTATGGACATGTATAACTATGCATATAGTCAGGGCTGTCTCCCGCCTTCGCTGAAAGAGGCAAATATCTCTCTTATCCTTAAAAAAGGAAAGGACCCAGAAGATTGTACATTATACAGACCAATATCCTTGCTAAATGTAGATTTTAAAATCCTCTCTAAAACGTTAGCACTGAGACTAGAAAGGATACTGCCACATATTATAAAGGAGGATCAGACGGGGTTTATTAAGGGCCGTAGATCATCCAATAATGTTAGAAGGGCTCTGAATATGATTCAAGCTTGTCATCAGGGAAAGATACCAGGAGTAGTGGTTTCATTAGACGCGGAAAAGGCATTTGATAGGGTCGAATGGTCATATTTGTTTTACACATTGGAGAGGTTTGGCATTGGACAGGTGTTTACCAAATGGGTCTCAACATTGTATAGTGATCCCAAAGCAGTTGTGGTTACCAATGGATTAGGCTCGGATAGCTTCAGTGTGGGTAGGGGCTGCCGTCAGGGATGTCCCCTCTCGCCATTGTTATTCACGCTAATAATTGAACCACTAGCAGAAGCTATACGAGCTGATCCTAATATAGTGGCCCCAAGGATTGGTACAGGTAAACATAAAATTACCCTTTATGCAGATGATGTTCTTCTATTCCTCAGTAACCCTTTGATGTCCATACCTCGCTTAATCCAAGTTATTAATACATTTAGTGCATTCTCAGGCTATAAAATTAATTTTTCAAAATCGGAGGCTATGCCAATGGGTGGCCTTGCTATGATACCCCGCTTAGCGGACGGTTCCCTTTTTCCCTTTCGCTGGTCCCTGGAGGGTTTCTTATATTTAGGCATTTTCATTACTCCAGTATTTGGTCAGTTGTATAAGGCTAATTTTGTGTATTTATTGGAAAGGATAAGGCAGGACCTCCAGCGATGGGGAGACCTACCAATTTCCTGGTTGGGTAGAATAGCATTAATCAAAATGAATGTCCTGCCCCGTCTCCTATATCCTATGAGAATGCTTCCGGTGATGCTGCCGAGGACGGCTTTATGTAAATTATATGGCTGGCTGAGTTCCTTTATCTGGAATCATAGGCGGCCCCTCATTAAGCTGAAGAAGCTACAGCTTCCACAGACAAGGGGAGGATTGGACTTCCCAGACTTTAGGAAATATCAGTTAAGTTCCCTATTAAGTTACATAGCTGATTGGGTCTTGTCTGATCCACAATCAATCTGGTTGGACATCGAGGCTTCTCAAGTAAAATACCCACTTATTAACCTTTTATTCTCAGACAAGAGGAAAATCATTACAGATCACTGTAAAAACCCTATAATACTAAATACAATCAAGGCTTGGAATATAATGCGGCAAAATGAGGGTAATTCACATAAAACATCCCCCTATGCACCGATAGTGGGAGCATGGGGATTCCAACCGGGGTTAACAGACGCCACTTTTAAACTCTGGAGATCCAGGGGTATCTCATGTCTAGGGGATTTATTTAAAGATGGGGTCCTGATGTCTTTCGGACAGCTGTGTCAGAAATTCGGATTACCCAATGGAGACCTCTTTCGATACTTCCAAATTCGAGATTATATACAGAAGAAGACTACGTTATTAGATAGTCTTTATAAATCCGATAGAGAATGTAGTGTCCTACGACCAGTGGGGGTATCTTCCGTCAGTACTATTTATCATTTACTACATGATGAAGTATCGGGAGATATGGATAATCTGCTTAAAACAAGGGATCAGGATCTGGGACTAGAAATCTCCACAGAAACGTGGAATGATATCTGGGAAAATGCTAGAAGAATTACTATTTGTAACAGAACCCAGGCTATCCAGCTGAAGATACTTCATAGGGCCCATATAGCACCGGTTCGATTGGCAAAATTTAAGGCAGGAGCATCTCCAATGTGTCCTAAATGCAAAATAGAGGTGGGCACTCTTGTACATTGCTTATGGACCTGTCATAAGATCCATAGATATTGGACTAAAGTAGCAAGTACCCTGACAGAAATTTTAGGAACGGAAATTAAAGTGGACCCTGTATCTCTCCTCTTGGGCTTTTCGAACTTTCCCTCCCTGGACATGTACGGGAAGAGACTATTTTCTATTCTTTCTTTCTGTGCAAGGAAAAATATTTTGGTGAACTGGGTGGCTGAGGGCCCCCCTGGACTTTCAAATTGGCACAGACTAATTATGGAATGTATTCCCCTTGACTTCCTTACAAATATGGTGCACCGAAAGACCGAATTATTTTATAAAATATGGCAGCCCTTTTTGAATTACATAAATACAGATATTTCGGCTATCCTAACAAGGGCTTTTATTTAATTGAGATTACAAACCTGGCTGGTCCGCGGCCCCTCGGGGGAGGAATCCCGCACGAATACGGGTTTTATTATATCTGATGCTAACACATCCCGAGCATGTAAGAGACTTAAATATACACTCTGGTTAGTTGTAGGTTAGATTAGTAGATAGTTGAGTTTTGTTTGTTTGTTTGTTTTTCTTTTCAGTTTTGTTTTGTTGTTTTGTTTTTTTTGTGTGTCAAATTTTGGCTAGTGTATATTTGAGCTAATTGTATATCAATGTTTATATCTGAGAGTTTTGTTTATTTTTGTAAACTTGTAAAAATGTTAAATTTCTAATAAAAATATCTATTAAAAAAAAATGGTCCATCCTTATCAAAAACATGTGTGAATTTCACAACTGGCTTCATTTGTCCATATTTAATTCAGAATTTGAGGTTCAGAATTTAAAAGCTTAAAAGATTATCAGTCCAATTTATTTTAAAAAGCTTTAAAATGTGTACTATCTTCATGTTTGTACTGTGCATGAATAATGTATTAGCGCACATATGTTGAAACATACTAAAGTTCTGATTATTTTAAGGACAAATAGGTGAGAGGGGAAAGATATAAAAGAGACCTCAGGGGCAACGTTTTCACACAGAGGGTGGTACGAGTATGGAATGAGCTGCCAGAGGATGTGGTGGAAGCTGGATCAATTGCAACATTTAAGAGGCATTTGGATGGGTATATGAATAGGAAGGGTTTAGAGGGATACAGGGCGGGTGCTGGCAGGTGGGATTAGATTGGGTTAGGATATCTGGTCAGCATGGATTGCTTGGACCGAAGGGTCTGTTTCCATGCTATACATCTCTGTGACTCTATAACTGAAGAATTGTGTATATAAATTCTCACCTTTAGGTCATCCTTATGTGACTTAGCTGACAAATCGCTAGTCCTTTTTAGTGCTAATGTTCACATGTTAATCTCCATGATCGTATTCTAGTACAGCTGGTTTCTATGTTTTTACAGGTGAGAATAGGAAGAGCTGTCTTTTAGTTTGAGAAATTAAGAAAATAAAATGGCTTGTTAAAAGTATGTCAACTGCTTAAGAACTGTCTCATGTTGAGGCACAAAGTATGAGATTCTGCTTGTCAGATAGCATGAGATTCTGCACAAAGGGTGTACCAAAGCTTGTGTACCCACTGAATGTTTAAGAGATCATCATTCATTAGGGGATAAAGTGTGAGTGAAGTAAGTTTACTGATGGACTTTGCTGGCTTGAAAGAAAAGCTGCAGAGGAAGAATAGAGTCAGAGCCAATTATTGTAATAAAATTGTTGTTTGCCAATATTTTATAAATAATAAATGTTTATACAGTGAAATTGTTCAGATTCTAGAAAAGGGAAGCTCTGCAATACAACACTTAGTACAGAATACATTACTTGGGGATTTGTTGTGTTTCAAAGACACAGACGCAAACAAGGTTGTATGCATATGAACTGAGCCCCCTTAACCATTACTATGTTTGGGTGTTCAGTTTATACACATACAACTTACATCTGTGTCTGCAGAAGTTGTACTGCAGAAGTTGCATCTTCCACAGTTTAGTATGTGAAGACAAAACAGCAGTCGAGAAAAGACATCACTTCCCATCTATTTACCACTTCAGATTTAACTAATTTTTGTTAATGTACTCCTGAACCAAAATTACTGAATCGCTTGAGCACATTCCCAAGTGCTTTTGTGCACTTTCAGCTATTCTAATGGACCTACAAAGTTGGAACCAGGGAAATGGCAAACTGCTGACACTCATTGAAGGTACGTGGAATTGTCATGATTGGCAATCTCAAACATCTTTGATTATTGAGAATTTAACTGCATATTTTGATGACTTTGTATCAGCTGGGAAAATCTGGGTTCCTTGAAGAATATTGGATCAGAAAGTGATAGGAGAGCAGTTGTGCTGTGATCCTGAAAGAGGGCAGCATGAGACTCCCCCATGCACTGTATTATATTGTCTAGCCTAATTGTAACTCTAGACTCACAGATTCTTAACCCTTAAAATGTGAACAACTTCTTATTGGACTTTAGATTATTGTCAGAGTTTCCTCATCAGAGCCTTCTTCACTCCTGAGGTCTCCTTTTATAACTGCATCAATTTAAGCTTAATTATTTTTTTCATTTCTCTCTCTTGAATCTCTAGCTGCAACCTCCTCATTTCCATTTGTTCCCTTTTCAATTCCATCTCCCTTTCATGTTCTTTACTCTGCTCTCATATCTTGTTTTTTTCTGCTCTATCCTTATTTTTCTAGTATCTCTGGCTTCTTCAATCTTTCCTCATTTTCAAACTGCTTTAACTATAACTCATTACAAAATGATCCCAATATGTCACTATTTGAAGCATCTGATCCTTATTGTACTTCTACAAAGCCCAAGTATTTCTGCCATATTTGCTCTGACAGGTAATTCCACTTCTAAACCACTTGTCAATTCAACTAACCTGGATTCTGGGATCTCTTCCGCCTGGAGGAGGCTTTTGCAGTTTCTAGTGCCATCTTATTTTTGCTTATCATAAAATCTGGTATTTTCATTCATCCCTTCATCACTTAGCAACTCTTTGTTCCAAATATCGTGGCAAAGAGTCCCCAATCCTTGTCACAAGTTACTTAGGTAATGTTTTGAAGAAACGTCGTTAACCTATCCAAAGTCCTCTATTTACCTGACTGATGAACTCAGGTTAAATGAAAATGCTCACCAGGATTCTATAATTAAAAAGAAAGCAACTATTTATTGCAGGTTATTTTTAACCAATGGTAGAAAAAAAGATGATTTGCTAATTTATAACTATCTGTAACATAAATTTCACCCCTTTTAAGTTGCCCCTACACAGGGGAAAATCATAAACAGACACACAAAAATTGACAGGATTCCTAACGTCTGACTTGTATTTATATGGCTAGTCCACTTCAGTTTCTGATCAATGGTAAGGGTCAGGATGTTGATAGTGGGAGATTCAGTGATAGTTATGCTATTGATTATTAAAGGGTGATGGTTAAACTCTCTTGTTGGAATTAGTCATTGCGTGGCCAATGTTACTTGCCAATGTTCAGACCAAACCTAGAAATTGTCCAGACCTTTCTGCATTTGGGTATGGACTGCTTCCATATCTGAGAAGTGTTACTGAAGGTTTTGCAATCATCATCTTCACTACCACATAAAAACAAAATGAGAATTCTTTTTTCAGAATTTGAACCAAATGATGGGAACATGGCTGAAGGTTTGGATAAATGTATGTGCATATTTTGACAAATTTAGAAAGACTGAACATTGTTCTATTGAAGCATACATAGTGAAATTCGATAGATTGCATGCAAGAGTGCAGAAATTCCAGCTGGAAACTTCCCAATCTATGCTGTGTCAAAGTATTGAGTTTAGACAGACTTCTAGTTTTCATGGGAGTTAATTTTGCAGATAGACACACACTGCTAGTACATATGTTGAAAGCATTACAAAAATTCATTTGGAAGTATTCCTTTGCAGCAACACTCATGGTGAAATTGGGGCAATAAGCCATTTGATAGAAAATAGAGAACACAATAACAGACTGTCAAGACCATCTAGATACAGGTCACAAACAACAGTACAAAAGACAAATTGTAAATAAGAGAAATGAGGACAGAAATGTTTTTGACAAATTTGAGGATCAAAGAGAATTTGAGGTTTGTAATCAATGATGGAATCCCAGGTCTGCCCTGAGTGTAGACAATCAGTGCTGCAAAGTGTCATTATTCATGATTTGTCCAAAATAGTATATAATATGAAATGGAAAATTTGGAAGTAGAAGATGGAGATATGGATTAAAGAAGGGACATTGTATCGGATACAAGAAGCTTCAGCCCAGTGATGAATGTGTTATTGGCATAATCTTTCAATTGTGCAGTTTTAGACAATGGATGCACATTTACAGTGTGTGGAATAAATTAGTTGAAATGCTACTAATGAGCATTAGTGAGCATTAATGATCAAAACAAAGTGAAGGAGCCAGATTTGGGGATGATAACACACTTAGCTCTTTAAAAAGGATAGTAATTCCTTGTAAGTTAGCCAGAATCAATATTATTAGCATGGATGCATCCAATGAAATACAGTTGTTGTTAAAGAGGTCATTGATGAAACAGTGCAGATGAAACTGAATATGGAAAACAATAAGTATTTGGAAAATCTGTAAATTTGCAATTTACACAATTGGGAGATGACTACATTCCTTGAATGGATCATAATTTCACCAGTAGAGAAATTAAATAATTGTTACTAACATCAAGGTGTGGAAATTTATTAGCCAAAACGTTAATTGTGTCAAATCTATACAGGCAATTTTCACCTCTGGCTTCCAAAAGTCGAAACATTTCAGTAAAGGATGCAAAAATAAGCAATAAGCTCACTGAAGAGATCTGATGCATGTGAAATCTTTAAGAAATACTTAAGGACGCTGTCACAGTCTTTAGTAAGTCCGTGCTGAGCAAGGGACTTCAACAAGATAGTAGCTATGGATTTAAACAAAAAATATCACTTTGCATTTCATAGACTTTGCAACCAAATTTAGACAGTTGAGAATAATACATAGCAAAAATAAGAAAATAATTGGGAATAATATGGAAAAGTGGATAGCAACTGGACTTAGACCACGGTGGCTCAGTGGTTAGCACTGCTGTCTCACAGCGCCAGGGACCCGGGTTCAATTCCAGCCTCGGGCAACTGCCTTTGTGGAGTTTGCACATTCGCTCCGTGTCTGTGTGGGTTTCCTCTGGGTGCTCCGGTTTCCTCCCACAGTCCAAAGATGTGCAGGTCAGGTGAATTGACCATTCTAAATTGCCCATAGTGTTAAGTGCATTAGTCAGGGGTGAATGTAGGGGAATGGGTCTTGGGTGATTTGCTCTTCGGAGGGTCGGTGTGGACTTGTTGGGCCGAAGGGCCTGTTTCCACACTGTAGGTAATCTAATCTAATATATCACAGAAACAGACCCTTTGGTCCAACTCATCTATGCTGATCAGGTTTCCCAAAATGAACTTGTCTCATTTGGCATATATTCCTCTAAACCTTTCTTAATCATTTACCTGTTAAAGTGTCTTTTAAATGTTGTAATTGTACCTGCATCTACTACTTCCTCTAGAGGTTTATTTCAAATAAGCACCACTCTCTGTGTAAAAAAGTTGCCCCTCAGCTCCCTTTTAAGTCTTTCCCCTTTCACTTTAAAATCATGGCCTTTAGTTTTGGACTCACCTACCGTGGGGAAAAAAAATCGTTGCTATTCACCTTTTCTGTGCCCCTCATGATTTTATAAACCTCTATAAGGTCACCCCACAACTCCCTATGCCCAAGGGAAACAAGTCCCAGCCTAAACAGTAGATAAATAGTAGATGAAACATTTTGTAAAAATTTGGCAGATCAGCCAAACAGTAAATCATTGGCTGTGCCAGCACGTGCTGTCCATGTTAGGAATTTACTGGAGATGATTGGAGGACATGTTCCATATTAGTTAGTTTTGGGTATAAATCCTAAAGTTCCAACAGTAATAAGTAATCATCTCCAAGCTCGGGAAGGGATAACAATTAGCTCTGCTTATATAGGCATTTTAATGTTTTACATGCAGGCAGAAAAGGAATTGCTTGTCTTAGGAAGATGTCAGTACATCTTCAGACATAAAGTAAAGATGTTGGAATCTAATGTCAATCAGGGAGACATGGACTATTAGAAAACAGAGGGGTTTAAAAAGTGGAGAAGTCTGGGAAAGGTTCATCGTAAAGATGGAAAGATCACATTTGAACAGCATGGAAACTAGACTGCTTGGGTATAGGCTTCAAGTTTTCTTGATATGGCTTACAAATTTGCAGATTCTAAACAAGTTATAGGAAGTAGCATAGATCAAGGTTTCTCTCCTAACCATTTGTTGCACAGTAATGAGGATCAGTGCTATTGCAATAGTACCAGCAATAGCACTGTAGACTTGTTCTCAAGAACTTGTCGCTCCCCTAGTCAAGCAGTTCCAGTACAGTTACAACAGTGGCATCTAACCGACAATGTGGAAAATTGTCCAGGTATGCCCTGTACATAAAAAGCAGGACCAATCCAACCTGGCCAATTACCGCCCCATCAGTTACTCTTGACCATCAGTAAAGTGATGGAAGGTGTCAGTAACAGTGTTATCAAGCAGCATCTGCTCAGCAATCATCTGCTCAGTGACGCCCAGTTTGGGTTCCTCCAGGGCCACTCAGCTCCTGACCTCATTACAGCCTTGGTTCAAACATGGACAAGAGAGTTGAATTCCAGAGGTGAGGTGAGAGTGACAGCCCTTGACATCATGGCTGCATTCGACACGGTATGGCATCAAGGAGCACTAACAAAACTGGAATCCATGGGTATCAGAGAGCAAACTCGCTGGTGATTGGAGTCATGCCTGGCACATAGGAAGATGGTCATGGTTGTTGAAGGTCTGTCATCCCAGCTCCAGGAATTCCTCAAGGTAGTGTCCTATGCCAAACTTCAGCTGCTTCATCAATGACTTTTCCTTCATATAAGGTGGGGATACTCGCCAATGATTGTACAATGTTCAGCACCATTTGCAACTCCTCAGATACTGAAACAGTTCAAATGCAACAAGATCTGGACAAAAAACAGGCTTGAGCTGACAAGTGGCAAGTAACATTCACACCACACAAATGCCAGGCTATGACCATCAACAATAAGAGACAGCCTAACCACCACTTCTTGACAGTGAATGGTTTTTACCATCATTGAATACCTCACTATCCACATCCAGTGGGTTATCACTGACCAGAAACTTAACTAGGCTCACTACATAAACACAGTGGCTACAAAAGCAGGTCAGAGGCTAGGAATACTGCAGCATGAAACTTACCTCCTGCCTCCCCAAAGTCTGTCCACCATCTACAAAGCACAAGCCAGTAATGTGATGGAATGCTCCCCACATGCCGTGATGAGTGCAGCCCCAAAAACACTCAAGAAGCTCAACACCATCCAGGACATAGCAGCCTGCTTGATTGGCAGTATATCCACAAGCATTCACTCCTTCCACCGCCAACGTTCTGTAGCAGCAGTGTGAATTGGATGAAAGGTACACTACACAAATTAATGAAAGATCTTTAGACAGCACCTTCCAAACCCACGACCGTATGAAAGGTCAAGGACAGCAGATGCATGAGAACACTGCCACCTTCAAGTTCCCCTGCAAGCCACTCACCATCCTGACTTGAAAATACAATGCTGTTCCTTCACTGTCACTGGGCCAAACATCTTAGAATTCAACCACCAATGACCCACCTCTACCAGCAGAAGTAATGGGAACCTCCCAAGCCTTCCATGAAGGGCTAAGGTTGAATATCATGGTGTCTTGGCCCTCACAATTCGGGTACAGAAATTAATCCTCATTCACTGTATGACCAGAAATGGACATGCTCAGATTTTTAGGTTGCCATTTTAGCCAATTTGTCCATTTCACTTCAGGTTTCATAAAATTTGCAAGCAAATACTTGTATCTGTCTATTAATTGACTGGTTTAACTTTAATATTCCTAAAATAACAATTTGAAACTATGAACAATGCAATAAAGTCAAAAACAAAAAAAGTAAACAGTAAAATTACTCAGTATTTTCTCAGCTATTTTTCCTCTCAGCTAGCAGATTTTGCACTGCTAAACAATTTATAATTTATTTATGCAGAAATATTAAAAATATATGCAAACACTTTTCAGCTTGTCCATAGCTACGTCCAACTCATCAGAAATGTATCTATTAAGCTATGTAATCAGAAGTTGAATTTCTGTTAAGGTCAATTCCCCTTGTGTAGTAAATTTCTGGCCCAGCACTGTGACCCTTAACTTTGGCCCAAATCTTCTGATTTCTGTCAGAGCTGATCTCATCAGGCAGAAAGCTGTGCACTTACCTGGATGCATTTGAAAAGGTCACAAGTGTAAAGCAGCAAATGGCTGAACTCCTTCAGTGCAGAAATTCACACAGAAAGCAGCGAAGAGAATGAGCATAGTATGGCAAGCTTAGATATCCAGTGTGAATGTTAGTGAATGAGTGAATGTGTAAGAATAAGGTGAGTCAGTAGAGTGAATGGGCAAGTAGATTGGGGTGTCAGGTTGGTGAAATTGGTACTGTGGGTGACATGTCTTTATTGGTAGTAGATAGGTAGGGAGACATTTGGGTGAGGTGGGTATGTGGGTCAGTGGTTAGTTCGTGTCAGGGATAGTCAGGTTGTGGGAGCTAGTTGTCTGGTCTGGGGGGGGGGGGGGGCGGGGGGGGGGGGTGGTGGTATGGTTAGTCAGATCTTGTTGAGTCAATCCAGACAGGAAGTCAGCACTGGCTGAGGGGAGTGATAGGTGTAGGTCAGAATGAGAGGTTCAGGAGCTAATCTAGGATTATTTGTGTAACATTTCCTGAGTTACTATCCCGGTAAATCAATTGGAACTCTAGAAAGTCTCATATTTCAAACTTGAAAGTCTGAATAGAATGTCTCCTTCTACTTTAATTTCTACTCAATGGTTCACCAATATTTTTGCAGGATCTTGAAAGTTCATTAACATCTCCCAGGACAAAAATAAGGTGTGCCACAGCTTTAAGGAATTCACTTTGATTCTTCTCAGTGGTCCCCTGTTTTTGAAGGAACGAAATTCCTTGGAATTCTTTCACTAATATTTGGCTCCAACTGTCCTTCAACAACTCACAGTTTTAGCATTCCCAGCTCAAGCATAGGCCTCAGTGCAAGTAACTCCAGAAAAAGAATCCTAGTTTCTGATGGCCCTCTAGTGCTGCTTCTAGCCCCTTTGCAGCACGACAGATTCTCTCTCCGTTTGTCTTTAAATCATTGAGACAATTGTATCGATCCCATCTCCACCAAGAAACTCAGAGGGCAATGAGCCATTGTTTAGGATATTCCCACTTCAAGCTTTGACCTTATTAAACAAATATAGACCAACTTCTTATTCACAATTACTTCAGATTTGATTCCCAGCTTCCCAAACCATTTTTCCTGCATGCTAAAAATAATATTGCTAAAATATATGAATCATAAAGTTGGATTTTGTAACAGCTGATACAATTCCCCAAATAACCCCAAAGATGTGCAGGCCAGGTGAATTGGCCATGCTAAATTGCCCGTAGTGTTAGATAAGGGGTAAATGTAGGGGTATGGGTGGGTTGCGCTTCGGCGGGGCGGTGTGGACTTGTTGGGCCGAAGGGCCTGTTTCCACACTGTAAGTAATCTAATCTAATCTAATCTAAAACCTCCCTGTTGTGTTTGATTCTATCATGTATAGTTTATCCAAAATAATGGAAACAATCCAAGATGGAGGACGGGAATAATTTCTGGCTGTAAGAGCTGCTCCTTTTTTTGAGGTGTTGGAGGTGATTTCCTCGAATTCCAGGAGCAGCAATTATTGTTTTATATGCTGTTGCGTTGTTTTGGAACTTTGGGAAAAAAAGTCAAAACAACAGCAGTTTTAAAAGGGAGAAGAGCAGACAAAGGAAGCACATGGTGAGGACAGTGCAGGAGAGAGAAAGAGAGAGAACCTGCACAGTTACCGCCTTTGCTGTTTTAATTCGTGTATCGCTGGACATCGGAGTGCATCTGGGAAAATTACCAAACAGTGAAATTCACAACTAGTCTTGGAGGAACTGTTGGGCGAAGTTCACAGCACAGTATCAGAGAAGTTATTTGTTATTTTAAGTCTTTCCAAGAGAAAGGCTGCAGTAGTGAGTATAGTGGATTCTTTCTTGATTATATGTTTTTGGAGATAAGTCTCTTGATTAAACTTAAAATGTAAGCCAAAGCTATTAATGTAACCTGGGGTAGTGTTTGTAGAGGAATAAGACAGTGTTATTTTCTGGGTTTGTAGATTGTGAAGGAGCAAAAATTGCCTTTGCAGTGATATGTACTTCTTGTCAGATGTGGGAGTTTAAAGAGTGTTTAAGGGTTACTGCGGATTATATCTGCCATAAATGCTGTTGGATGCGAATCTTATCAGATCGAGTGGATCGGTTGGAGAGACAGATAGAAGCAATGAGGAATTTGCAACAGCAACAGTATGTGATGGATGGCAGTTATAGGAATGGGAGAAAGTCTCAGATACAGTCACATAGATGGGTTAACTCCAGGAAGGGTAAGAGAGGTAGGCACATAGGGCGGGAGTCTTTTGTGGATATACACATTTCAAACAGGTATGCTGTTTTGGAAAATGTAGGGGGTGATGGATTCTCAGGGGAACGTAGCACAAACAGCCAGGTTTCTGGTATTGAGACTGGCTCTAATGCAACGAATAATATGCCGGCTTCCAAGAGATCAATTGTGTTAGGGGATTCTGTACTCCAAGGTACAGACAGACGTTTCTGTGGCCAGCAGAGAAAAAGCAGAATGGTGTGTTGTTTCCCTGGTGCCAGGATCAAGGATGTCTCAGAGAGGGTGCAGAATGTTTTCATGGGGGAGAGGGGCCAGCAGGAGGTCATTGTCCACATTGGAACCAACGACTTGGAAGGGAAAAGGTTGAGATTGTGAAGGGAGATTACAGAGAGTTAGGCAGAAATTTAAAAAGGAGGTCCTCAAGGGTAGTAATATCTGGATTACACCCGGTGTTACGAGCTAGTGAGGGCAGGAATAGGAGGATAGAGCAGATGAATGCATGGCTGAGGAGCTGGTGTATGGGAGAAGGATTCACATTTTTGGACCATTGGAATCTCTTTTGGGGTAGAAGTGACCTGTACAAGAAGGACGGATTGTACCTAAATTGGAAGGGGACACTTATACTGGCAGGGAAATTTGCTAGAACTGCTTGGGAGGATTTAAACTAGTAAGGTGGGGGTGGGGGGGGGGGGGGAACCCAGGGAGATAGTGAGGAAAGAGATCGATCTGAGACGGGTACAGCTGAAAATAGAAGTGAGTCAAATAGGGCAGGCAGGGACAAGGTAAGACTAATAAATTAAACTGCATTATTTCAATGCAAGGGGCCTAACAGGGAAGGCAGATGAACTCAGGGCATGGTTAGGAACATGTGACTGGGACATCATAGCAACTACGGAAACATGGCTCAGGGATGGGCAGGACTGGCAGCTTAATGTAGCAAATGCTACAGGAAGAATAGAAAGGGAGGCAAGAGAGGAGGGGGAGTATGTGGATGTACCTATTAGAGAAGGTGCAAAACTTGACCTACTCTTGGGAAATAGGGCTGGGCAGGTGACTGAGGTGTCAATGGGGGAGCACTTTGAGACCAGCGACCATAATTCTATTAGATTTAAAGTAGTGATGGAAAGGGATAGACCAGATTTAAACGTTGAAGTTCTAAATTGGAGAAAGGCCAATTTTGACAGTATTCGGCAAGAACTTTCGAAAGCTGATTGGAAGCAGATGTTCACAGGTAAAGGGACGGCTGGAAAATGGGAAGCCTGCAGAAATGAGATAATAAGAATCCAGAGAAAGTATATTCCTGTCAGGGTGAAAGAGAAGGCTGGTAGGTATAGGGAATGCTGGATGACTAAAGAAGGGCTTATGGCCGAAACGTTGATTCTCCTGCTCCTTGGTTGCTGCCTGACCTGCTGCACTTTTCCAGCAACACATTTTTCAGCTCTGATCTCCAGCATCTGCAGTCCTCACTTTCTCCTAAAGAAATTGAGGGTTAGGTTAAGAAAAAGAAGGAAGCATATGTCAGGTATAGACAGGATAGATCGAGTGAATCCTTAGAAGAGTATAAAGAAAGTAGGAGTATACTTAAGATGGAAATCAGGAAGGCAAAGTGGGGACATGAGATAGCTTTGGCAAATAGAATTAAAGAGAATCCAAAGAGGTTTTACAAATATATTAAGGACAAAAGGGTAACTAGGGAGAGAATAGGGCCCCTCAAAAATCAGCAAGGCAGCATTTGTGTGGAGCCACAGAAAATGGGGGAGATACTAAATGAATATTTTGCATCAGTATTTACTGTGGAAAAGGATATGGAAGATATAGACTGTAGGGAAATAGATGGTGACATCTTGCAAAATGTGCGAAGATTTGTAGCTCGGGTGCTCGTTGCTGTGGTTCTGTTCGCCGAGCTGGAAGTTTTTGTTGCAAACGTTTCGTCCTCTATCTAGGTGACATCATCAGTGCTTGGGAGCCTCCTGCGAAGCGCTTCTTTGATGTTTCCTCCGGTGTTTATAGTGGTCTGTCCCTGCCGCTTCCGGTTGTCAGTTTCAGCTGTCCGCTGTAGTGGTTGGTATATTGGGTCCAGGTCGATGTGTTTGTTGATGGAGTTTGTGGATGAGTGCCATGTCTCTAGGAATTCCCTGGCTGTTCTCTGTCTGGCTTGCTCTATGATAGTAGTGTTGTCCCAGTCGAATTCATGTTGCTTGTTGTCTGCGTGTGTGGCTACTAAGGATAGCTGGTCGTGTCGTTTTGTGGCTAGTTGATGTTCATGTATGCGGATTGTTAGCTGTCTTCCTGTTTGTCCTATATAGTGTTTTGTGCAGTCCTTGCATGGTATTTTGTACACTACATTAGTTTTGCTCATGTTGGGTATCGGGTCCTTCGTTCTGGTGAGTTGTTGTCTGAGCGTGGCTGTTGGTTTGTGTGCCGTTATGAGTCCTAGGGGTCTCAGTAGTCTGGCTGTCCTAGAGGCATGGCATTCATCCACAAAGTCCATCAACAAACACATCGACCTGGACCCAATAGACCAACCACTACAGCGGACAGCTGAAACTGACAACCGGAAGCGGCAGGGACAGACCACTATAAACACCGGAGGAAACATCAAAGAAGCGCTTCGCAGGAGGCTCCCAAGCACTGGTGATGTCGCCTAGCCAGGGGACAAAACGTTTGCAACAAAAACTTCCAGCTCGGCGAACAGAACCACAGCATCTTGCAAAATGTCCAGATTACAGAGAATGAAGCGCTGGATGTCTTGAAATGGTTAAACGGATAAATCCCCAGGACCTGATCAGGTGTACCCGAGAACTCTGTGGGAAGCTAGAGAAGTGATTGCTGGCTCTTGCTGAGATATTTGTATCATTGATAGTCACAGGTGAGGTGCCGGAAGACTGGAGGTTGGCAAACGTGGTGCCACTGTTTAAGAAGGGCGGTAAAGACAAGCCAGGGAACCAAAGACCGGTGAGCCTGACCTCGGTGGTGGGCAAGTTGTTGGAGAGAATCCTGAGGGACAGGATGTGCATATATTTGGAAAGGCAAGGACTGATTCAGGATAGTCAACATGGCTTTGTGCGTGGGAAATCATGTCTCACAAACTTGATTGAGTTTTTTGAAGAAGTAACAAAGAAGATTGATGAGGGCAGAGCAGTAGATGTGAACTATATGGACTTCAGTAAGGCGTTCGACAAGGTTCCCCATGGGAGACTGATCAGCAAGGTAAGATCTCATGGAATACAGGGAAAACTAGCCATTTGGATACAGAACTGGCTCAAAGGTAGAAGACAGAGGGTGGTGGTGGAGGGTTGTTTTTCAGACTGGAGGCCTGTGACCAGTGGAGTGCCACAAGGATTGGTGCTGGGCCCTCTACTTTTTGTCATTTACATAAATGATTTGGATGCGAGCATAAGAGGTACAGTTAGTAAGTTTGCAGATGACACCAAAATTGGAGGTGTAGTGGACAGCGAAGAGGGTTACCTCAGATTACAACAGGATCTGGACCAGATGGGCCAATGGGCTGAGAAGTGGAAGATGGAGTTTAATTCAGATAAATGTGAGGTGCTGCATTTTGGGAAAGCAAATCCTGGCAGGACTTATACACTTAATGGTAAGGTCCTAGGGAGTGTTGCTGAACAGAGACCTTGGAGTGCAGGTTCAAAGCTCCTTGGAAGTGGAGTCGCAGGTAGATAGGATAGTGAAGAAGGCTTTGGTATGCTTTCCTTTATTGGTCAGCGTATTGAGTATAGGAGTTGGGAGATCATGTTGCGGCTGTACAGGACATTGGTTAGACCACTGTTGGAATATTGCATGCAATTCTGGTCTTTTTACTATTGGAAAGATGTTGTGAAACTTGAAAGGGTTCAGAAAAGATTTACAAGGATGTTGCCAGAGTTGGAGGATCTGAGCTACAGGGAGAGGCTGGACAGGCTGGGGCTGTTTTTCCTGGAGCGTTGGAGGCTGAGTGGTGACCTTATAGGGCTTTACAAAATTATGAGGGGCATGGATAGGATAAACAGACAAAGTTTTTTCCCTGGGATCGGGGAGTCCAGAACTAGAGGGCATAGGTTTAGGGTGAGAGGGGAAAGATATAAAAGAGACCTAAGGGGCAACATTTTCACGCAGAGGGTGGTACGTATATGGAATGAGCTGCCAGAGGATGTGGTGGAGGCTGGTATAATTGCAACATTTAAGAGGCATTTGGATGGGTATATGAATAGGAAGGGTTTGGAGGGATATGGGCCAGGTGCTGGCAGGTGGAACTAGATTGGGTTGGGATATCTGGTCGGCATGGATGGGTTGGACCGAAGGGTCTGTTTCCATGCTGTACATGTCTACGACTCTATGAATCAAGGTTTTCCAGCTCATATCAGGAAAAAAAGTCTTAACTTCTGATAGCCATCTAGTACTGGTTCTAGCTCCTTTATATCCCTGCAGATTCTCTCTGTGCTTGTCTTTAAATCTTGAATTTAAGTCTTCAAACATTGACCTCAGAATCATACTTCTGACTTTAAGGACAACAGCATTTTGTTTCTGGTAAAATGGTCCAAAGTGCTTCACTGAAGCCCAGGTAATCAAAGTAAGAGTGCTAAACTATAGAATCATAGAGATGTACAGCACAGAAACAGACCCTTCGGTCCAACTTGTCCATGCTGACAAGATATCCCAATCTAACCTAGTCCCACCTGCCAGCACCTGGCCCAAATCCCTCCAAACCCTTCTTATTCATAACCAAAAGAGAAAATGCTGGAAAATCTCAGCAGGTTTGGCAGCATCTGTAAGGAGAGAAAAGAGCTGACATTTCGAGTCTAACTGACCCTTTCCATATTTCCTATTCATATATCCATCCAGATGCCTTTTAAATGTTGCAATTGAACTAGCCTCAACCAGTTCATTCCATACACGTACCACCGTCTGCATGAAAAGTTGCCCCTTAGGTCTCTTTTATATCTTTTCCGTCTCACCCTAAATCTATACCCTCTAGTTCTGGACTCACCCACCCCAGGAGGAAAAAAAAACTTTGTCTATTTATCCTATCTATGCCCCTCATGATTTTTATAAACCTCTATAAGGTCACCCCTCAGCCTCCGATGCTCCAGGGAAAACAACACCAGTCTTATGAGGGTTGAGCATAAGTTATATTTTCAAGCTTGAGTAAGAAGGCAGAGGGGCTAGGGAGGATATTCCAGATGGTAGAAACCAGACTGAAGATACTAAAATCAATGATAGGAAAAAAAATGAAAGGGCTCACAATAAGTCAGGGTAGGAGAACTGTACACTTCAAAAAATGATAGGGCTTTGAGATTTTGGAGAAGTTATAGGGTTGGAAGACTGTGCAGGTGAGTGGGACACCAGGAAGTGATTTAAATTGAATGTGAGTCAGACTTTTTAATGAGTTATTCACTGGTTTGGGAGTGAACTTAGGTCTGCAAATATAGGATGGATAATTTAATGTGACTCGTGTATAATATGGGAACAGGAGTAATTTGGAATGAATCACACGAAAGTTAAGGCGTTCGTTATTAAAAGGAGCTCCTGTCTAGCAAGGTTTTTCCTGAGGAGTGTAGCCTCATGTTGTCCACAGGCAACAAGTCAAATATTGAATGTGTCACTTAAACACAGCAGATCTATGCAGCTGACAAACTGATTCTAATGCACGGGGCTGAAACTAAATGCTTCGGACGGTGTCATAGCCCAGCAGTCTAGACAGCACGCACATGTTGTATATTCTTAAACTTGGCTGTTCACTCGGGTACTGACAACAGGCAGACATGAACATATTACAAAATATTGTGGCAGCGTTCGCAAAGGTTGGCGTGAAACTTGAGAAACGTCACCGGCGAAGTGTCTGAAAACTGCGGCGAGGTGTCCAAGTGAAGCGAAAAGCAGAAATAACCATTGTTCCTCGGATTTTCCACTAACAAGATTAATTGTGCAAACCCGAGATCATCGATAAAAACTCGACGCCGTCGCTCCATTCCAGACCGGGGACATATTTCCATCAATCATAACAAGTCCAGCTCTGGGATAAAACCAGCCCCTGGAATAGTTTCCATATCCTGGGGGAGACACTCATTTCACGCAGAATGCCAGCAAAACGCAGACATCCGCAAGTTCCATAGAATGTAGAAAATGCGCCAGACTCGGTGTGTTCTTTTATTTTAGCCGTCGTAAAGTATTGCCACATAATTAGGCAAGTTTGAGCCCGTTGCAAATCGAACTTCTATCAAAATAACGGCTGCCAAAGCGACCATTCAACCTGCGAATCTGAATCTTCATTCATCTAGCGCCTGGGAGTATGGGTAACTTTGGAGGAAGGAGGACTGGACGGTTTTTCGGCCCGTACCCGGATAAATGTGCCTATAAATCTGGATTTTATTCAATCTTGTTTTACCAGTATGCAGACATTAAACTGTAATGTAGAGAAACTTTCTATAAATGGAAGCTGTTATCTTTATGTTAATGTAAAATATGTATAATTGCTCAATAAATAGCCACAAGAAGAC
The DNA here is from genome assembly GCF_037043375.1 of Chiloscyllium plagiosum. Lineage (NCBI taxonomy): Eukaryota > Metazoa > Chordata > Chondrichthyes > Orectolobiformes > Hemiscylliidae > Chiloscyllium > Chiloscyllium plagiosum. The sequence goes on along the minus strand of NW_028270172.1, from coordinate 49,143,815 downwards.
CAGTTGTGCCTGTGCCTCGTCCTGCAGAATTTCATCGGACAAGAGTTCCCAGGGCCTTGTTTGAGCACCCTCACTCTCATACAGGTATATTACAGACGAATATAAGGTATAATTTCAACATACATGAACGAGGTAACACTAGGGAGTATGCCGTCAACTGTCTAGTGGGCGGTGAAATGCATAGTGTCCCTAAATCCGAGCCAGAAACTGTGGTTCACATCTCAGAGGTGTGTGGTAACATCCCTGAACAGGTTGTTTCGAAAACATCAAATAAAAGCTCAAAGAACTGGGCTGTCTGGAAATCAGAAACAAAAACAGAAACTGATGGAGCACTCTGAGGAAGACCCAAAACGTTATCTCTGCTTTCTCGCCAAAGAAGCTGTCTAACCTGTTGAGTTTTTCCAGCAATCTCTGTTTTTTTGTTTAGAAAATATTTTAAATGTTAAAAGGATGCAGGAATGGGTGAACAATAGCAGGTGAAATCTGTCAACAAGTGTGTGAAGTAACTCATTTTAGTACATGGAGAAATAATAGAAAAATACTGTAGCTGCTGGAAATCCTAACTAAAACAAATATGAAAATGCTGGAAATACTCAAGTGGCATCTGTCACAGCCTGACCTGCTGAGTATTTCTATTTTTTGTTTGTTTTGCTCCAGTACTGTTTCGACTGTTGCCAGAATTTTGATTGACCAACACAGCACAGACTAAACAGCAAACTGGAAATCCTCCTGATCTCTGGGGTTCAAGATTGTCTTGCAGAATGGATGCTCGCAGTAAGGTAAGTCCCCTGGGTCCTGGGGTTGGAGATTCAGGGCAGTTGTGTGGTAGCGTGCTCAGATTTATGCAGCCAGTGTGTTTCAGATTAAAACAATTTACCTTAGGGAGTGAATTCCATTCCATGTGTGTTATTGGCTGTTTATCCTTCTTCCTGAGCTGCATTTTTTTTTGTCAATGGCAATTTGCCTTTTCTTCTCAGTTCAGCAGGACAAGGAGATAAGTCCCAAGTCTACTTGAGATGGAATGGGAATTAAATCTGGGGTTGTTAATGTTAGTCTAAACTATAAAATAGCAATCTATAAATTGAGCTAACTGTTGTAGGTGTTGCCATGCCAACTGCTACCAGCTGATGGTTGGAAAAGAGCGCTAGTCATAATTGCCCTTTCTAGTTATTTTTAATTAATCTTTTTCGACATGTTATAATCCCAACTGTCTGGGACGGGTGAGAGTTAATTCCAGAATTTCTGGCCCAGCGGTAGGGACATGATCACTGTCCCACAAGAGCTTTTAATTCTCCTTTTTAGATATTTTATAATCAGCCTGCTCAGGATGTAATTATGCGCCACTGGAGCAGGTGGGATTAGATCTCATGCGTCCTGGCTGAAAAGTAGGGGCGCTATAACTTTACTACAAAAAAGATTTTTAAATAAACTAAGCTGTCTGAGGATTTCAGGGCATGGATCTGCAGTACCTTGGGCTTGAACCCAGGACTCTTGATGCAGAAAATGGAATACTACCACATGAGCTCTCAAAGGTTGATATTTTCAAATCAATATATTTTGACAATTTTGGAGCAGATGAAAATTAACCTGAGACTCCTTGCTCAGAGATAGGGGCACTACCACTGTTCCCCGAGATCCTTTAATCCTCTTACTTTGGATCGAAGGGTCAGTTTGATTAACTATGGAAGAGGACAAATTACTAGTCAGTCTTAATGAAAATTGGCATTTATATTTTACTGCATGGAAACAATAAGAACATACACTTAATTATTATGTCTAAATAACTAGTCAGCAACCAGGGATAACAAGTCTGACCTCATCAGGATCTTGAGTTAGAATCCTGATTCTCCACATAATACTGTATAACATCATCAGGTTGTAGCCATGATGTGGAAGGGCCAGTGTTGGACTGGGGTGGACAAAGTTTAATAACATCATCAGATTGGGTAGAGCTTAATGCATTCTCCAACGCTTATTCTTTGATCTCACCACAATTCTTTTTCTCCATAATAAACATTCCTACATTGAAGTATACAAATAAATTTACATTTACCACTATCCCATCTTCCCCCAAGTTTCTGATTTCACAAATTAAGACATTCTGGAGATTTCTCACTTCTTTCTAGATGCATTCTCTTCATGATTGGAAAATTGACAAAGTCTTTGAATTGAGGACTGATGACCTTGATTATGATCATCTGTAGATTATTCCTCCAATGTCTGATCTTTTACTTATTGGATTTCCTTCATGGAATGTTCTATTTTTGCTAATGTAATGATCTACTACATCATCTGGAGAATACTTACACTCCAGAATTCCCTGTGTAGAAGAGCTCTTTTCTGTTAACTCACGTAAATTACCACATAATTTCAATTGAGATCCGTAAATCTGATTAAAGTTCATAATGAAAGACAGCTGAAGCAAGTATTTTATTCCTTGCAGTGTCACAGACTGTTGGATCATACAGGTTCTTATTTTGACAGTCTCCTGAAACTGTGGAGATGAAGTAGCAGGCAGCTCATCTCCATTTTTCTCAAGTGAATCCTTATTCTTAATCTGCAGGTACATCTGTGTTGAAATATGTTAGCTCTTCAACTTGCTGGCTAGTTTGGATGTCTTCATCTGCTGAAAATGTGTTGCTGGAAAAGTGCAGCAGGTCAGGCAGCATCCAAGGAGCAGGAGAATCAACGTTTCGGGCATGAGCCCTTCTTCAGGAATCCTGAAACGTCGATTCTCCTGTTCCTTGGATGCTGCCTGACCTGCTGCGCTTTTCCAGCAACACATTTTCAGCGCTGTCTTCATCTGCTTCCTGTTGATATCTTTCTCATGAAGTAGACACTGTCAGTTGTTATATTAGAAGGTTGATTCTTCCTTAGCTTTATTTCCATCACTAAGACACAAAAGTTTGAAACTGCTTCTTGCAGCTGTTATATTACAGAAAAGGAACATGTTTCCATTAGATTCTCAAGCTTCAAGTGATCCAAGATGAGGTGCGTGTGAGTCTTTTATATCCTCAGGTTGCATACTTTGATGCAGTAATGATATCATGTTGTTTAAAGGTACATTGACATAGTGATCATGAAACAACACAGAAGAGGAGTGTCAGTGAAATGAGGTTGCACTTGAGCCTCACTGATATCATATTAAACAGCCTAATTATGAACATTCTAGGTTTACATTTTGGTCTGCATTTCTGATAATACAGAGGATAGCCATAGTCTAGTCATAGTCAACAGATAGTCAATTATGAACAGCACATGAAGATTCAGGCATGTTCCTCTTGTTCAGTGTCAGGCTAGTATGGGGTCGTGGAATACTTGGTCCTACTTATTTTGAGGTGAGATAGTGTCATTGTTATAATCTGCTTATTCTGAAAGTCCAACACCAGTGTTGTTAGCTGGCCCAGCAAATACAAATGTTCAAATGGAATTTTATATCAGCATTAAAACTACAATCAAAATAATGAACTTACAGTACCAGGTATGATTGATGATGCAATGATCTCACTTGTTCTGTAAAATTAGATTACTGCATTGAAACCATTGCCTGGTATCTATTATTTTTAACATGTGCAGTTCTCATTTTCCACAATTTTTTTTTGTTCTGTTTCCAGTTGATTCCTGTGCCAGCAGCCACTCAATGTGCTTCATATCTTTGATATATGCTGACATTCACACCAGAGGATTAATGACTATAACAGACTTGCTGCAAAGCTGTAAGGAATAGTCTGTAGTTGATTACAGAAGGATTTTATAACCAGCATATATTAACAGTTTAAGCAACTGGCAACTGATTCCTTTTTGAGTGACTTATTATATAAGTCCCTTACTTTTCACTAACACTCTTTGCTAGTCAGTCCTCTGTATACTCATCTGTACTTTGATTATATTTGACTAATATGTACTTCTAAGGTGAATCCTCAATACAGGCGATGTGCTTAAGAGCTGGAACTATGATCAGGAGTTGGTAATAACAGGGAATGCTGATTAGGAAAATTATGAGTCTATTGATTTTTTGCCTCATGATTAGAAGAGGAGTGCCTGTGGCCCTGAAAAATTAAACAATTTACATTTATGTCGCACCTTTAACATACAATATGTTTCAAGATGCTTTACATAGAAACATAAGAACAGGAATAGGCCATTTGGCCATTTGAACCAGTTCCACCATTCAATATCATGACTGATCATCCCACTCAGTAAACAGTTTATGTTTTCTCCCCATATCCTTTGGTCCCTTTAGTCCTAAGAACTATATTTAACTCCTTTTTGAAAACATTGGCTTCAATCATTTTCTGTCACATAGAATTCCACAGACGCACCACTTTCTTGTGCTAGTGGAGAGAAGAAATTTCTTCTCATTTCAGTTCTGGGTGGTCTAACTTGTATCCTTAAACTTTGACTCATGATTCTGGACTCCCTAGTTATTGGTGACATCTTTTCTATGTTCCTCTGTTCAAACCTATTAAAATTTTAACAGTTTCTATGAAAACTCTCTCTTCTTTCTTCTAAACCAAAACATAACAAGACAAAAATTGACACGGCCAAAAAAAGACATTGGGTAAAGTGACCAAAAGCTTGGATAAAGAGGTATATATTAAAGGAAACACATAAAGCTGGAAAGAGAGGCACAGATGACTTGAGTTCTCTAGATGAATTCCAAAACCTAAGGCCTAAGAAGCTGAAGGCACAATCACCAAAGATAGAGCAAATGATGTGAGGTTGCACAACAGGCTAATGTTAGAGCAGTGCAGAATTCATGGTAAGTTGGACAGTTGGAGGATATTACAGGATATAGAAGAGAAACTAGAAAAGCATGGAGACTGAAAACTAGAACAAAAGGCAGCCTTGGGTGAAGTTTGACTTGGTGGATCAATGGGTGGGAAGAATCAGTCAGAGACCACTGCTTGAATACTTTCAGTATTAGTAACAATAAACTCAATGAGCTCATAGAGTCAGGATGTTATGTTGCAGCGTTATAAGACTTTGATTAGGCCATACTTAGAGTATTGTTCAATTGCCACATTACAGGAAGGATGTGGGGGCTTTGGAGAGATTTTCCAGGATGCTGCCTGGATTAGAAGGTATGAGCATAAGGAAAGGCTTAGAGAAACTGATGTTGTTTTCTCTGGAGTGTTCTGACTGTCAATCCTTTTTCCAAGAGTTGAAATGTGTCAAACTAGGGAGCATGCATTTAAGGCGAGGGGGAAAGTTCAAAAGGGATGTGAGGGGCAGGTTTTTCATACAAAGAGTGGTAGGAATCTGGAATGTGCTGCCAGGGATAATGATGGAGGCATACACAATAGGAGCATTTAAAGGACTTTTAGAGAAGCACATTAAAATGCAAGGGATGCAGGGATATGGACCAGTGCAGGCAGAAGGGATTAATTTAATTTGGCATCATGTTCAGCACAACATCATGGGCCAAAGGGCCTGTTCCTGTTCTGCACTGTTTTATGTCCCATATTCTATGTTCTAGCTCCTCCTGTTGGAACTGAAAACATTGGGGTCACAGAATTAAGGGAGCATTGGTAGTAGAATTCCAGACCAACACTCCTTTGTTAGCACTTTTTCCAGCTGGACACATCAGTCAGGATACTTGATTTTCTAGTGCATGACATATTAAATGGGCAATTATGGTGTTGCACAGCATCACATGCAATATTTTAATACAAAGGCCTGGATTCCATGCTTTATCCAATATGACACCAAGTGCTCTCAATCTAGAGGTCCTGTCCCCATGTCCAGCACACAGTATTTTTGCTGGAAACGGGCATATCTCACAGGGTGGAATCAGTTGCACATATGCACAGTTCACAAAGACAGCAACACATTTTAAAATCTGGCTGCTTTTAATCAGAACTTATTTTTGTCACAGAGATTTCCAGAACATAACTTTTGGGACGCAAGTCTTTGGGAAAAGTGCTGTAACTGTACCAGAGCTTTGGAGAGGTCAGGTTACCCTTTCAAACACCTTCAAAAGTTTCTGCCAGAACCAGAGATGTTCAATAATTTCAAGCACATGTTTGTAGCCAACACCCAAGAAGATGGTGGAGCCTATGTCTTTGGAGTGGCCAGTATCTTTTAGTCCTCCTGCAAAGTAAGGTTTGCAATTTACCAACGTATTAATACCAAACATTTTGGATTTTGAACTAGTCGCTTGTGGGTTTTGGTCTGTGTCTATAAGATGCTTTAATAATTATATTATTGATTTTTCTGCAGTCATGATTTTTCTTTAAGTAGGTAAGAGAATGTTCCTGGAGGTATGGCATTGAGGGTGAGTTGGAGATTTGGATTAGGAGTTGGCTGGCTGGAAGAAGACAGAGGGTAGTAGTTGATGGCAAAGGTTCATCTTGGAGTGCCGTCACTAGCAGTGTTCCGCAAGGATCTGTTTTGGGACCATTGCTGTTTGTCATTTTTATAAATGACCTGGAGGAGGGGTTAGAAGGTTGGGTGAGCAAGTTTGTGGATGATACGAAAGTCGGAGGAGTTGTCGACATTGAGGAAGGATGTGGCAGGTTACAGCAGGATATAGATAAGCTGCAGAACTGGGCAGAAAGGTGGCAAATGGAGTTCAATGTAGCTAAGTGTGAGGTGATTCACTTTGGTAAGAGTAATAAAAAGATGGGGTACTGGGCTAATGGACGGATACTTGGTAGTGTGGATGAGCAGAGGGATCTTGGTGTCCATGTACACAGATCTTTGAAAGTTGCCACCCAGGTAAATAGTGCGGTGAAGAAGGCATATGGCATACTGGCTTTTATTGGTAGAGGAATTGAGTTCCGGAGTACTGAGGTCATGTTGCAGTTGTATAAGACTCTGGTGCGGCCGCATCTGGAGTATTGTGTGCAGTTTTGGTCACCATACTATAGGAAGGATGTGGAGGCACTGGAACGGGTGCAGAGGAGGTTTACCAGGATGTTGCCTGGTATGGTAGAAAGATCATATGAGGAAAGGCTGAGGCACATGGGGTTGTTTTCATTGGAGAAAAGAAGGTTTAGGGGTGACTTGATAGAGGTGTACAAGATGATTAGGGGTTTAGATAGGGTCGACAGTGAGAATCTTTTTCCACGTATGGAGTCAGCTATTACAAGGGGGCATAGCTTTAAATTAAGGGGGGGTAGGTATAGGACAGATGTTAGGGGTAGGTTCTTTACTCAGCGAGTCGTGAGTTCATGGAATGCCCTGCCAGTGGCAGTGGTGGACTCTCCCTCATTATGGGCATTTAAGCGGGCATTGGATAGGCATATGGAGGATAGTGGGCTAGTGTAGGTTAGGTGGGCTTGGATTGGCGCAACATCAAGGGCCGAAGGGCCTGTACTGTGCTGTATTCTTCTATGTTCTACGTTCTATCTATGATCAAAAATTTATTTGCATTATGACAGAATTATGATCAGGCATAAGCATTGAAAAGAACTGGATGGCTGTTTGGTTAGAAATGGTGTGCGCGGACATGGGGAAAAGTCAGGAGATTGGCATTAAGCAATAGCACTAGTACAGGCACAGTGGGCTGAATGGACCCATTCTGCAGGGTAACTATCCAGTGATTGGCTTGCTTTTGACTGCATTCACATCCCCATAATTGCACCAACTTATCAATCCAATATCTTATAAAAAATTAAATCCTTCCACCCTCTGGATGTGTAGATACTAAGTTGTTTCCATACATCTATGCACATTATTTTGGAAGCTGGGACAATTCATTTGTCCTGAGCAATTTGAAACTGCCTCAGCTTTTTCAAACACTGACACTGTTTGGTTTCTTGGGACTAGAGCTAATCCTTAAGATGTTAACTGATGGACTCCTTTAGATGGACACAATCAAAACCTGAAAGGCACTATAACAACAGCCACCTGCTGACTTGGTAACATGAAGATGTGTTTTAGGTGCTTTGACCTAAATATAATGTGGATGCTGACCGATGCAACTAGTGGCATTTCAAACAATGACTGCTTTGAAGACCCTCTCAGGTAATACTTTAGTGTGCCTCAAGAATGGTCAAAGCACCTATAACAACAGCCACCTGCTGACTTGGTAACACAGTAGACATCATGAAGATGTGTTTTAGGTGCTTTGACCATTCTTGAGGCACACTAAAGTATTACCTGAGAGGGTCTTCAAAGCAGTCATTGTTTGAAATGCCACTAGTTGCATCGGTCAGCATCCACATTATATTATGACACAAGGATAGCAAGCCAATCCAAATCAAGTTTCACTATTGGATTCGTATCACAGTTAGCACTGCTGCCTCACTGTGCCAGAGACCCGGGTTCAATTCCCGCCTCAGGCAACTCTCTGTGTGGAGTTTGCACTGGAGGCCTGTGACCAATGGAGTGCCACAAGGATCGGTGCTGGGTCCACTGCTTTTAGTCATTTATGTAAATGATTTGGATGTGAACCTAGGAGGTATAGTTAGTAACTTTGTAGATGACACCAAAATTGGAGGTGTAGTGGACAGCGAAGAAGGTTACCTCAGATTACAACGGGATCTTGATCAGATGGGCCAATGGGCTGAGAAGTGGCAGATGGAGTTTAATTTAGATAGATGCGAGATGGTGCATTTTGGAAAAGCAAATCAGAGCAGGACTTATACACTTAATGATAAGGTACTGGGGAGTGTTGCTGCACAAAGAGACCTTGGAGTGTAGGTTCATATTTTCATGAAAGTAGAGGCACGGATTGATAGGATAGTGATAAAAGCATTTGGTATGCTTTCCTTTATTGGTCAGAATATTGAGTACAGGAGTTGGGAGGTCATGTTGTAATTGTACAGAACATTAATTAGGCCACTTTTGGAATATTGCGTGCAATTCTGGTTTCCTTCTTATTGTGAAACGTGAAAGGGTTCAGAGAAGATTTACAAGGATGTTGCCAGGGTTGGAGGATTTGAGCTATAAGAAGAGGCTGAATAGGCTAGGGGTGTTTACCCTGGAGCATTGGAAGCGGTGAGGTGACCTAATAGAGGTTTATAAAATCATGAGGGGCATGGTTAGGGTAAATAGACAAGGTCTTTTCCCTGGTGTGGGGGAACTAGAGGGAATAGGTTTGGGGTGAGAAGGGAAAGATATAAAAGAGACCAAAGGGGCAACCTTTTCACACAAGGGGTGGTACATGCATAGAATCAGCTGCCAGAGGATCGGTGAAAGCTTGTACAATTACAACAATTAAAAGGCATCTGGATGGGTATAAGAATAGGAAGGGTTTAGAGGGATATGGGCCAAGTGCTGGCAAATGGGACTAGATTATGGGGCAGCATGGTGGCTCAGTGGTTAGCACTTCTGCCCCACAGCACCAGGGTCCCAGGTTCGATTCCAGCCTTGGGCGACTGTGTGGAGTTTGCACATTGTCCCCATGTCTGTGTGGGTTTCTTCTGGGTGCTCCGGTTTCCTCCCACAGTCCAAAGATGTGCAGGTCAGGTGAATTGGCCATGCTAAATTGCCCATAGTGTTAGGTGCATTAGTCAGAGGGAAATGGGTCTGGGTGGGTTACTCTTCGGAGGGTCGGTGTGGACTGGTTGGGCCGAAGGGCCTGTTTCCACACTGTAGGGAATCAAATCTAATTATCTGGTCGGCATGGATGGGTTGGACCGAAGGGTCTGTTTCCATGCTGTACATTTCTGTGATTCTATCACTCTATAAGTAACGAGCAGGTTGGACCAAGGAGAGCCTCTGGATGTTATGTTCCTGGACTTCAAGAAGGCCTTTGACAAGGTGCTGCACAGGAGGCTACTGAATAAGATAAGGACCCAAGGTGTTCAAGGGCAAGGTGCTAAAATAGATGGAAGCTTGGCTGCCTGGCAGAAAGCAGAGAGTGGGGATAAAAGGGATCCTCTCAGGATGGCAGCTGGTGACAAGGCTCAGTGTTGGGACCACAACTGTTCACTGAAAACTGTAACGATCTAGATGAAGGAACTGAGGGCATTCTGGTTATGTTTGCAGATGATACAAAGATAGGTAGAGGGACAGATAGCATTGAGGTGGTGGGGATGCTGCAGAAGGATTTGGAGAGGTTAGGAGAGTGGGCAAAGAAGTGGCAGATTGGAATACAACACGGGAAAGTGTGAGGTCATACACTTTGACTCGAGGAAGAATAGAGGAGTGGACTATTTTCTAAAAGGGGAGAAAATTCAGAAGTCTGAAGTGCAAAGAGACCTGGGAGTTCTAGCCCAGGATTCTCTCAAAGTAAACTTGCAGGTTGAGTCAGTAGTTAGGAAGGCAAATGCAACGATGGCATTTATTTTGAGATGATTTGAATATAAAAGCAGTGATGAACTTCTGAGGCTCGATAAGGCTCTGGTCAGACCAGGTTTGGAGTATTGTGTGCAGTTTTGGGCCCCATATCTCAGGAAGGATGTACTAGCTCTATACCATGTTCAGAGGAGGTTCATGAGAATGGTCCCAGGAATGAAAAGTGTAACATATGAAGAACGTCTAAGGACTCTGGGTCAACACTCAATTGAGTTCAGAAGGATAAAAGTAAATCTAATTGAAACACACAGAATACTGAATGGTCTGGATGCAGTAAATGTTGGGAAGATGTTTCCATTGGTAGGAGAGACTAGGACCTGAGGGCACAGTCTTAGAGTAAAGGGAAGACCGTTTAGAATGGAGATAAGGAGAAACATCTCCAGCAAGAGAGTGGGGAATCTATTGAATTCATTGCCACAGAAGGATACAGAGGGCAGGTCATTGAGTATATTCAAGACTGAGATAGATAGGTTCTGGAGTATCAAGGGGATCAAGGGTTACGGGCAGAAAGCAGGAGAATGGGTTTGAGAAACTTACCAGCCATGATTGAATGGCAGAGCAGACCCGATGGGCTGAATGGCCAAATTTCTGCTCCAGTCCTGTGGTCTTGTGGTCTTGGAATCAGTTCAAATAACATCTATCAGACTAACAATTGGAATGGGATGGGAATTGTCTTATAATGAAAAGTTGGGCAAACCTACTGGAATTTCAAAGAGTGTGAAGCAATTTGCTTGAAACAGAAGATGCTCAGGTGCCACGACAGGGTAGGTGCAGAGACCATAGTTTCTTTTGTAGGAGAATCTAGAACTAGGGGGTCTGTTTAAAAATCAGTGGTCACCCATTTGAAATAGAATGAGGTGATTTTTGTTTTCCCAGAGGATCATGAGACTTTAAAATGCTCCTCCTGAAAGAGGTGGAAGCAAAGTCTGAATATTTTAAAGGCAGAAATGGATATATTCTTGATAAGCAAAGAGTGCAAGGTTTTTACAGCTATGTGGAAATGTGGGTTTGTGTTACAATCAGTTCAGCCATGCTCCTGTTAAATACTGGAGCAGGTTGGAGTGGCAAAAATGGGGGATAAGTCTGGATGAATATAGGACAGCCTGAAGTATGTTGCTTTATTGGACTCCAACCACAAATTCCCCTGTTCGCCCGAATCACACTATCATGACAGTGTGCATCAGCGAGAGCCCTGGTCTGGGCTCAGTTGCATGGTCACAAGTGGAAAGAAGGTTGGTGCACGGGAATATCTTGAGTAAAATATAGTGTTGTACTGTCATCTCCTGAGGCATTATGGAGTACAGCTACATACTGACTCTTGAGTGTCTTCTGAGTCCCCTCTGAGCAATAATAACTTTCACCACTTCCTGTTTCACAACATGATCTCTTTATCCACCCTTCTTTTAAACTCTGGTAGAGTCATGTTACCCACATTGCACTGCTTCTGAGGGTTGGCAGGCAGATCACATTATGCATCCATCTCCATGGAATGAAAATTTTGCTTTCAGGACAGTTTATCTCTTTTAAGAGAATAACTTATGGATGGAATTCACAGGTGAGGAGCTGGCAAAAGGAGGAGCTCATAACAGGCAGTCAGTATTACCTGAAGGAGCAGGTCAGGATTAGACGCAAAGAGAGCTAGAAACATTGGAGCTGATTGGAATTGGTACTTGTCTACTGCAGAGAAAGAGAAAGGGGCTAACTGTTAATAAGGCTTTGCTGGGTAGTTAAGGTCTTTACTATTCTTAACTTTTAACCTAGCATACAAATTGTTGGCAATGGTTAATATAATATATAAAAACAACACAAATAAATGAATAATAGAATTAACTAAAATGGAATAAGGAATGCAGGACAGATGATGTGTCAAGGCTGAGACACAGGGGAGCTCCCAGATACCATTATGTTTTAAGTTTGAACTCTTTGGCTCAGAGAATATGAGCTGAATACAGACTCTGTGGTACATCATGAACAGGGAGGGTTACCTGGATATGTTTGTATCAGGAAACAGTCACACCATTTAAGACAGGGTCTTCTGATTTGTTAAGGGATAGGAAGCTGCGACTGCTTGTGAGGTAGGTAAGGGGAGCCAGAGGACAGGAGTGCAGGATTGTCAGCCTCTGCAAGTGTCTGCACTGAAGTAAATAAATATGAGTTGACAGTCATTATGGAGACACAGCTACAGGATGAAAAGTTTTAGGTCCTGAATATTGAAGGGTACGTGGCATTCAAAAAGAATAGGGAGCTGGGTAAAGGTAGAAGGAGAGCACTGTTAAGCAAGGATGGCATTTGTCAGAGATACAATTGGCTCAAGAGGTCAGGATGTAAAAGCATTTTGAGTTGAAATGAGGAATACTGTATTAGGGAGAAAAGTGGGTTTAGACTACAGGCCTCCTAACAGTAACCATAATGGAGAACAGTGTGTACAAGATGAAATATTGGATGTTTGTGATAAAGTAAAGTGTTGGTTCTCTGGAGAATGAAAATGGGGAGTTGAAAATAGTTAATAAGGAAATTGCAGAAGAAATAACAAATATATTGCTTCTGTCTTCACTACAAAAAACATCTTTTCAAATTCAATAAAAGCTGTCAATCAAGAGTTGGAAGGGATGGAGGAACTTAATAGAATGTTAATATTTTATTGCCAAAGAGGAAACATAGTATGGCTTAGCACTTTTGTTACCAAACCTAAGCAAGATAAGAATCAATGTTTCTTCGGAATTGGAACCTGATGAGTTGAGTACATACGAAGGTTTGGACAGATTGTTAACTTTCATGCATAAAAGTTATCATAGCATGATTTATTATCTACTTAAGAGGCAAGGGCAGATGTTGACAAATTTACAAAGATAGTGTCATGGAATGCTACAAAATGGAATTCTGTGGATTGTTTAGAAAATTACAGAAATTTCGTTTGCAGATTTCCCAATTTGTGCTTTCTTTGTGGGGTGGGAACACTGAATTTGAAAATATTGTCATTATTGTATGTTCTGCTGCTTATGTAGTCAGTAGGCATGTTATAGGTCAGGTTTAATAGTACTGTTCATTTGGAATTTAAAATTAATTTGATAAATGTTTCCTTTATAACATGTTATTGTCTGATTTTAGCATGTTTGCTATAATATGACTTCTACTTTTGAGGAATGAACTTTGTTTGGATTGAAATGGAATGAGCTGCCAGAGGATATGGTGGAGGCTGGTACAATTGCAATGTTTAAGAGGCATTTGGAAGGGTTTGGAGGGATATGGGCCAGGTGCTGGCAGGTGGGACTAGATTGGGTTGGGATATCTGGTCGGCATGGACAGGTTGGACCAAAGGGTCTGTTTCCATGCTGTACATCTCTATGACTCTATGTATAATGGTATTCCATTTCCGCTATAGTCATGTGATCTCCACCATGAGTCACAGACACTGTGGACAGTTACTTTGCAGACAAAGTGTCAGTTTGTCCCTCATGTATTCTTTTAACATTATTGCCTCGCAGACCTTTGCAAAGAGCTCAACAGAGCAAATCAAAACGAGGCTCTCGATAGTACGGCTGAATCTACATGGTGCCACTGTACGCATGCAGAGAGAACAGATTACTCTGTGAACTCAAAACAGTAACATGAATCTAGAAGGACAAGAGCAGCAGATTTATGGGGAAAACATCACTTGCAAGTTCCCCTCCAAGCCACTCACCATCCTGACTTGGAAATACATCATCATTCCCTTCACCGTCACTAGGTCAAAATCCTGGAATTCTTTTCTTAACAGCATCGTGGACCAACCTAAAGCACGTAGACTGCAACAGTTCAAGAAAGCAGCTTACCACCAGCTTATCAATAGCAAATAGGGACAGGTAATGAATGCTGGCAGCCAGCAATGCCCACATCCCAGGAGTGAATGAAAACAGGCTTAAAGCAGAATTCAAACTTGGAGACCAAAACCGAAATTGCTGGAAAATCTCAGCAGGTCTGGAAGCTTCTGTGGAGCGAAGCAGAGTTAGTGTTTCAGGTCCAGTGACCCTTCTTCAGAACAACTCAAAATTGGAAGTCAGTTTCTGGGGCTTTTAAGTATATTTGGATTGGAAATCAAGCAGGTTGGATCAATATCACTTTACATCAGCAGTCTTACTAAGAAAGTAGTAGGTTCTGGATTAGTGGTGCTGGAAGAGCATAGCAGTTCAGGCAGCATCCAAGGAGCCCCACTGCTATTAATCAAAGTACAGCCTCATTAAAGGATGTAGCAGCTTCCAAAAGTGAAATGGAGGAATTATAGAATATAATTGGACAGCTGGATTGGCTGGGTACCCAAATAAGATGAGATATCAGTTTTGAACTCTTAGAGTGGAGTAAAACCATGAAAAATCTCAACATTGAGAATACCATTTGCTTAAACAAAACATTGACAAAATATAAAATTGTGTTTTGAAATTTCCATCATTGGGAGATGCCAGAAATATTAAATACCTGTATATATTTTAGTGATGCTTTTAATGCAAACCTCAGTGTTGTGTTCTCTACAGTGGGAGGGCTTATAATTTTTCTTGTGGGAAAGGGAGGTAAATGTTACCCTTTAAATTGGGATCAGAAGTGTAACCAAAAGTGTCTTAGAACTATTGGTGAGAGGGTAGACATGGCACTTAGCAAAAATATTGGGGGAAGTTTGAAAGGGATTCAGCAACAATCCCATGAGTGCGACAACATTAATAAGTCTCAATGGGATAATGTGCAGTCAACAAAATCTGTGAATGTTAAAAGATAGAGGATCGATTTTGCAGTTCTAAAAGATGCTAGAGATGGCAAAATTTCATTCACTAGCCATAATGTTCCAGAGGGTAGTCCTTGTACACCAACAACTAGCACTTGTAACGAAGCAGGGGTCTGAGAGTTATCAAATATATCTCATGATAGCAGTTTTCAGGCTACCTGGTGCAACTATCTAAGGCAAGGTAGCAATGATGACTTAGACATTGACAGTTTCAGTTAATGAATTTAGTCATTATTATTCAAAGTTTGGGAGATGATTTGTAGCTCGGGTGCTCGTTGTTGTGGTTCTGTTTGCCGAGCTGGAAATCTTTGTTGCAAACGTTTCGTCCCCTGTCTAGGTGACATCCTCAGTGCTTGGGAGCCTCCTGTGAAGCGCTTCTGTGGTGTTTCCTCCGGCATTTATAGTGGCCTGTCCCTGCCGCTTCCGGTTGTTACAGACATTATTATATTTTGCTTTCAATGTGAAGTGTGTTAAGTCCGTAGTGCCCTGCACGTGGAGGAATTCAGCAATGTTGGCAGTACCTACTGCTCATGCTGCAGTACTGACCTTCACCAGGTACTGAGATGAAGTGGCTTGATCTTGCTCAAACTGCATTGTCACCTTTGCAACTGCCAGGATAGGATGGCGACCCACCCTTCAGCTTGCAAGGATTTCCATTAGATGATTAAGCAAACAGCTGCTTAATAATGTGACTAGGGTCGCAGTTGTAACAGTCAAAAATTAGACCTTACAATAAGCCTTGATGCAATAGGATATGCTACGGGATCCAGTGTGGAAGCAGGGATATTAAACATTTTTAAGGTAGAGATAGATAGAACTGCAGATGTTGAAAATCTGAAACAAAAAGAGAAATGGCCAGAGAGACTTATCAGTGAAGACCCCTTCCCCACCTCACCCCAGCTCCAACCTTCCAGCTCAGCACTATCCCCATGACCTGTCCTAGCTGCCTATCTTCCTTTTCACCTATCCACTCCACCCTATTCTCTGACCTATCACCTCCATCCCCACCCCATTCATATATTGTACTCTTTGCTACCTACCCCCGCCCTCCTCTCTGACCTGTCACCTCCATCCCCACCCCCATTCACCTATTGCACTCTTTGTACCTTCCCCTACCCTCCTCTCTGACCTATCACCTCCATCCCCACCCCATTCATATATTGTACTCTTTGCTACCTACCCCCGCCCTCCTCTCTGACCTGTCACCTCCATCCCCACCCCCATTCACCTATTGTACTCTATGCTACTTTCTCCCCACCCCCACCCCCCTCTCATTTATCTCTCCACTCTGCAGACACCCTGCCTCTATTCTTGATGAAGGGCTTTTGCCCAAAACGTCAATTTCCCTGCTCCTCGGATGCTGCCTGACCTGCTGTGCTTTTCCAGCACCACTCTGATCTAGACACAGATATTTATTTTGAGCTCAGTGACCCTTCATAAGAAGGTCTCTAGACTCGTAACAATAACTGTTTTCTTTCCACAGATGCTGTCAGATCTGTTGAATGTCTCCACCAATTTCTGTAGATAGATCCTTGCTAAGCAAGGGAATCAAAAGTTATCAGGGATACATAAGAACATAAGTAACAGCATCATTCACCCACTTAGGTCTGACTTGCCATTCAACATTGTGGGCGGCATGGTGGCACAGTGGTTAGCACTGCTGCCTCACAGCGCCAGAGACCCGGGTTCAATTCCCGCCTCAGGCGACTGACTGTGTGGAGTTTGCACGTTCTCCCCGTGTCTGCGT
This sequence comes from Chiloscyllium plagiosum, assembly GCF_037043375.1. Taxonomy (NCBI): domain Eukaryota; kingdom Metazoa; phylum Chordata; class Chondrichthyes; order Orectolobiformes; family Hemiscylliidae; genus Chiloscyllium; species Chiloscyllium plagiosum. Next base: position 49,127,067 of record NW_028270172.1, on the reverse strand, counting down.
GGGTTTCCTCCGGGTGCTCCGGTTTCCTCCCACAGTCCAAAGACGTGCAGGTCAGGTGAATTGGCCATGCTAAATTGCCCGTAGTGTTAGGTAAGGGGTAAAAGTAGGGGTATGGGTGGGTTGTGCTTTGGCGGGTCGGTGTGGACTTGTTGGGCCGAAGGGCCTGTTTCCACACTGTAATGTAATCTAAAAAAAAGATGATGGCCTAGGCCTCAACTCCTCTTTCATATCAGCTCACCATAGCATTCAACTCTCCAATATTTCAAATATCTGTCTGCTTCCTTTTTATATACATTCAGTGAGCTAGCCTCCACAACTCTCTCGCCAGAGAATTCCAGATGATCACTATCCTCTGGAGGAAAAATAATTTTGCATTTCATTTGTAAATGAGTCTCTCCTTATTCTGTAAACATGTCCCCTAGTTTGAGAATCCCTGAGTAGTTGAATCACCTTCCCAACATCTACCCTGTCAAGCCCTCTCAGAATCTGATATGTTTCAATGAGATTATCCCTCATTCTTCAAAATTCTAATGAACAAAGGCTCAATTTATGCAGAAGGATTATCCAAATTAGACCTGTTTTCTCTAGAAAACATATGATCTGATTGAAGTCTTCAAGATCTTAATAGGAAGAGACAGGGTAGATAAAAATAAATTAATTGCACTGGTTGGAGATTCCAGAAGTACGGGTATAGTCAAAAACTTATAACCACTCCATTCAGGAGAGATCTTAGGAAGCACCTCTACATAAAAAGGGTGATAGAAGTTTAGGACAGTTGATGCTAGATCAGTTATTAATTTTAAATCTGAGATAGATTTTTTAAATAAAGTTTTTCAGGGATATGGACAAAGGTGGGTATATGAAGATAAACTACAGATCAGCCATGATCTCACTGAATGGTGGAACAAGCTTGAGAGACTGAATAGCCTATTCCTGCACTTATGTTCCTATAAACTAATTAACCATATTGTTAAGTCAACCCTTTTATCACAGGAATCTGAAATAACTCCACAGAGGTTGATATACTATTACCAGGTCACCCTTTATTTAGGCATGGAGAGTCCTTGACACTGATCCATCTTCCTCAGAGCCAGCTCTCAGAGTGAACAGAACCTCTGGCACTCTTGTTTATATCTGTCAGCCAGGACTTCCTGATTGGACCTGATTAAGAACCTTAAACAGGGAACTCATATTCTGTGACATCCACCTGGCTGACTTCATAACAATTACTACAGAATCAGTCTCGTGAATGTCCTTTAAACTGTCTCGAATGACAGTACTTATTTAGGAAAGATGTCCTATATTCAAACAATACACAATACTCCATAAACAACACCCTGTACAGATGTAACAAGACTTGTCCATTTTTAAACTGTAACCCTCGAGAAATAATTCCATTTGTCCTTTTAATCATTTGACATGAACCAGCATACTAACTTTTTGTGTTTCATGCACAATAATACCCAGGTCCCTCTTCGTTGTATTTCTTTTGGAGTATCTCCCCATTTAAATAATAGTCTACCTTTTAATTCTTCCTATCAAAGTGCATGACCTCACACTTACTGATATTAATCTCCATCTGCTAAATTTTTGCCCACTCACTCAACTATCTATATTCCCTTGCAGATTTGTTATGTCCTCAGCATGACATGTCCTACCACCTATTTTTGTATCATCAGCAAATTTACTGATGATACTTGGCACCGTCCACCAAGTAATTAATAAACATGGTAAAAAATTAAGATCATAGGACTGATCCTCATGGCATTCCACTAATTATGTAATACCAGTCTGAAAATAAGACCCATTAACCCCAACTCTCTGCCTTCGGTATGTTAGTTAATCCTCAATCCATGTCAATATATTATGCCCAAAGCCGTGAGCTTCTGGAAATCTGCATACATCACATTGGCTGCATTTCATAGAATCATAGATTCCCTACAGTGTGGAAAGAGGCCATTCGGCCCACGAAGCCCACACCGACCCTCCAAAGAGTAACCCTCCCAGACGCATTCCCCTACATTTCCCATGACTAATGCATCTAACCTAAACATGGCCAATTTAACATGGCCAATCCACCTAACCTACACATCTTTGGCCTGTGGGAGGAAACGGGAGCACCCAGAGGAAACCCACACAGACATAGGGAGAATGTGCAAACTCCATACAGACAGTTGCCTGAGGCTGGAATTCGCCCTGGGTCCCTAGTGCTGCAAGGCAGCAGTGCTAACCACTGAGCCACCATTTCCTTTATGAACTCAGCTCGTTATATCCGCAAAGAATTCTACCAAATTTTACAAAACCATGTTGATTTTGTTTGATTAAGTTAAGTTTTTCTAAATATCCTATTTCTTCCTTAATGATGGGCTCTAGCATTTTCCTATGACAGATGTTAGTCCTATAGTTTCCTATTTTCTATCTGCCACCATTCTTGAACAATGGGGTCACATTGTTGATTTTCCAATCTGCTGGAACCCTCCCAGAATCCAGTGAATTCTGTAATATTTCAAACAAGCAATTACTCCACTGTCTTTTCAGCCACTTATAATCCTTGGATGCAGGTAATCAGATCTTGGAAACAATTGCTTTCCATCCCATTCATTTGTCAAGTTCTTGTCCTTTTGTGATAATGCTGCATATCCTCCATTATGAATAAACTTGCAAAATATTGGTTTAATTTTTAATTGATTCATGGGATTAATGAGGGCAGAGCAGTAGATGTGATCTATATGGACTTCCGTAAGGCATTCAACAAGGTTCCCCAAGGAGACTGATTAGCAAGACTAGATCTCATGGAATACAGGGAGAACTAGCCATTTGGATACAGAACTGGCTCAAAGGTAGAAGACAGAGGGTGGTGGTGGAGGGTTGTTTTTCAGACTGGAGGCCTGTGACCAGTGGAGTGCCACAAGGATCGGTGCAGGGTCCTCTACTTTTTGTCATTTACATAAATGATTTGGATGCGAGCACAAGAGGTACAGTTAGTAAGTTTGCAGATGACACCAAAATTGGCGGTGTAGTGGACAGCGAAGAGGGTTACCTCAGATTACAACAGGATCTGGACCAGATGGGCCAATAGGCTGAAAAGTGGCAGATGGAGTTTAATTCCGATAAATGCGAGGTGCTGCATTTCAGGAAAGCAAATCTTAGCAGGACATATGCACTTAATGGTAAGGTCCTAGGGAGTGTTGCTGAACAAAGAGACCTTGGAGTGCAAGTTGAAAGTGGAGTCGCAGGGAGATAGGATAAGACCATAAGACCATAAGACTTGGGAGTGGAAGTAAGGCCATTCAGCCCATCAAGTTCACTCCACCATTCAATCATGGCTGATGGGCATTTCAACTCCACTTATCCGCATTCTCCCCGTAGCCCTTAATTCCTTGTGACATCAAGAGTTTATCAATCTCTGCCTTGAAGACATTTAGCGTCCCGGCCTCCACTGCACACCGTGGCAATGAATTCCACAGGTCCACCACTCTCTGGCTGAAGAAATGTCTCTGCATTTCTGTTCTGAATTTACCCCCTCTAATTCTAAGGCTGTGCCCTAGTCTCCTCGCCTAACAGAAACAATTTCCTAGCGTCCACCCTTTCCAAGCCATGTATTATCTTTTAAGTTTCTATTAGATCTCCCCTTTTTAGATCTCCCCTTAATCTTCTAAACTCCAATGAGTACAATCCCAGGATCCTTCGCTGTTCCTCATATATTAGACCTACCATTCCAGGGATCATCCGTGTGAATCTCCGCTGGACACGCTCCGGTGCCAGTATGTCCTTCCTGAGGTATGCGGACAAAAACTGGATACAGTACTCCAAATGGGGCCTAACCAGAGCTTTATAAAGTCTCAGTAGCACAACGGTGCTTTTATATTCCAACCCTCTTGAGATAAATGACAACATTAATCACGGATTCAACCTGCATGTTTACCTTTAGAGAATCCTCAACTAGCACTCCCAGATCCCTTTGTACTTTGGCTTTATGAATTTTCTCACCATTTAGAAAGTAGTCCATGCTTGTATTCGTTTTTCCAAAGTGCAAGACCTTGCATTTGCTCACATTGAATTCCATCAGCCATTTCCTGGACCACTCTCCCAAACTGTCTAGATCCTTCTGCAGCCTCCCCACTTCCTCAGTACTACCTGCCTGTCCACCTAACCATATCATCGGCAAACTTCGCTAAAATGCCCCCAGTCCCTTCATCCAGATCATTAATATATAATGTGAACAGCTGCGGCCCCAACACTGAACCCTGCAGGACACCGCTTGTCACTGGCTGCCATTCTGAAAAAGAACCTTTTATCCCAACTCTTTGCCTTCTGTCCGACAGCCAATCCTCAATCCATGCCAGTAGCTCACCTCGAACACCATGGGCCCTCACCTTACTCAGCAGCCTCCCGTGCGGCACTTTATCAAAGGCCTTTTGGAAGTCTAGATAGACCACATCCACTGGGTTTCCCTGGTCTAACCTACTTGTCACCTCTTCAAAGAATTCCAACAGGTTTGTCAGGCACGACCTCCCCTTACTAAATCCATGTTGACTTGTTCTAATCCGACCCTACTCTTCCAAGAATTTAGAAACCTCATCCTTAACGATAGATTCTAGAATTTTACCAACAACCGAGGTTAGGCTAATTGGCCTATAATTTTCCATCTTTTGTCTTGATCCTTTCTTGAATAAGGGGGTTACAACAGCGATCTTCCAATCATCCGGGACTTTCCCTGACTCCAGTGACTTTTGAAAGATGTCAACCAACGCCTCCGTTATTTCCTCAGCCACGTCCCTCAGAACTCTAGGATGTAGCCCATCGGGGCCAAGGAGATTTATCAATTTTAAGACCTTTTAGCTTTTCTAGCACTATCGCTTTTGTAATGGCAACCATACTCAACTCAGCCCCCGACTCCCTTTAATTGTTGGGATATTACTCATGTCTTCCACTGTGAAGACTGACGCAAAGTACTTATTAAGTTCTGCAGCTATTTCCTTATCTCCCATCACTAGGCTTCCAGCATCAGTTTGAAGTGGCCCAATGTCTACTTTTGCCTGTCGTTTGTTTCTTACGTATTGAAAGAAACTTTTACTATCATTTCTAATATTACTGGCTAGCCTACCTTCATATTTGATCCTCTCCTTCCTTATTTCCCTCTTTGTTATCCTCTGTTTGTTTTTGTAGCCTTCCCAATCTTCTGATTTCCCAGTGCTCTTGGCCACTTTATAGGATCTCTCTTTTTCTTTGATACATTTCCTGACTTCCTTTGTCAGCCATGGCGGTCTAATCCCTCCCTGGATAATCTTTCTTTTCTTGGGGATGAACCTCTGTACAGTGTCCTCAATTATACCCACAAACTCCTGCCATTTTTGCTCTACCATCTTCCCTGCTAGGCTCTGCTTCTCGTCTATTTTCGTCAGTTCCTCTCTCATGCCCTCATAATTACCTTTATTTAACTGTAACACCATTACATCTGATTTTGCTTTCTCTCTTTCAAACTGCAGACTGAACTCTACCATATTATGATCGCTGCTTCCTAAGTGTTCCCTTACTTTGAGATTTTTTATAAAGCCTGGTTCATTACATAGCACTAGGTCCAGAATAGCCTGCTCCCTTGTGGGCTCCATGACAACTGTTCCAAAAAGCCATCCTATAAGCATTCCATGAATTCCCTTTCTTTGGATCCACTGGCAACATTATTTACCCAGTCCACCTGTATATTGAAGTCTCCGATGATCACCATGACCTTGCCTTTCTGACATGCCTTCTCTGTTTCCCGGTACATGTTGCGCCCCTGGTCCTGACCACTGTTAGGAGGTCTGTACATAACTCCCATTATGGTTTTTTTGCCTTTGTGGTTCCTCAATTCCACCCACACAGACTCTACATCATCTGACCCAATGTCATTCAGTGCCATAGATTTAATTTTGTTCTTAACTAACAAGACAACCCCGTCCCCTCTGCCCACCTCCCTGTCTTTTCGATAAGTTGTAAATCCTTGGATGTTTAACTGCCAGTCCTGAACCTCCCGCAACCACGTCTCTGTGATGCCTACCACACCATAATCATTCACGATGATCTGTGCCATTAGTTCATCTGCTTTGTTACGAATGGTACGAGCATTCAGGTAAAGTGCCTTAATGCTAACTTCCTTATCAACAGAGATGTTGGAAGTCATAAGATGTCCTAAGTTATCCTTCCTTTTTGCTGCATTCCCAGTCTGCCTCAAGTTTAAATCCGCCTGCACACATGCTATCCTGCTGCTTACCTTTCCATTTAACTCCATACTCCCTGTCGCTTTCATTTTCCCTTCCCCCCAACTCAGAAGTTTAAAGTCCTATTGACCACCCTGTTTATCTTCTTCGCGAGAACATTGGTACCTGATCGATTCAGGTGGAGACCGTCCCAACGGTACAAATCCCTCCGGTTCCAAAACTGATGCCAATGCCCCATGAAGTGGAATCCCTCTTTCCCTCTTTAGCCACGTGTTTACTTCCCTAATATTCTTATCTCTATGCCAATTGGCACGTGTCTCCGGCAGTAATCCAGAGATTATAACCCTTGAGGACCTGTACTTCAATTTCCTTTCTAGTGCTTGATAATCCCCAGACAGGTCCTCTACCCTAGCTTTGCCTATGTTGTTAGTCCCAACATGGACCACAACAACTGGATCCTCCCCCTCCCGCGCCAATATCCTTTCAAGCCGGTCGGAGATGTCCCACACCCTGGCACCGGGCAGGCACAACATCATGCGAGACTCCCGATCCGGCTTGCAAAGGATACTATCTGTCCCCATAATTATAGAATCCCCTATAACAACTACTTGTCTTTTTGCTCCCCCCTCTTGAATGGCCTTCTGCACCATGGTGCCATGGCCAGCTGGATAGTGAAGAAGGCATTTGGTATGCTTTCCTTTATTGGTCAGAGTATTGAGTACAGGAGTCGGAAGGTCATGTTGCAGCTGTACAGGACATTGGTTAGGCCACTGTTGGAATATTGCGTGCAATTCTGGTCTACTTCCTATCGGAAAGATGTTGTGAAACTTGAAAGGGTTCAGATAAGATTAACAAGGATGTTGCCAGGTTTGGAGGATTTGAGCTATAGAGAGAGGCTGAACAAGCTGGAGCGTCAGAGGCTGAGAGGTGACCTTATAGAGGTTTACAAAATTATGAGGGGCATGGTTGGGGTAAATAGGCAAAGTCTTTTCCCTGGGGTCGGGGAGTCCCGAACCTAGAGGGCATAGGTTTAGGGTGAGAGGGGAAAGATATAAAAGAGACCTAAGGGCAACATTTTCACGCAGAGGGTGGTACATGTATGGAATGAGCTGCCAGAGGAAGTGGTGGAGGCTGATACAATTTCAACATTTAAGAGACATTTGGATGGGTATATGAATAGGAGGAATATGGGCTGGGTGCTGGCAGGTGGGACTAGATTGGGTTGGGATATCTGGTTGGCATGGACGGGATGGACCGAAGGGTCTGTTTCAGTGCTGTACATTTCTATGACTCTATGTCAATAACTGGGCCAACATTTATTGTCTGCCCTTAATTGCCCAGAGAGCAGTTAAGAGTTAAGCATATTGCTGGAGTCACAGGTAAACCAGAAGAGGTAAGGAGAAGAAATTTCCTTCCCCAACCAGCTACGTTTTCCAACAATAGTTTCATGGTCAGCATTAGACTCTGAATGGCAGGTTTCTATTGAATTCAAATTCTACCAGCTACCATGTTGGATTCAAACCCAAGTCCTGAGAACATCATTTGAGTTTCTGGATTAATAGTCTAGCGATAATACCACGAGGCCATCACCTCCCATAAATTATCTGCTATTTCCCATTAGTAATTCCCCAGTTGCATTCTCCAAAGGTCTCACACTTACTTTAGCTACTCTCTTTTAATATGCTCAGAGAAACTTATCTTTGTTTTTATAACTTTTACTTTCATAGTCAATTTTCCCCCTTTTAGTCAAATGCTGCTAGTTCCCAAAAAAACTCCCAATCCTCTAGCGCTAATTTTTGCCACTTTGTCAGTGGAAATCTGGAATTTGAATTGCAAACAGGTCAGCAATGATCTTACTAAATGTGGGAGCAGACTCAAGGGCCAAATGGTCTGTTTTGGCTCCTATTTCATATGTTCATATGTTTTGAAACACTGAGCACAAGGGAGCTACACAGCACAAATAGTTCTGAGACACTGATGCCAGCTCAGTAGAGGACAGTTCTACTGTAAATGAGTCTGATTAGGATTTTGAGAGGGCAATCTGTAGAAAAATACTGTTAGATATGCATGGATTCAGTGCTCTGGGCCTGTCCAGCGTTGAAGAGGTGATCAACTCCATGAAAACACATGCAGAGCCATAATAAACCAGTGTTTGATTGTGGATTTCTTAGTTCTATTAAAGCGCAAACAAAAGTCATCCAGTGTCTAAGTACTGGAGGGAAGCTCAGACTGAAGTGGAGATTAGTCTTTATCTGGTTTTATATCAGACAGTCTGATTCCAATCTTTATGTCAAATATTTTTACTTCGGACTCATTAGCAATGAAAACGGTCAGTGCCCTGAACAGAATCATCGAATGTCTCACATGGACTACTCTGCTGCAGTGAATCACAGGCAGGGGGCCTGTAATCATCCTGAGTTTCAGCACATTCAGGTATCTAGAATTACCACAGGATGAGCTCATGAAGTCAGACCCCATTTCTGATTGGTTACTTGCTTCTCAATCCCATTTTTTAACTACTTGGAAAGCCACCAGCATCAAAATAGGATCAATAACTGACTTAAAATTTTAGAACTGGAAGACACTCACTAATTTCAGGGGCACACAAAATCAAACATCATAATTTTCAGGCAATAATTATAAATCCCTCATCTGATGTTCCATTAATATATACCAGCACACAATCTTAGTGCAATAGGAACTGTTTCAATTTGACAACCTCTTACTTTGAAGTGCAGCACAGGATTCCATACAGCAACTTTAAACTGATCATGAGTCAATCCTTCTCAGTACAAGTAATGAACTACAAAGTAGCAACCAATCTCACTAGCTTTGTGGAATAGAGAGAAAAATTACCAATTCCTGATCCTCTTCTCTGAAAGCATTACTATTGTTACAAAAGGGCAGAAGAGATATGTGAATGGGCTGGAAGGGAAAGCAAATGCATGCTAGCCCCTTTTCCTGTTCTTGTCAGCTTGAACAGCACAGACTGCATTGAATGGGAAGGGGGCTATTGCCTCTTATTGATCATTTCAGACATTGGCTAGAGCAATGAATGGGTCAGTTTTATGCACTGGTGGCAGGAGTGAACTACCCCTGCATTTCTGAATCCTTGTTCAGTACTGATTTTAAACAAGGGAAGGAAAGGATTGATTATTTTACCACCAAATATAGAAGTCTGTGGAATTACCCTGGGCTTGAAAGGTTACTTTATGAGAACATACTGCTTGAACTAGTATTCAAGTTAGGGAATCCATTCTTCCGTTTTTGTACACTATAGTCCAATTCTCATCTGATCTGGTGTCCAAAATTCTTGAATTCCAAAAGTGGCGTCTGCTGAAGTCATGCAAGCTCAGCTTCCCGTCACACATGTTCAGGTTGCTGGGATCATCGCTGAGAATACTGATATTAAAGGGGCTTGCTCGGTGCCATACCAGTGCAACGGCCATCTCTCCTTACTATGATTTCAGAGGTAGCGCCCCATAGGAGTGCTCGTGGCACTCTGGATCACAAGCTTCAGAAAGACTGTAATCGCTTCGCCAATGTTTTCACATTTGTCTGTCATTCAGCTAACTCAGACTGTTCCTGCCAGTGCTGAGATGTTACAGCTGATACTGGTCCTTCTAGACCCAAAGCTCTGAGAGAGTGTCTTGCAAGGCCTTCTACAGTATCCTAGGAGAAAGTGAGGACTGCAGATGCTGGAGATCAGAGCTGAAAATGTGCTGCTGGAAAAGCGCAGCAGGTCAGGCAGCATCCAAGGAGCAGGAGAATCGACGTTTCGGGCATCACATTGTCCATCCAAAGATGTGCAGGTAAGGTGAATTGGCCATGCTAAATTGCCCTTGGAGTTCAGGGATGTGCAGGTTAGGTGCATTAGTCATGGGTAAATGTAGAGTAATATGGTAGGGGAATGGGTTTGGGAGGGTTATTCTTCGGAGGGTCGGCGGTTCTCCTGCTCCTTGGATGCTGCCTGACCTGCTGCGCTTTTCCAGCAACACATTTTCAGCTTCTACAGTATCCCACACTGAACATCAGAAGCTTTCAACAGCCATTCATAAAAGCACCAGCAGGGGCAGTAAAGAGAATGTAAAATGTTTGACTGTATTTAAGTGGGAAATTGGGGTTGAGTTCATGGCTATCACATTTAGAGGGGCTGATCATGGACATGTACCATCACCTCACCCTATTCAGTTATCAGCAGATACCTGGTTGGAGGTTGTATGCTCATGATGGAGAGATTGTGGAGCATGCAGCAGATGATGACACATGCAATTCTCCATGCTCCAGATTATCTGCTTCTTAATATTTTGTGTGGTTTTCATTGCATGCATGCTGCTGACATGTACATGAGCTAGAGTCTAGGTTTATGAGGTAGGATGCAAGTGGGTGATGCTTGTCACCCAGTAGCCCTATGCTTTGTCATTGTAGATCAATTGCACACAGAATTAAGGCATCGCGATCACTACCAGGCATTGACATTTATAACATTTTGAGTATAGTTGCAGATACTAGCTAGACAATGAGGAAAAGGTAGTCGAGCTGGGAAGGTGATGGCCTAGTGGTATTATTGCTGGACTACTAATCCAGTCACTCAGCTAATGTTCTGGGGACCAGGGTTTGAATCCTGCCACAGCAGTTGGTGGAATTTGAATTTAATTCAACTAAATCTGGAGTGAAGAATCTACTGATGACTGTGAAACCATTGTCAATTGTTGGAAAAACTTACCTGGCTCATTAATGTTAGATACATAGTAAAGCTCCCTCTTCATTGTCCCCACTCATTGAGCTGGTCAGATCCTAAAGGACATAACTGCTATACTGGATCTGTGCTAGGCGGTGAGGGAACCAACAATAGGGAAAAACATCCTTGACCTCATCCTTAGCAAGTTGCTGGCTGCAGATGCATGTGTCCATGACAGTATCAGGAAGAGAGACCGTCACATAGTCCTTGCAGAGGCAAAGTCCTACCTTCACATTGAGAATAATCTTCATCATTTTGTGTGGCACTATCACCTTGTTAAATGGGACAGAATTCGAACAGATCTCGCAACTCAGGAAGTACTGGGGGCCATTAGCAGCAGCAGAATTGTACTTCAGCACAATCTGAAATCTCATGGCCCAGCATATCCGCCAGGGGATCAACCTGGTTCAGTGGGGAGTGCAGGACAGCAAGCCATGTGCAGCAGCAGGCATACTTAAAAATGAGGTGTCTACCTTGTCAAGCTTCCAATAGGACTACCTGTATAAGGGGCAAGGGGTAGAGATAAGCAATCCCACAATCACTGAATCAGACCTAAGCTCTGATTTCCTGCAATCTCTAATCGTGGATGGTGGTGGATAATTAAACAACTTACTGGAGAAGCAGTCTTCACAAACATCCCCATCATCAATGATGGAAGGGCCCAACATATCAGTGCAAAAGATAAGGCTGAAACATTCACAGCAATCTTCAGCTAGAAGTGCCAAGATGATTCATCTCAGCCTCCTCCAGGGGTCCCTTTCATTACAGATACCAATCTTCAGCTAAAATGATTCAATCCATGTGATATCAAGAAATGGTTGGAGCACTGGATACTGCAAAGATTATGAGCCCTGACCACATTCCAGCAATAGTACTGAAGACTTGTGCTGCAGAACTTGCTGCTCCCCTAGGCAAGCTGTTCCAGTACAGTTACAACACTGGCATCTACCCGACAATGTGGAAAATTTCACACGTAAGTCCTGTACACAGGAAACAGGCCAAATCCAACCCTTCCAATTACTGCCACATCGTTCTACTCTCGATCATCAGTAAAGTGATGGAAGATGTCATCAACAGTGCTATTAAACAGCACCTGCTTAGCAATAACCTGCTCAGTGACGCCCAGTTTGGGTTCAACCAGTACCACTCAGCTCCTGACCTCACTGCAGCCTTGGTTCATTTATGGGCTAAAAAGCAGAATTCCAGGGGTGTAGTGAAATTGACAGCCCTTGACCTCAAGACTACATTCGATAAAGTGTGGCATCAAGGAGCTATCAGAAGACTGGAATCAATGGGTATCAGGGAGCAAATTCTCCATTGATTGGAGTCATACCTGGCACAAAGAAAGATAGTTCTGGTTGTTTGGAGGTCAGTCATTCCTGGACTCAGGACATCTCTGCAGGAGTTCCTCAGGATAGTTTCTGAGGCCCAATCATCTTCAGCTGCTTTATCAATGATCTTCATCAGAAGATCGGAAGTGAGAATGTTCGCTGATGATTGTGATGTTCAGCACCATTCACGACTCTTCAGATATTGAAGCAGTCTATGTTCAAATGCAACAAGACTTTCACTTCAGGTCTAATGAAGTTCTGGATACTATCCATACTTGAGCTGACAACTGGCAAGTAACACACAAATGCTAGGCAATGACCATTCCCAATGAGAGATAATCTAGCAATGGACTTTGCCATTCAATGGTGTTACCATCACTGAATACTCAACTATCAACATTTTTGGAGTTACCATTAACCAGAAACTGAACTGGACTTGTCAGTGCCAACAAGAGCAGGTCAGAGGCTAGAAATACTATGGTGATTAACTCACCTCCTGACTCCCTGAAGCCTATCTATCATCTGCAAGGCACAAGTCAGGAGAATGATGGAATACTCCCATCAGAATAAATGGGTGCAGCTCCAACAACACTCAAGAAGCTTGACACTATCAAGGACAAAGTCTGCTTGATTGGTACCATATCCACAAGCATCCACTTCCTCCACCACCGACGCTCAGTCGCAGCAGTATGTACTATTTACAAGACACACAACAGAAATTCACCAAAGCTTCTTAAACAACACCTTCCAAACCCACGACCATTTCCATCTAGAAAGACAAGGACAGTAGATATATGGGAACACCACCACCTGCAAGTTTCCCTCCAAACCACTCACCATTCTGACTTGGAATTATATCAAGGTCATAAGTCACATGACACCATGTTATAGTAAAAACGGTTTCTTTGAAATCACAAGCTTTCAGAGCATCAGGTGACGACGGAGCAGTGCTCCAAAAGCTTGTGATTTCAAATAAACCTGTGGCACCATAACCTTGTGATGTATGACTTCCGACCTTGTCCAAACCCAGTCCACACCAGCACTTTTACATCATGGAAACACATTGTCATTCCTTCTCTGTTGCTGGGTCAAACTCCTGGAATTCCTTCCCAAATGGCTTTTGTGGGTCTACCTATAGTACGTGGTTCAAGAAAATAGCTCACCATCACCTTCTCAAGGGCGACTAGGGACAGGCAGTGAAAGCTGGCCAACCAGCGATACCCACATCCCACAAATGAATAAAAAAGAAAAGAAAGCAATATGATATTCATATGCACGTCTGAAAATCGGTATGTGTTGAGTCAATGACCTCATAGGAGGCCTGCGTCCTCAGATGAATTATCTGCACATTCTGCTTGCTTTTCTCTGGCAAAAAATAATTAAATATATTCAGTTTTTTGGAACATTGAGAATTTTGATGCTCTTCCTAATGCAACAATGGATGTTGAACTCAGATGCTGCAAATATTGCCGTTGCAGTCTGAAAGGAGCCTGATATAGAAAGCTTTGTGGTCACGGTCATCTTTACACCAGCTGGCAATGTCACCCTCAACCCATTCTGGTGTTGCAGTTCAGCAGCAGCACCAGGCTCCTTTCAGTGAGCACCTTCTTGGTGAACTACCTGCCTCACACATTGTTCATTGTTGAGATTCCAGTTGAATCAGTTTCTGAAGACCGAGAGTAGTTATGGCTTCCTACTGAAAGATTATCCACCACCCACTATTTTCCTCCTTTAAGCAGAAAACTCAATAATGTGAACATTGTGGACTCTGAGTTGATCAAAAGCACCTTTTGCTGTGGATAGCATTAGTGCTGTGTATCTGCGTATGCTTTCCAATGAACCCTTTTATGTGTGTTAATCTCTTTTATTTTAAGAAATAGAATAATACTTACATTAAAAGGAAACTAAATTATGAAAAACCCACAATGACCCACTTGTACTTGATACACACAGTCAACAAATCTGTTCTTGGCATTCGCCTAAAGGTTTGTAGTCACAAACTAATCTGCGCAATTGTTAATAATAAAATTGAAACATCAATGAAATCCTTAAATTAATATTTTATTGCTTTTTATACTTTGAATGCAAAGCGATGCCAAGGCTATACTTTACACTGTCACATTCTGAAGTCCTTGAATCAAAATTCTCAGTGACATGGTTCTCACAGTTCACATTCAATATTTGTAATCAAATAAGTAACTTTTTTGAGGGAATCGAAAGGAATCTTACAATTCTACTCAACGCTACAATCTCGCAGCATATCTCTTGGTAGTTCAATTGAATTGCCAAGATGAATAATTAAGCTGCACTGTTAGAACAAGGCAGGCTGGCAAGTGGCTGGAAGAACTTATCAAGCCAGGCAGCATCAGGAGGTGGAGAGGTCGATGTTTTGGGTGTAACCCTTCAGGACTGTAAAACATTGACTTCTCCACCTCCTGATGCTGCCTGGCTTCCTGTGTTCTTCCAGCCTTCTGCCTGTCTACTTTGGAATCCAGCATCTGCAATACTTTTTTTCTCTAACCTGTTAGAATAAGGAGCTATTTATATGAACACGATAACGCTGAATACACATTAAAAATAACAACTATTTATATTACGCTTTTAACAGTCAGAGGGAGATGGAGGATCCAAGATGTAGGCAAATCACAGAGAGGTGTGAGAGGAATAGGGTTATAGTAACAGGGAATTTCAACTTTGCTAATATTAACTGGAATAGCCTTAGTGTGAAAGGTTTAGAAGGGATGGAATTTTTAAAATGCACACAGGAAAGCTTTTTGTGCCAGTAGTCCTACTAGAGATATAGTGCTCGACCTAATCCTTGGGAATGAAACTGGTCAAGTAGTTAAAGTATCAATGGGCAAATATTTTGGGGATAGTGAGCAGAATCCAGTAAGTTTGAGGTGGTTATGGAAAGGGATAAAGAATGTGCATAAGCTAAGTGTCTAAACTGGTGGGAAAGCCAATTTTCAAATCATTAGACAGGATCTGGCCAACTTTGACTAGGAGCAGCTACTTGGAGGTAAGTCTACATTTGGAAAGTAGGAGTCCTTTAAAAGTATTGCAGTGAGAGTTCAGGGCCAGCATTTCCCTCTAAGAATGAAAGGCAAAGGCAGAAAGTCCAGGGAACCCTGGATGCCAAGGGTTAGGGAGAGTTTGATAAAGAAAAAAAAATATGTTAGGTACAGACCATTAAAAATAGGGAAGCCCTTCAGACGTTTTAGGTGCTTAAAAAGAAATTAGGTGGGAAAAGAAGGGCCACGAAATATGTTTGGCAGATAAGATTAAGGAAGTCCGCAAGGCATTTTATAAGTACATGAAGACCAAAAGGTTATCAGGGTAAGAGTGGTGCCTATTAGAGTTCAAAGGGCCAATCTGTGTTGTAGACTGTGGACATAGGTGAGGTCTTAAATGCATATTTCTTATCTGTATTCACAGAGGAGAAAGACATTTGTAACTGGAGATTTCAGTTAGGATGGTGAGGCTCTAGAGCAAGTCAAGATTAATAAGGAAGAAGTATTGGCACAAAGGTACACAAATCCTCAGGGCCTGGTGAGATTTAGGGGAGATGATGGTCTAGTGATTGTTACTGGACTGTTAATCCAGAGATCCAGATAATGTTCTGGGGACCCAGGTTCGAATCCCATCATGGCAGATAGTGGAATTTGAATTCAAGTAATAAAAAATCTGGAATTGAAGAGGCTAATGATGACCATGAATCCATTGTCAATTGTCAGAAAAAGCCCATCTGGTTCACTAATGTCCTTTAGGGAAGGAAATTGCCATCCTTACTTGGTCTGGCCTACATGTGACTCCACAGCAATGTGATTGAGTCATAGCTGCCCTCTGGGCAATTATAGAGCTAGGCCATAAATGCTGCCTAGCCAGCGATGCCCTCATCCTGTAAATAAAGAAAACAAAGAGATGCATCCTAGGATGCTATAGGCAGCAAGGAACAAGATTGCTGGGACACTGGTGGAGATATTGAATACTTCACTGGCCACAGGTGAAGTGCCAGATGATTGGAGGTTAGCCAATTTGGTTTCTTTGGCCAAAACAGCAGCAGGGATAGGTCAGCCAATTACAGACCAGCCAGTCTGATGTCAGTGGTAGGAGATTGCTGGAAAAGATTCTGAGGGTCAGGGTTAATCAACACTTGGAAAGACAGGGATTGATCAGTCAGCATGGACTTTATGGAGGGAGATACTTTTTGACTCTGTTAATTGAGTTTTTGAAAAAGTGATTAAATATATTGATGAATGTAGTGCAGTTGACTTAGTTTGTGTGGATTTCGGTAAGGCCTTTGACAAGGTCCCACATCAAAATCTTGTCCAAAAGGAAAGAACCCATGGGATCTGAGGCAAGTTGGCAAACTGGATCCAAGATTGGCTCACAAATAGAAGGCAAAGAGTGATTGTAGAGGTTGTAGTTGTGATTGGAAGCCTGTGACCAGCAGTGTATCACAGAGTTTGTTACATACATTAATGACATGGATGTGAATGTAGAAGGTGCAATTAGTTAGTTTGCAGATGTCAGAAAAGTTGGTGGTGTTCTTGATGGTGAGAAGATGGTCTAATATGCACTCTAATATTGATCAGCTGGTAAATTAGGCAGACCAATGGCAGATGGAATTGAATTCTGGTAAGCGTGAAGTGATGCATTTTGGGAGGTGTAATAAGGGAAGGATATACTTAATGAATGGCAAAGTCTGAGAGCGTACTGAGGAACAAAGGGAGCTTGATGTATAAGATAGATCCCTGATGGTGTCAGCGCAGGTATACAAGATGCTAAAGAAGGCATTTGGGATGCTTGTCTTCATTAGCCAGGGCGCAGAATATAGAATCAAAGAACCCCCTATAGCACATAAAAGGCCATTCGGCCCACTGAGTCTGCAGCAACCCTCCGAACAGTGTCGCCCCATATTTGTAACCCCATATTTGCCATGGCTATGTTACTTAACCAATCCATCCCTTGGATGTTACAGAGCAACTTAGCATAGCTAATCCAACTAACCTGCAGATCTTTGGATGTGGGAGCGAGGAAGCCTTGTTACAGCCTTAATAAAACTTTGTAAAAATTCCACCCCTTCTAATTCTTTCACACTAACACTATCTGAGTTAATATTAGCAAAATTGAAATCCCCGAATACTGTAATCCTATTCCTCTCATACTTCTCTGTGATTTACCGACATATATGTTTCTCTATCTCCCTCTGACTGTTAAAAGCATAATATAAATAGTTGTTATTTTTAATTTGCATTCCATGTTATAGTGTTCATATAAAGAACTCCTTGATCTAACAGCGCAATTTATTTACTCTTGCTGCAATTCGGTTGAACTCTCAAGAGATGTGCTGCAAGATTGTATTATTGAGTAGGGTTGCAAGATTCCTTTTGATTCTCTCAAAAAAGTTATTTATTTGGTTACTAATGTTGAATGCGAACCATGTCACTGAGAATTTTGACTCAAGGACCTCAGAATGTGTCAGTGTAAAGTGTAAGGCCATGTGTAGTTCTGGTCGCTACACAGGAGGTGCATCAGGATGTTGCCTGTAGGGCAAGTCTAATTTATGAGGAGAGACTGGATAGGCTGGGTTTTTTTCCCCTTGGAGCAGAGAAGACTGAAGCGAGACCCAATTGATGTAAATAGGTACATAGGAGAGGCATAGACAGAACAGACTGGGGGAATCGGAAGAGAACATGCGAGCAAGACGCTGTGTTAAAGTGACCAGCTATGGGAAGGTCGGGGTCATGCTTGTGCACAGACCTGAGGTATGCTGCAAAGTGGCCACCAAGTCTGTGTTTGGTTTCTATGATGTAGAGTAGGCCACATTGGGAGGTATATGTGAAATGCTGCTTCACCTGGAAGGACTGTTAGATCCTTGGCTGGTGAGCAGGGAGGAGGTGTTGCACCTTCTGTGGTTACATGGGAAGGTCCCGTGGGAAAGGAGGGCGTGACTGGTGTTGGTTGTCAAGCAATGGACTCAGGCATCCTGGAGTGAATGATCCATGCGAAATTTAGACAGGATGGGGGAAAGCGGGGGTGAGGCGAAGATGTGTTTGGTGGTGGTATTCAGCTGGAGTTGTCTGAAATGGCAGGGAATGATCCTTTGAATGCGAAGACTGGTGGGATGAAAAGTGAGAACAAGGGAGACCCTATCGCGCTGTTGTGAGTGATGGGAAGGGGCAAGGGCAGAAGCACAGGTGGTAGGTTGGATATGGTTGAGGGCCCTGTCAACCACAGTGGGCAGGAAACCATGGTTGCTGAAGAAGGAAGCCATACCAACAGCGCTGTTTTGGATGGTGGTATCATCCAAACAGTTACAATGCGGGGGAAGGAACTGGGAGAATGGGATGGAATCCCTGCAAGGCGTGGGGTGGGAGGAGCTGTAGTGAAGGTAGCTATGGGAGTCAGTGGCTTTGTAGCTATTGGCAGTGGACAGGTTATTCCCCAAGATGGAGACAGAGAGGTCAAGGAAGGTAAGTGTCGGAAATGGACAATGTGACAGTTATAGAGGGGTGGAAATTGGAAGCAAAATGAACAAACTTTTCAAGGTCTGCTCAGGAGGATTTAAACTAGTAAGGTGGAGGGGTGGGAGCCAGGGAAATAGTGAGGAAAGAGTTCAATCTGAGATTGGTACAGTTGAGAACAGAAGCGAGTCAAACAGTCAGGGCAGGCAGGGACAAGGCAGGACTAATAAATTAAACTGCATTTATTTCAATGCAAGAGACCTAACAGGGAAGGCAGATGAACTCAGGGCATGGTTAGGAACATGGGACTGGGATATCATAGCAATTACAGAAACATGGCTCAGGAATGGACAGGACTGGCAGCTTAATGTTCCAGGATACTTAGGAAGGATATTCCTGGGAATACATCTGGGGATGTTATTTGGGTGGAACTGAGAAGTAAGAAAGGAATGATCGCCTCATTGGGATTGTACTGTAGACACCCCAGTAGGCAGTGGGAAATTGAGAAACAGATTTGTAAGGAGATCTCAGTTATCTGTAAGAACAATAGGGTGTTTATGGTAGGGGGTTTTAACTTTCCAAACATTGACTAGATCTGCCAAGTGTTAGGGGTTTAGATGGAGAGGAATTTGTTAAAGTGTGTACAAGAAGATTTTCTGATTCGGTATGTGGATGTACCTACTAGAGAAGGTGCAATACCTGACCTACTCTTGGGAAATAAGGCAGGGCAGGTGACTGAGGTGTCAGTGGGGGAGCACTTTGGGGCCAGCGACCATAATTCTATCAGTTTTAAAATAGTGATGGAAAAGGATAGATCACATCTAACTGTTGAAGTTCTAAATTGGAGAAAGGCCAATTTTGACGATATTAAGCAAGAACTTCCAAAAGTTGATTGAGGGAAGATGTTTACAGGAAAAGGCACGGCTGGAAAATGGGAAGCCTTCAATAATGAGATAATGAGGGTCCAGAGACAGTATGTTCCTGTTAGGGTGAAAGGAAAGGCTGGTAGGTATAGGGAATGCTGGATGATTTAAAATTGAGGGTTTGGTTAAGGAAAAGAAGGAAGCATATGTCAGGTATAGATAGCAGGGTTCAGGTGAATCCTTAAGATTATAAAGGCAGTACGAGTATACATAAGAGGGAAATTGGGAGGGCAGAAAGGGGACAGGAGATAACTTTGACAAATAGGGTTAAGGAGAATCCAAAAGGATTTTACAAATACATTAAGGACAAAAGGGTAACTAGGGAGAGAATAAGGTCCAGCAGGACAGGCAGCATCAAAGGAACAGGAAAATCGACATTTCGAGCAAAAGCCCTTCATTCATGATGAAGGGCTTTTGCCTGAAACATAGATTTTCCTGCTCCTCAGATGCTGCCTGACCTGCTGTGCTTTTCCAGCATCACTATAATCTTGACTCTAATCTCCAGCATCTGCATCTGCAGTACCCACTTCTGCCTGGAGAATACAATCCCTCAAAGATCAGCAAGGCAGCCTATGTGTGACAGCATGGAAGATGGGGGAGATACTAAACGAGTATTTTGCATCAGTGTTTACTGTGGAGAAGGACATGGAAGATATAGAATGTAGGGAAATAGATGGTGACATCTTGAAAAATGTCCATATTACAGAAGAGGTCATGCTGAGTGTCTTAAAATGCATGAAGGTGGATAAATCCCCAGGACCTGATAAAGTGTCCTTTAGAATTCTGTGCAAAGCTAGGGAAGTGATTGCTGGGCCTCTTGCTGAGATATTTGTATCATCGATAGTCACTGATGAGGTGCCAGAAGACTGGAAGTTGGCAAACATGGTGCCACTATTTAAGAAAGGTGATAAGGAAAAGCCAGGGAACAATAGACCAGTGAGCCTGGCGTCGGTGGTAGGAAGTTATTGGAGGGAATCTGAGGGACAGGATTTACATGCATTTGGAAAGGCAAGGACTGATTGGGGATAATCAACATGGCTTTTTGCGTGGGAAATCTTGATTAAGTTTTTTGAAGAAGGAACAAAGAGGATTGATGAGGGCAGAGCAGTGGATATGATCTATCTAGACTTCAGTAAGATGTTTGACAAGGTTCATCATAGTAGACTAGTTAGCAAGGTTAGATCTCATAGAATACAGGGAGAACTAGCTATTTAGATACAGAACTGGCTCAAAGGTAGAAGACAGAAGGTAGTAGTGGAGGGTTGTTTTTCAGACAGGAGGCCTGTGACCAATGGTGTGCGACAAGGATCGGTGCTGGGTCCACTGCTTTTTATCATTTATATAAATGATTTGGACGTGAACAGAGGAGGTACAGTTAGTAAGTTTGCCAATGACACCAAAATTGGAGGTTTAGTGGACAGTGAAGAAGTTTACCTCAGAGTACAATGGGATCTTGATCAGATGGACCAATGGGCCAAGGAGTGTTAGATGGAGTTTAATTTAGATAAATGTGAGGTGCTGCATTTTGGGAAAGCAAATCAGACTAGGACTTATACACTTAATGGTAAGATCCTGGGGAGTGTTGCTGTACAAAGAGACCTTGGAGTGCTGGTTCAGAGTTCCTTGAAGGTGAAATCGCAGGTAGATAGGATAGTGAAGAAGGCTCTTGGTATGCTTTTCTTTATTGGTCAGAGCATAGGAGTTGGACGGTCATGTTGTGGCTGTACAGGACATTGCGTGTTGGAATGTTGCGTGCAATTCTTGTCTCCCTCCTATAGGAAAGATATTGTGAAACTTGAAAGGGTTCAGAAAAGATTTACAAGGATGTTGCCAGGGTTGGATGATTTGAGCTATAGGCTGCGTCTGTTTTCTCTGGAACATCAGAGGCTGAGGGGTGAATGTACAGACGTTTATAAAATCATGAGGGGCACAGATAGGGTAAATACACAAAGTCTTTTTCCTGGGTTGAGGGAGTCCAGAACTGGAGGGCATAAGTTTTGGGTGAGAGGAGAATAATTTAAAAGGGACCTAAGGAGCAACTTTTTCATGCAGAGGGTGATGCGTGTATGGAATGAGCTGCCAGAGGAAGTGGTGGAGGTGGGTACAATTACGATATTCAAAAGACATTTAGATGGGTATATGAATAGGAAGGATTTAGAGGGATATGGGCCAACTGCTGGGAGATGGGACTAGATTAGTTTGGGATAACTGGTCAGCATGGACGAGTTGGACTGAAGGGTCTGTTTCCGTGCTGTACATCTCTGTGACTCTCAGTTTCCTGGCCCTGATGGAATGCGTCGCAGGGTGCTAAAAGCAATGGCGTGAGAAATAACAAATGCACTTTTGGTAATTTTCCAAAAATCACTGGGCGCTGGTGCAGTTCCAACAGATTAGGAAACAGCAAATGTAACGTGACTGTGTAAAAAAGGAGGTAGACAAAAGATGAGGAATTATCGGCCGGTTAACTTAACTTCTGTATTGGGGAAAATGCTTAAATCTATCATTAAGGAAGGAATAGCAAGACATATAGGTAGAAATTGTCCCAGTAGGCCGATGCAACATGTACTCTTGAAAGGCAAGTCATGCTTAACTAATTTATTGGAATTCTATGATGACATTACAAGTGCATCATGGACAATGGGGCCCAGTAGATGTGGTGTATCTGGATTTCCAAAAAGCATTTGACAAGGTGCTGCATTAAAGGTTGCTGTGTCAGATCAAGGTGCATGGCATTATGGGCAATGTATTGGCATGGATTGAGGATTGGTTAACTCACAGGAAGCAAAGAGTGGGGATAAATGAGTGCCTTCCAGGTTGGCGATCAGTGACTTGTGGTACGCCTCAGGGATCAGTGTTGGGACCACAATTGTTTACAATTTACATAGATGGTGGGGACCACGTGTAGTGTGTCAAAGTTTGTGGATGATGGTTAGATGAGTGGTAGAGAAAAGTGTGCAGAAGACTCTGAAAGTGTGCAGAGGGATATAGATGTTTAAGTGAGTGGGCAAAATGTCTGGCAGATGAGTGCAGTGTGGATAAATGTAAAATCCTCCATTCGGTCAGAATAACAGTAAAAAGGACTATTATTTGAACAGTAAAAAAATTATATCATGTTACTGTGCAGAGGGACCTGGGAGTCCCTGTTGATGGTGTGCAGGTGCAATAGATAATTAAGAAGGCAAATGGAATATTGTTCTTCATTGCTAGAGGGATTGAATTCAAAAGCAGAGAGGTTATGTTACAGCTGTACAGGGTGCTGGTGAGGCCACACCTGGAGTACTGTGTGCAGTGTTTGTCTCATTATTTGAGAAAGGATGTGCTGGTACTGGACAGGGTGAGAGGATGTTCACTAGGTTGATTCTGGAGTTGAGAGGGTTAGCATATGAGGAGAGACTGAGTAGACTGGGATTATATTCATCGGGATTTAGAAGAATGGGGTTGGGGGGTTGGTGGTGGAGAGTCACATAAAATTGTGAAGGGAATGGATAAGATAGGAGCAGGGAGGATTTTTCCACCGGCAGGTGAAACTAGGACAAGAGGGCATAGCTTCAAGATTAGAGGGAACAGATTTAGGACTGAGTTGAGGAGGAACGTCTTCACCCAAAGAGTTGTGAATCTACGGAATTCACTGTCCAGTGAAGTAGTTTAGGCTTCCTCTTTGAATGTTTTTAAAGCTAAGATAGATAATGTTTTGAACAATAAAGGAAATAAGGGTTATGGTGAGAGGGTGGCTAAGTGGGGCCGAGGCCACAAAGAGATCAGCCATGAACTTGTTGAATGTCAGAGCAGGCTGGAAGGGCCAGGTGGCCTCCTGCTGCTCCTGATTCTTCCCTTCTTCTCTCAGCATGTAAGTAGTAAGGAAGTGGTTAAAGGAAAAGCGGTCCGATCGGAAATCAATATGGGGACTTACAAATTAGCAGGGGCCATGGCTGAGGCATTAAATAAATATTTTGCATCTATCTTTACTAAAGAGGAAGATGCTACTCAGATTGTAATCGTAGAGGAATAAACTCTGTCACTTGAAGGAATCAAAATTAAGAAGGAAGACATCTCAGATTGATTGTTGGCACTTAAAGTTAATACTCACAAACGAGTATGATTGTCCACCTAGGAAATTTGTTCTCACTGGTCATAGATTCTGTGCGTCCTGGTGTGGCTGATGTGCCCGACCTTATAGCCACATCTCTGACCACACTTTTGGCAGGTTTTTCCAGGAAGTGGTCCTTGGCCTTGAGATTTCATTTCCGTACTTATTTTTGATAATGGGTGTTCTCAAAGAATTGAGTCTCTTCGTATAGGAATTTTGTCCAAGTCAGTATCTTCTGAATGAGGGTCTCCCATGAGTTTACTTCAATGTTCATTTCTTGAGGGAGTCAATCTTTGAAATGTTTTCTTTGTCCTCCGCTCACATGAGTGCTGGGAAAAGGTGATTTGCTTTGGCAGATGGAACTCAGGCACCCTAAGTATGAAGCTGGCCTTGTGGTTACACTTTCAGGTGACAATGGACTTGACACTGATGCTGCTTCGGTGCTTGAAGGACACTGATGTTAGTACACTTGACCTCTCAACTGATACTAAGGATCCATCTGAAACAGTATTGATGGTACTTCTCAAGATGCTTGAGGTGGCATCTATATGTAGTCGAAGTTTCAGTCCCATATAGAAGAGTCAGAAGTTGAAAAATGTGGTGCTGGAAAAACACAGCAGGCCAGACAGCATCCGAGGAGCAGAAGAATCGACGTTTCGGCATAAGCCCTTCTTTAGTAGAGTCAGAAGGCCTTATAAACAAGGATCTTGATATCAGTGTAGATGTCACACTCTCAAAGACTCTCATCCTTAAGCATCTTAAGGTGGCAGGCAGACTGGATGTGACGTTGATTCATGCATCAATGTCAGCTTTCAGTAAGAGGTAGCTCCCCAGATAAGGGGAAATGTGGTATGTTTAGGAGGATTTCTCAGTTGATTTTAATGTAGGGTTGGACAGGAATTTGATCTGGGAGAGATTTGGTTTGATTCTGTTTGAAATTGAGGAAGAGACCAATTCTTCAGTATGTTTCTGCAAAGACATCAGCGAGGTTTGAAGATTCTTGTTATCCACATACTGAAGTTCTACACGTGAGATTGTTTTCTTCTTGGATTTCAACCAGTTAAGCTTGAAAGGATTTCCTTCCTCCCTCCACATAGACTTTGTCCATAACACTTGGAAACTTGTTCTTGATAAGAGGAAGAATGGTGGAAATAAAGATGGAGAAAAGGATGGGGGCAATGACATATCTCTACTTGACCCCTGTCTTGACTTCAAAAGGATTCTGTCAGATAACTATCATTGAGGACTGTTCTGACATCTTGTCATGAAGGAGACGATAGATGCTGATGAATTTCACTAGACAGCAGTCTTTGACAGGGTCTTCCACTGTAATTCCTAATAGACTGAGTCAAAAGCATTGGCCAGATCGATGACGGCCATGTAGAGTGATTTGTATTGTTCCTGACATTCTCTTGTAGCTGCTGAACAGTGAAATTCATGCCCATAGTTCCAGAGTTTGATCTGAAGCCACACAGGCTTTCAGGATGGCTCTTCTCAGAGACTGGGAAAAGGCACCTAACAAGGATTTAGGCGATCTTCCCGGCAATGGAGATTAGGGAGATTCCTCCATTGTTCCCCTTTCTTGAAGATGGTGGTGATGGCAGCATCCCTCAGATTGGCAGGGATTTCTTCTTTGTCCCAGATTTTCAGGAACAATTGGTGGAGATGGTGGGTAAGCTGTGCTCTTCTAAGTTTGAAAATCTATGCATGAATCCTGTCTACGCCTGTGGCTTTTCCATTCTTCATGTGTCCAATGCCAGTTGAACTTCTGCCACACTAGGTGGGAGTCCAAGATCATCTTTGATGGGGATTTGGGAGATTTCCGCAACGATGCTCCCATCAACAATTGTATCAAAGTTTAGGAGCTTTTTGAACTATGCTCTCCATTGGAAGCTGATATTTTATCTCTTTCTCAAAATGTTTCATCCTCACTCTGCTCTGGTTTGAGGCTGTGTATTGGCTCCATATATTGGCACTGAAGAAATCCTGGATGTCGTGCTTGTCAATAAGGAGTTGTAGCTTCTTAGCTTTCTCAACTCACCATTGGTTCTTGATTTCCCGCGTTCTTCTTTGTAATTCCACCTTTGCTGTTTGATGAGTTCTTCTCTTTGTCTCGCTGATAATGTTGATTTTCCAGGCATGGAGTGCTTTCGTCTTCTTGTCGATGAGGTCTTGGATGATGTGGTCATTCTCATCAAACTAATCTTGGGTGTTTCCTGGTCTTGAAGCTGATGATTTCTTTACAGCATGAGGAAATGGCTATCTTCAGCTCTTTCCTGATTTCCTCTACTTCATTAACATGAACTGTTTGGGGTCTTTAGCAAAGACAAAATCAAATTCCATGCGTCCTGAGTCGATCCTGAGGTTTTCATCTTTAGGAGGTGTAATCACCACCATTTTCCCTCAGCTGGCCCTTTGTTTGCTCTTCAGATCTCCTGTAGAGTTGTATATCTGCATTGAAATGCCCGAGTTCATGGGCAACAAGGACAATTTTTCATTCTGGATGACTGTTTTGCTGATTATCTATGAGGGTTCTGAGACTGAGTTTGACTTTGCGTTTCGGACAACAGATGGCCACTGGAAGTGGTTTTCCAGCCAGGTTGGCAGTGGAACAAAAACAGAAATTTCTGGAGAAACTCAGCTGGCCTAGCAGCATCTGTGGAGAGAAGGCAGTTAATGTTTCAAGTCAAGTAACCCTTCTTCAAAACTGTCTGATAAAGGGTTCTATGATTAATGCGAGGTGACGTATTTAGGGAGATCAAATGCAAGAAGAAAATATACAATAAATGTCATGATCCTTAGAAGCATTGGTAGACAGAGAGAACTGGGAGTCCAAGTCCATGGCTCCCTAAAAGTGGCAACACAAGTGGATATGGTGGTAATGAAGGAAGACAGCATGCTTGTCTTCATCAGTTTGGGCACTGAGTATAAAAGTTGGCACATCATATTAAAGTACATAAGACTTTAGTTAGGCCATATATGGAGTATTGTCTGCAATATTGAGTATTGTAAGTATTGGTTGCCACTCTATACAAAGGATGTGGAGGCTTTGGAGAGAATGCAAAAAAGGTTTACCAGGATGTTGCTTGGATTGGAAAGATTGGACAAACATATATTGTTGTCACTAAAGTGTTGGAGACTGAGGGGTTACCTGATAAAAGTATACAAAATTATGTGAGGTAATGATAGGGTGGATAGTTGAAGTCTTTTTTTCTAGGGTGGAAATGTCAACTACTAGCGGGCATAGGTTTAAGGTGAGAGGGGAAACATTTATAAGAGATGTGAGAGGAAAGTTTTTTTTTACACAGAGAATCATAGGTGCCTGGAAAGCATTGTCAGGGGAAGTGATACAAGCAGATATGTTAGCAAAGTTCAAGAGGCATTTAGACAGAGCCATGAACAGGCAGAGAATAGTCTACTGCTCTGTCCTCATCAATCCTCTTTGTTACTTCTTCAAAAAACTCAATCAAGTTAGCGAGACACGATTTTCCACACACAAAGCCATGCTGACTATCCCTAATAAGTCCTTGCCTTTCCAAATACATGTTAATCCTGTCCGTCAGGATTAACATGCCCACCACCGATGCCAGGCTCACTGGTCTATAGTTCCATGGCTTGTCCTTACCATTCCTCTTAAACAGTGGCACCACATTTGCCAACCTCCAGTCTTCCGGCACCTCACCTGTGACTATCAATAATACAAATATCTCAGCAAGGGGCCCAGCAATCACTTCTCTAGCTTCCCACAGAGTTCTAGGCTACACCTGATCAGGTCCTGGGGATTTATCCACTTCTATGCATTTCAAGGCATCCAGCACTATGAAATAGGAACATTTTTCAAGATGTCACCATCTATTTCCCCACATTCTATATCTTCTTTGTCCTTCTCCACAGTAAACACTGATACAAAATACTTGTTTAGTATCTCCCCCATTTCCTGTGGTTCCACACAAAGGCCACCTTGCTGATCTTTAAGGGACCCTATTCTCTCCCCAGTTACCCTTTTGTCCTTAATGTATTTGTAAAAATCCTTTGGATTCTCCTTAATTTTATTTGCCAAAGCTATTTCATGTCCCCTTTTTGCTCTCCTGATTTCCCTCTTAAGTATACTCCTACTTTCTTTATACTCTTCTAAGGATTCACTCCTGTCTATACCTGACATATGCTTCCTTCTTTTTCTTAACCAAAGTTGAAACTTTATTGCTGGAACAGCACAGCAGGTCAGGCAGCATCCAGGGAACAGGAGATTCGACGTTTCGGGCACAGGCCCTAACCAAACCCTCAATTTCTTTCGTCATCCAGCATTCCCTATAACTACCAGCCTTTCCTTTCACCCTAACAGGAATGTGCTTTCTCTGGATTCTCGTTATCTCATTTCTGAAGGCTTCCTATTTTCCAGCTGTCCCTTTACCTGCGAACATCTGCCCCCAGTCAGCTTTTGAAAGTCCTTTCCTAATACTATCAAAATTGGCCTTTCTCCAATTTAGAACTTCAACGTTTAAATCTGGTCTATCCCTTTCCATCACTGCTTTAAATCTAATAGAATTATGGTCGCTGGCCCCAAAGTGCTCCCCCACTGACATCTCAGTCAGCTGCCCTGCCTTATTTCCCAAGAGTAGGTCAAGTTTCGCACCTTTTCTAGCAGGTACATCCACATACTGAATCAGAAAATTTTCTTGTATAAACTTAACAAATTCCTGTCCATCTAAACCTTTAACACTATGGCAGTCCCAGTCTATGTTGGAAAGTTAAAATCCCCTACCATAACTACCCTATTATTCTTACAGATAGCTGAGATCTCCTTACAAGTTTGTTTCTCAATTTCCCTCTGACTATTGGGGGGGGTCTATAATACAATCCCAATAAGGCTATCACCCCTTTCCTATTTCTCAGTTCCACCCAAATAACTTCCCTGGATGTATTTCTGGGAATGTCCTCCCTCAGTACAGCTGTAATGCTATGCTTTATCAAAAACACCACTCCCCCTCCTCTCTTGCCTCCCTTTCTATTCTTCCTGTAGAATTTGTATCCTGGAACATTAAGCTGCCAGTCCTGCCCATCCCTGAGCCATGTTTCTGTAATTGCTGTGATATCCTAGTCCCATGTTCCTAACCATGCCCTGAGTTCATCTGCCTTCCCTGTTGGGTCTCTTGCATTGAAATAAATGCAGTTTAATTTATTAGTCCTGCTTTGTCTATGCCTGCCCTGACTGTTTGACTTGCTTCTGTTCTCAGCTGTACCCGTCTCAGATCGATCTCTTTCCTCACTATCTCCCTGGGTCCCACCCCCCCACCTTACTAGTTTAAATCCTCCTGAGCAGCTCGAGCAAATCTCCCTGCCAGTATATTAGTCCCCTTCCAACTTAGGTGCAATCCATCCTTCTTGGACAGGTCATTTCTACCCCAAACAAGATTCCAATGATCCAAAAATGTGAATCCTTTTCCCATATACCAGCTCCTCAGCCATGCATTCATCTGCTGTATCATCCTATTCCTACCCTCACTAGCTCATAGCACTGGGAATAATCCAGATATTACTAGCCTTGAGGACCTCCTTTTTAAATTCCTGCCTAACTCTCTGTAATCACCCTTCAGAATCTCAACTTTTTCTCTTACTATGTCTTTGGTTCCAATGTGGACAGTGACCTCTTGCTGGCCCCTCTCCCCCTTGAGAACATTCTGCACCCTCTCTGAGACATCCTTGATCCTGGCACCAGGGAAACAACACACTATTCTGATTTTTCTCTGCTGACCACAGAAACATCTGTCTGTGCCTCGGACTACAGAATCCCCTAACACAATTGATCTCTTGGAATCCAACATACCCCTCATTGCATTAGAGTCAGTCTCAATACCAGAAACTTGGCTGTTCTTGCTACATTCCCCTGTGAATCAGTTACCCCTACATTTTCCAAAACAGCATATTTGTTTGAAATGGGGATAGCCACAGAAGACTCCTGCACTAAGTGCCTACCTCTCTTACCTTTCTTGGAGTTAACCCATCTATGTGACTGTACCTGTGACTATTCCCCCTTCCTATAACTGCCATCCATCACATACCGTTGCTGTTGCAAATTCCTCATTGCCTCTAATTGTCTCTTCAAC
The DNA here is from genome assembly GCF_037043375.1 of Chiloscyllium plagiosum. Taxonomy (NCBI): domain Eukaryota; kingdom Metazoa; phylum Chordata; class Chondrichthyes; order Orectolobiformes; family Hemiscylliidae; genus Chiloscyllium; species Chiloscyllium plagiosum. The sequence goes on along the minus strand of NW_028270172.1, from coordinate 49,097,214 downwards.
CAATCCATTCAATCTGATAGGATCCGCAACCAACAGCATTTATTGCAGATATAATCCACAGTAACCCATAAACTCTCCTTAAACTCCCATATCTCATTTCTTGTGGTGATATCATTTCCTGTTCTTTTTCTCAGAGAGTGGTAAATGGGATCCAAGTCAATGTGTTTGTTGATAGAGTTCTGGTTGGAATCCCATGCTTCTAGGAATTCTAACGCATGTCTCTGTTTGGCTTGTCCTAGATGGATATTTTGTCCCAGTCAAAGTGGTGTTCTTCTTCATCTGTATGTAAAGGTACTAGTTAGATTGGGTCATGTCTTTTTGTGGTTAATTGATGTTCATGTATCCTGGTGGCTAGTTTTCTGCCTGTTTGTCTAATGTAGTGTTTGTTATAATTCTTGTTAGGCATTTTGTAAATGATATTAGTTTTGCTTGTTGTCTGTATAGAAGCCTTCAAGTTCATTAGCTGCTGTTTTAGTGTGTTGGTGGGTTTGTGGGCTCCAATGATGCCAAGGGGTCTGAGTAGTCTGGCAGTAATTTCTGAGGTGTCTTTGATGAAATATGACATGTAGAGATAGTTATGGAAACAGTTTGATGTATCATTAATATCTATGGAAGGAATTGAAATCTTTGCATAGATGTAACAAACAGGAGGGAGGTCTGGGGGAATTCTGAAGGTGGTTTTACAGATGTGGGCTGAGAAACCATTGTAAGAGATGTACATTTATAAATGGGTGGTAGATGCCTTGTTATTCAGGTCTAACCAAGCTGTAAGTCTTTGGATCCTGTCATGACTTAAGAGTCCAATGTAATGGACATCCACAGGCTGGGTGTTCATGCAATTGTTGTTGGAGCTTGTAGGAACCTCTGCAGCTATGCCACCTTTGGCCTTCTTGTCATCACTGGGGTGTTGTGAGTTAGGCATCGAAGCATTCTGAACAACATTTCAAAGACTGCCCCTGTGTGAGATACAATATTTTTGCAAAGGAAGTGGTATGTAATCCAGCAGTTTGTAAAGTTCCTATTCTTGTATCATCATGTATTATGGAATGGGGAGGCAATATCCTTGTCTTATTATCGCTGGACTGTTAATCCAGAGACCCAGTTAAATTTCTCCAAATCTGGGCTTGAGTCCTTCTGCAGAAACTTTTTAAAAATCTGAAATGAAGAGTCTAATGAAGACTGTGAATCCATTATCAATTGTTGGAAAAACCCATCTGGTTCACTAATATCCTTTAGGGATAGAGGCTACCATCCTTACCTGGTCTGGCCTCCATGTGACTCCAGACCAACAGAACTGTGATTGAGTCTTAACTGCCCTCTGGGTATTAAGGCAATAAATGCTGGCCTAGTCAGTGACACCCTCATCCCATGGAGGAGTAAAAAAAATTACACTAATCAACTTGATATCGGTTGCCCTGAGACATATACGCTTAGAATATCTGTTCGGGGTTTCTATTCTCATCCATGCAAGAGATATGGACAGTGGGAAGAATGGCTATGAGTGTGGACAAATATCAGAATGCTGTGGAGTCAAAACTCATTGTAAAACATGATTTTGTTTGAATCCTTTTCTATTTTCAGTCACTTATACTGAAGGAGCACATACACGTATATGGACTAAATCTTCATCAGTGCATGTTTGCAGAATGCGTCAATATGGTTATGTATAGAGGAAGCAATGGAAAAGCACGAGAGGGTTATGGTGGAAAGAGTTTGATTATATGTGGACAAGAATCTAATAGGGCCAGCTGATGCCAAAATTCCAATTATGCACTTGGACTGAATCGAAACAGTACTAGGACAGTACAAACTTTGAGAAGTCCCTTGTAATATTGGAAATGCAGCGTGAGGACTCCGTGGTGTGGCATGATACCAAGAAAGTTGGCAGCCCTCGACTTGCCCTTGCTTTGAGTTATTGAATGCAACATGGCTCTGAATTGCTGCTTGTTATTAATGCAGGCCAAGCATGGGAAAACTGGCAGCTATGGCACCAGAATATTACATGGGTGTATGATGAGAAAAGGAAGGAAAACAACTGTAGAGAATCTCGCTCAGTTCGGTAACTGTTGAGTCAGGGAACCAATTACTCCTTCCGTTGTCACAAGTAATATATGAAAACCCTGCAGTCTCCCTAATTACTGGAGAGAAAACAATGCTGAAAATTCAAGATTTCTTTGTGCATTCATTTCAGGAATAGCTTGAGGTATTTTGATTGCCATTTATTAATGTAAGCTTTTCAAAATTACATTTACTGCTTGACACTGATATAGGATATCTCTTGAACAAAAGATTATTAGGAATGCTCTGCCATTCTGAGAACAGCAACTTTACAGTGACTTTCCCTTAATGGATTCTGAAGTAGAATTCTGAAGTAGAAAAATAACTAACAAGTTAATTTTTATTAAACACATTATTATTTGTTCAAGATTTCCAAATGTTCATAATTTCTTAAGTAGTTTATTGAATGTTAAATAATTGCCGTTGTGTAGACAAACAAAGCAGTCAATTTGTGCAAAATTATTTCTGACAAACAAGTAAAATTAAGTTGTTATTAAAGGTGGTTGAAGGAGGTGGCCCTAGTGGTCATAAGCTTATAGATCCAGCGCACGGAATGTGATCCGCAAGGGTGAGAGTAATGGGTCGGTAGATCTGATATGGAGGGAGGTTTTATTTGTCATATCTTGGCAAAAGGTCAGTCAGATCAAGCAGACAGAAAATGAGGGTGACAAACAGATCACAGGAGTTTACTTCTTGAAGGGAGAAGCAATTCTCCTGTTTCTGGTCCACAAAGCAGTGTTGTAAAGTGTTTGCTTCATGAAATTCGCTTTCCCTTTAGCTGTCTAGTCCTTCTGCTGACCATTTCCTTGAGGTGCATGAAATCTAACCTGCAAGTGTCAAAAAAAAATTGCATTAAAACAGAGACATGCCGTCTCCTTTAATATATTTCAAGGATCAATCCACCTCCTGAAAGCAGATTGGTTTTTGCTTCACAGCCCACTTCCAGTAAAATAGGAAACAGGCAGATTGGGATCAAGTTAGACATTTTTAAACTTTTACATTTCCCTCACTCTGGAAGTTTCAAAGTATCCCACAGCATACTGTTATGAATTTGAAGACATGTACTGTACCTTTAAGAGAGAGTGAATGCTGTTCTGAACTGAGAACTTATAAGCACCTGTGTATATGACAAGATGGCAGTCCCAGAGTTAACTGAAAAGTTGAAAATATGTAACAGTTGGTTGTGAAATGGACACCTGAATTTTGGTTGAGGTTTTGACAACAACTCAAATTTAACTAATCAGTTTAAATTATGCCCCAGGATACTAAAACCAATCGAGTTTGAATTTATTGTTTTGCCAACATCAACCCAATGAGAGAATCCGATGTTGGGAGTATAAAAATGCAGGCATTTTGAAAATTGGAGAGAGAGCAACTGCTATCAAGACAGATAAGCCTGAAGATCTAATATCTTGCTCTCCAAGAATTAGGAAATATTCTCTATCAAAGGTTCCTTTTCATGTGAAACAAATTCGCAGTTAAAAGACAGAAGACGATGCAGGGAGATCTTCAGCTGGGAAAAGAAAGACACAGAAGATGACAGCGGCTGTATGGTTTTGAAACTAAGTTAGTGTAATTTTTTAAAGTGTCTTATAGGAACATCATATTGTTATAGAGTTGGAGGCAGATAATAATCAGTTAAGAGAAAGGGGTTCTTAGAATTTTGAATAGTTGCTTAATGTTCACTTTTACAATTAAAAAGTAAATTAATGTTATTTTCTTTAAATAGTGGAGTTTTGGAGTTCTCTGTCACTCATTTTTAACAGATAATGAGGCGAGGTGAGCTTTTCTGAGAATTTGGTTTAATTAACAGAGGGGTTAACCTTTGTGTCATAACAAAACCTTGGTGGGGAATTGAGTTTGTTTGCATGTGACTTGGTTCACCTTTACCAAAACTGTAGCAATGTGGTAAGAGAAGGTTAAAAAAATTTCATCACCAAAATTGTCCACCATGCATGATATTTGTTGATGTGCTTCAAAACAAGGCCAAGGCATGTTAGGCCAGTTAGATTCTACCCATTCATAGAACATCTCTCTACAACCTGTCAATTACTGAGTGAATATGCTGTTAACAAGCCATTGTTAAAGTACTCCTAACAGCACTTGAGTAAAGCCTTATTGAACAGCTGTATTTATGACGATTAAAAAGATCTGGGGATTAATTCAGCTCATTAGTATTAAGAAGATTAGTTTTGGGTTATTAATAGAATGCAGTGTATACGCATATCAGGGAACATCAACAACCCTTCATTAAACATATGCAAGGGATGGTAAGAGAGGTAAGAGAGGGTAAGAGAGGGCAATTCTGGAACCTCACAGATGTGGTTCCCAATTCCATGTGATCTATTATCTTTATGAGATCTCTCCTTACAAACATATTCAGGAGCTATTTTTGGAGTAAAGGTATAGTTAAAACTTCACTTTATATCCCCCCTACGTTGAATTCTTTTTAATCGTTAATATTTAACTTATTCACCTACTGCTTTCCCCCCCTCCCCCTAAACACAGCCCCAAAAACATCTCTCTTGCTTGAGACGTTAACCTCCAGCAGCGTTCCTGGCTGCCTTGGAGGACATATCGGATGTAAATGCTGTATTCGCATTTCCTTGGAAGGCGATTGCATCGTCGGAGTGGCATGGCAGCTTCCCAGGACAGCTGGGCCCTACCTATGACATACCTATGCTAATCTGCATGTAACTATAGTGAAGACCAATCCAGGAAAATATGAAATGAGAAAACCCTTCAAGACTTGAATTATCATAACCCCTTCTGTGTTGCACAATTGGAAAGGGTTATAGTGCTGCCTTGAACAGATGGGACAATTTCACCTCCTGTACAGAACTTCAGCTAAATGAATAATCCAATCTAGGAACAAATCTGGAAGACAAAATGAAAGAAGAGCATTTCAAAGACAATTCTGGAGATGAGGAAATGAAGACCTCCACTCTATTTCTATGGTATGATTTTGTACATAGAGGTATCAATTCTACACTGGTTTCAGGTCAAAGTTGCTCCTCTACAAATAATAATTCACAGGAACTCCATTAGGAAGCAAGAGTGTTCCTCATCAACAAGAGAAGGAATTTGAAGAGTCAATGGAATGTGATTCTCATCAGGAATGGGATCTACAGGAACAACAGCATATTATTTCTGCAGACTTAGACCACAGCAAGACATTCAGAGTATCACTACTCAACCATTGAATGATATTCAGATCAGTGTCAATTGGTTAGATGCTGAACACTTGAGACCTATATTCTCTTTCCCATTTGATTTTTAATTGCTTCCTCCATTGATTTTTTTTGTCATCAACAAGAACTTGCTTTACTAAGACAGTCTTCTGTGAACCTAAACAAACCTAAACTTATTCTTCTTTGACAGTTTGTTTAAAAATTCAAGATGTGGCTGTACAGGACATTGGTTAAACCACTGTTGGAATATTGTGTGCAATTCCGGTCTCCTTCCTATCGGAAAGATGTTGTGAAAATTGAAAGGGTTCAGAAAAGATTTACAAGGATGTTGCCAGGGTTGGAGGATTTGAGCTACAGGGAGATGCTGAATAGGCTGGGGCTGTTTTCACTGGAGCGTCGGAGGCTGAGGGGGGACCTTATAAAGGTTTATAAAATTATGAGGGGCATGGATAGGATAAATAGACAAAGTCTTTTCCCTGGGGTTGGGGAGTCCAGAACTAGAGGGCATAGGTTTAGGGTGAGAGGGGAAAGATATAAAAGAGACCTAAGGGGCAACGTTTTCACGCAGAGAGTGGTTTGTAATTAGAATGAGCTGCCAGAGGATGTGGTGGAAGCTGGTACAACTTAAATGGCATTTGGATGGGTATATGAATAGGAAGGGTTTGGAGGGATATGGGCCGGGTGCTGGCAGATGGGACTAGGTTGGGTTGGGATATCTGGTCAGCATGGACGGGTTGGACTGATGGGTCTGTTTGCGTGCTGTACGTAGAGTCATAGAGATGCCTCTTAGTGATAACATCTTTCCTCTCGTCTCCTTTAAACCCTCTGCCCCTCACCTTAAATATTTCTTCCTGTCTACCCTATCTATGCCCCACATAATTTTATACATCTCAGCCATTTCCCCTTTCAATCTCCTCTGGTCTAAGGAAATAATTCTGTCTAATCTCTCTTAATAACTGAAGCACTCCAACCCAGGCAAAACCCTGGTAAATCTGCTCTGCACCCTCCCCAGTGGTATCATATCCCTCCTATGAAAGATTTTTTTAAATCAATTTTTTGGTGAGCTGTTTGAATTTTGAAGATATTTTCTAAAATGCATTTAATTCATCTTCATGTTTTTTGGACATTGTCTTAAATATGTATTCTGCTAAGAAAAGTGAGGTAATATTCATTCCTAGGAGAAAGTGAGGACTGCAGATGCTGGAGATCAGAACTGAAAATGTGTTGCTGGAAAAGTGCAGCAGGTCAGGCAGCATCCAAGGAGTAGGAGAATCGACGTTTCGGGCATAAGCCCTTCTTCAGGAATGAGGAAAGTGTGTCCAGCAGGCTAAGATAAAAGGTAGGGAGGAGGGACTTGGGGGAGGGGCGTTGGAAATGTGATAGGTGGAGGGAGGTCAAGGTGAGGGTGATAGGCCGGAGTGGGGTGGGGGCAGAGAGGTCAGGAAGAAGATTGCAGGTTAGGAAGGCGGTGCTGAGTTCGAGGGATTTGACTGAGACAAGGTGGGGGAGGGGAAATGAGGAAACTGGAGAAATCTAAGTTCATCCCTTGTAGTTGGAGGGTTCCCAGGCAGAAGATGAGGCGCTCTTCCTCCAACCGTCGTGTTGCCATGGTCTGGCGATGGAGGAGTCCAAGGACCTGCATGTCCTTGGTGGAGTGGGAGGGGGAGTTAAAGTGTTGGGCTAGGGGTGGTTGGGTTGGTTGGTCCGGGTGTCCCAGAGGTGTTCTCTGAAAAGTTCCGCAAGTAGGCGGCCTGTCTCCCCAATATAGAGGAGGCCACATTGGGTGCAGCGGATGCAATAGATGATGTGTGTGGAGGTGCAGGTGAAATTGTGGCGGATATGGAAGTGTCCCTTGGGGCCTTGGAGGGAAGTGAGGGGGGAGGTGTGGGGGCAGTTTTGCATTTCTTGCGTTTGCAGGGGGAGGTGCCGGGAGTGGAGGTTGGGTTGGTGGGGTGTGTGGCCCTGACGAGGGAGTCACGGAGGGAGTGGTCTTTTCGGAACGCTGATAGGGGAGGGGAGGGAAATATATCCCTGGTGGTGGGGTCCGTTTGGAGGTGGCGGAAATGACGGCGGATGATATGTTGTACATGGAGGTTGGTGGGGTGGTAGGTGAGGACTCCTCCCACTTCCTCCAAACCAAAGGAGTAGCCATGGGCACCCGCATGGGCCCCAGCTATGCCTGCCTCTTCGTAGGATATGTGGAACAGTCCATCTTCCGCAGCTACACTGGCACCACCCCCCACCTTTTCCTCCGCTACATCGATGACTGTATCGGCGCTGCCTCGTGCTCCCACGAGGAGGTTGAACAGTTCATTCACTTTACCAACACCTTCCACCCTGACCTCAAATTCACCTGGACCGTCTCAGACTCCTCCCTCCCCTTCCTAGACCTTTCTATTTCTATCTCGGGCGACCGAATCGACACGGACATTTACTATTAACCGACCTACTCCCACAGCTACCTAGACTACACCTCATCCCACCCTGCCCTCTGTAAAAACGCCATCCCATATTCCCAATTCCTTCGTCTCCGCCACATCTGCTCCCAGGAGGACCAGTTCCAAAACCGTACAACCCAGATGGCCTCCTTCTTCAAGGACCCCAATTCCCGCCAGACGTAGTCGACGATGCCCTCCACCGCATCTCTTCCACTTCCCGCTCCTCCGCCCTTGAGCACCGCCCCTCCAACCGCCACCAGGACAGAATCCCACTGGTCCTCACATACCACCCCACCAACCTCCATGTACAACATATCATCCGCCGTCATTTCCGCCACCTCCAAACGGACCCCACCACCAGGGATATATTTCCCTCCCCTCCCCTATCAGCGTTCCGAAAAGACCACTCCCTCCGTGACTCCCTCGTCAGGTCCACACCCCCCACCAACCCAACCTCCACTCCCGGCACCTCCCCTGCAACCGCAAGAAATGCAAAACTTGCGCCCACACCTAACCCTTACTTCCCTCCAAGGCCCCAAGGGACACTTCCATATCCACCACAATTTCATCTGCACCTCCACACACATCATCTATTGCATCCGCTGCACCCAATGTGGCCTCCTCTATATTGGGGAGACAGGCCGCCTACTTGCGGAACGTTTCAGAGAACACCTCTGGGACACCCGGACCAACCAACCCAACCACCCCGTAGCCCAACACTTTAACTCCCCCTCCCACTCCACCAAGGACATGCAGGTCCTTGGACTCCTCCATCGCCAGACCATGGCAACACGACGGTTGGAGGAAGAGCGCCTCATCTTCTGCCTGGGAACCCTCCAACTACAAGGGATGAACTCAGATTTCTCCAGTTTCCTCATTTCCCCTCCCCCCACCTTATCTCAGTCAAATCCATCGAATTCAGCACTGCCTTCCTAACCTGCAATCTTTTGCCTGACCTCTCCGCCCCCACCCCACTCCGGCCTATCACCCTCACCTTGACCTCCCTCCACCTATCGCATTTCCAACGCCCCTCCCCCAAGTCCCTCCTCCCTACCTTTTATCTTAGCCTGCTGGACACACTTTCCTCATTCCTGAAGAAGGGCTTATGCCCGAAACGTCGATTCTCCTGTTCCTTGGATGCTGCCTGACCTGCTGCGCTTTTCCAGCAACACATTTTCAGCAATATTCATTCCTAACCAGAGCTTCAATGCTTATGAATCTATGTCAAAGCCCTGACATTTTGTTAATGCAAAATTTTAAGGTCTCTTTTTAAACCCATAATCCAAAACGACTGTATTATGGCCACCTTGCTGCTGGTGGAAATGTCTAAAGCCTGACCTGCGTTTGTTTGTGAATGCGTTCCTTTGAGCTCCTCTTCCACTGTGACAATATGTGGCTATTTATTGCACATAGCCTGCAACACTGGCAGTTCCTGTACCTGCAGTTGAGTTTTCACCTCCTTCCCTGCAGTTTTCTAACCTTCATCACAGGAAGGAATTTCACCATTCAATTGTGGTTACAGCTGCTGTTTGTCATTGGTGGGGTCAGTTCAATAAGTAGACAAGTTTACCTTTTCATTATTTTCCCCAATGAAGAAAGGTTTCTTCTCAAGAGTAGATTTCATGATCCTTATCAGTCTTGCCAACAGGGTGTAGGAAGTTCCAGGACCTCTACTTCCACTAAATCTACAGCATGCAGCAGCTACATTCTCTGCCCCTCCACTATGAAAGAACAAACTAAAGTCTAAAATGCCCTTTTCAGCCGGTCGTCTTCATTCTTAATGTTTTTTGGCCTGTTTATGGGAGCTTTTCTTTTGAGAGCAGTGAAAGATCTGTACTATATTCCTATGGTGCTCGGACAGAAATTTCTCTGAAGCCTGATCAATGTGCACTAAGTCCACTTCAGTGTCTCCTGTACCTTTTAAAAGAAGAAGATTCAAAGCCACACAAGAATCTCTGCTCGGTAAAGAGAAACAATGATTAGGGTTGACATGCAAAGTACCAATGCTTTCTCTCCTATTATAGACAAGTACAGCTTGCATTTGATCTTTATTTCTGATTTTAATACCAAAATGATTGGAGAACTTTCAGCCTTAAGATTAACGTTGTATTTCGAAAAACAAATATACATGCCCCCATCCAATTTTAAATTTGTTTTCTTGCTACTAACCATGAGGGGGGCGATGGATGGGAGAGAGAGGGGGAGAGTTGGGGGGGGGAAGAGAGAATGGGGGAAGGAGAGAGAGAGAGTGGTAGGTAAGGGAGAGATAGTGGAGGGAAGGAGAGAGGAGGGTGTGAAAATGAGGATGGGGGATGAGAGTGAAGGGGATGGGAAGGGCTGAAAATGGGAGGGAAGGGAGAAAAAGAGACGGAGTGACAGGAAAGTGAGAGGATTTGAGTACAGGAGCAAGGATGTCTTGCTGTAATTATAGAGAGCATTGGTGAGGCCACACCTGGAATATTGTGTGCAATTTTGGTCTCCTTATCAGAGGAAGGGTTTTTTGCAAGACTGAGGAGAAAGTGAGGACTGCAGATGCTGGAGATCAGAGCTGGAAATGTGTTGCTGGAAAAGCGCAGCAGGTCAGGCAGCATCCAAGGAACAGGAGAATTGACGTTTCAGGCATGTGCCATTCATTTCCTGAAGAAGGGCTCATGCCCGAAACGTCGATTCTCCTGCTCCTTCTCCTTCTCCTGCTGCCTGACCTGCTGCGCTTTTCCAGCAACACATTTTCAGCTTTTTTGCAAGACTGACATATAAGGAAAGGTTGAGTCAGTTAGAGTTGTATTGACTGGAGTTAAGTTGAATGAGGGACGATCTCAAAGAAACATATGAAATTCTAACAGGACGGGGCAGGTTAGATGCAGGAAGGATGAGAGAAGATGGGGAGGGTAAGAGAGTTTGATGGAGGGGGAGAGAGAAACAGTGAGGGGAGAGAGTGAGTGGAAAAGGGAAGAGAGCAAGGTGGGGAGTGAGGGACTGGATAGCAAGGGGAACGAGGGAGAGTGCGAGTGGCAGAGAGTGAGCGGAAAGGGTCAGGACGTGAGAGTGACAGAGCAGGATGATGGGGGGGGTTGTAAGAGTGAGAAAGTGAGAGAGAAGGGAAGGTTTAAGATGGAGCAGAAGCGATGAGTGAGGAGGTGGGAGAATCTGGGTTAGGATGAGAGGGGGGAGGGGAGAAGTAATTGGAAGGAAGGTGAAGGCATTATTCCCCCTTCAACTCTTTGTTAATTTAGTCCCATTTCTGTTCGTCCTCCTCTCCCCTGTTTTTGTTGTTGTTGTACTGTCCCTGGTGGATAGTACTTGTAAATGGGTTAGTTGGCTAAATTACTGGCTTGTGATACAAAGCAATGCCAATGGTATGGGTTCAATTCCTGTACCAGCTCAAGTTACTGTGATAGACTTTCCTTCTCAACTCCCCCACCCCCACCATGTGAGACATGATGACCCTCAGGTTAAACCACCACCAGTCAATCTCTAATGAGAGAACTGGACGGTGGTGACTTTACCTTAGTGCTTGTTAGTTAATTCTTTAATTTGCCAAATGGTGATTTGGTGCTGGCTTGTTTTTTTTTAAAACACTGAGTTCTCCGAAAGGTAGGCGCTGACATGCCTGGAGTGCATTATCATCTCCTCCAACGCCATTTTAATTTAATCTGTACCTTGTTTCCCCATTGTTTTGATTTTTGTTATTATTGTACTGCATAGTACTGGCATGTACTACATACCATGCAGCATGGTGGGAAGCACTAGTTAATTTCTTGTTTAGTTGATTATTTGGGTGACTTGGTGATGGACTTTACAAAAGATAAAACTGAATTCTTCAAGAGTTGGGCATTATGGGGCCTTGAGTACATTATTCCTTCCGCCAACTCTATTTTAATTTGGTTCACTCCCTTTCTTCCAGCCCTTCCATTATTTTTGTTATTGTTGCACTGCCCCTGGTGGTAGACAGTGTTTGAAAATTGTTGTTTGTTTAATTAGGTACAGATACACAATCCTTTATCCAAAACACTCGGGATCAGCTGGTTTTTGGAATATGGAATTTTTCGAATAAGTGACCATTTGACAGTAAAATTTTAAAACTCTTACCAGCAGCCTTGGGACAGAATTGAGGCCTGGCATGCCCCCCCCCCCCCTCCCCACAAGTTGCATCTGAGTGACACGCATCGAGTGGGTGTGGAGTTGGGTGAACTGTTTGCACACCAAACAAAGGACATAGGTTTAGGATGAGAGGGGAAAGATATAAAAGAGACCTGAGGGGCAATCTTTTACACAGAAGGTGGTACATGTATGGAATGAGCTGCCAGAGGATGGGTATCTGAATAGGAAGGGTTGGGAGGGATATGGGTGGGGTGCTGGCAGGTGGGACTAGATTGGGTTGGGATATCTGGTCAGCATGGACGTGTTGGACCGAAGGGTGTGTTTCCCTGCTGTACATCTCTATGACCCTATAATCTTGTTAATGAGAGAAAAGCTTCACGAACAGACCTTCAGATTTCAGAGCTTTTCGGATTTCGGGGTTTCAGATAAAAGGTTGTCTACCTGCCATTGGTTAATTTGGAGTGCTTGCTGCCTCTATTTGGGCAGGGCTTGTAATTTGTTATGAGTGAAACTGTTGATTTGGTAATAATAATTTTTAAAATAAAGACCTGAGTTCTAGAAGTGGGCTAGTCTTCCCCAGATGTTAGTAGTTATTTGTTTAGTTGTTTTAATTATTTAAGAGACTACAAAAAGAGACCTGAGTTTTGCTGCCTCTGGTGAGCAGTGCTTGTAATTTTGTATTAGTTTAGTTAGCCAAATGGGTGATTTGGTTGTGGGATTTTAAAAAATACAGACCTGAGTTCTGGAGGTGGGTACACCAGACCATGGTGGACTGGACACTATAAAACTCACTCAGCTCTACCTTTTCACTGCAAATGGGAAAATTCAGCCCTAGATGTAAAAGAAACTTCAGGTTTCCATAATTGCAAATTATAAAACTCAACTGTTAACTTCTTTTTGACATAATATATAATTGGTGAAGTTATGTTGATAAAAAGGCTTATGATTTTCGAAAGACAAAAGGATTGTTATATTATTATAAAATGCCAAAGTCATTTTAGGAACCATTTTATCGTGTATGCATCTAAGTCTATCCACATGCCACATCACTCAATGTGGCACTACAGACTCTGTAAGAACCAATACTGTTTCTTTCCTCGACACGCTTGGAGAGATCTGAAAAATATACTCAATGTGTTCCAGAACATGTTAATGTGATTTTTTTTTCAGACTTGATCTAGTATGTAGGTAAATTAATTATTAGAGTTATTGGCATTCCAGCCAGAATCTGATGTTAGCTTCTGGAGGTTTGACAAAATGAATTAATTTTGCCTATTGAATTATTAAATTATTAAATCACACGTACTTAGAGTAAAAGTTGACATCAAATATTACACATTCCAGACTAGCTGAATTATTAACATTATTTTCCACACCAAACTAACAACATACAATGCAACCAGCCAGTCAAGTAATTATGTTAAAAGATACATAACATCTTACAGACACAGTCATCACATTACTGTTGGAGATAACTGAGACTCATGAAAGGACATAAGAAAAAAGCAGTAGATCAGCTAGGCCAAAAAGTGTAATTGAAAATTGCTTAATTAGGTGAAGGGGATGTGATCTATATCTTAAAGTGTGTGATGCATGGCTAATTATTACCTTATTATGAAAGACGTACCAAAATGCATTGAATGGAAAGGAAATAAAAAGGGAACCCGTTTCATGGGTCACAAGCATTCTTTTGCTGTATACCTCACTACAAAAGAACTGAAGTCCCTGGGTAGCACTAATTGAGATTCACTGATTAAAAAGGCTAAATAATTGTTGGAGTCTAATTATACTCGGCCTCCGTTAGCACACCTCACAATTAGAACTTCCTTCCTTTTCTTCCACCTAGTTAAGGATTTACAATGAATGCAGTTCAATAAAATAGAGTAAGAGATCTGCACCTAGAGATTAGATGTAATACCAGATGCTTGCCGATGTCATAACACAAGACCTAATTCAGGAAACCTCAATAAGTTCAAAAATTCAAAAGTAAAATAGCATGGAATGTTCTGGTGACGACCTAATAAAATCTTGCAAGTCAGCTTATCATTTGTAACATGCATTGCTAACAGTTTTCCATTTAGCTGTCTCATGTTTTCTAAAAAATGGAGACACAGTTGTTAAAATATTTGTTTTATGCTAAGTCAAAAGTGTTTGAGGTTCATGTGAGCACAATGTTGTATCACTGTCGTAACTAAATAAATATCTCAACTGATCGCGAACAAATCTCTCAAAAGAAAAAAAATCCATTCACAACAATTTGTATTGTTATAGAGTCCTAACATAGTGAAATGTCCCAATGGGCTTCGTAAATTTAGTAATAAGCTGGAACTTAACACTGAGCCATAGAAGGGGATATTATGAAGAGGGACAGATGATTAAAAACTTGGTCAAAGTCATACATTTTAAGAAACATCTAAAGGAGAAACAATAAAGACATTTAGGGAAAACATTTCAGAGTGTATTATTGTGCTGTTTTGAACTGGTGGCCGTACAGCTATGAAGCATGTTATCAACACTTAGAGGAGATGACCAGAGCATCTCATTGAATCCAAAAGTATTATTATCATGCAGAAGACATTGACTGGGGTAGCCAAGACAAACTACCTGTTAACCCTAATCCTTTGGCAATTTTTAATGTCCGTTTGATCATCACTGTTTGATTCTGTTGGGATTGTATTCTGAAATAGAAACCTGTTTCACTTTCTACCTAGAAATATGATGTGCCTTGCATGAGCAAGCCTCCCTAACCTAAACACGTGTCACTCACCCATTCTTGCCTTCTGTTTTAAACATTCTGCTCAGTCATCATCAAAATACCCATGTCTTTGCTGTCAGAGGAGAATGTAGTCAAAACTTCCGAGAATCTCAGGATGGTGCAGATGGTAACCTGCACAACAATAGACTTCTGATGCCCTCATTAAGGAAAAGCACTGGAATAATGTACCTGAGCCTATCAGAGAAGGGGATGGAGAAGGGGATACAGACACGGGTGATGAAAGGTTTTCACTCGATAATGTACAGTATACAGAAGCGCTGTACTCTGGGACATTCCAACAATATGGAACTTCACATAAATTATGCTCTCGTTCTCAATTCTTATGGCTTAGACTTCTGGCATGCTGAAAAGGAAGTTAGTAGATGAGTGTGATGTATACTTGTTTATTTGGAGGCACTGAGGACTATTTTGGAAGATCTGAAACAAATGACAGGCATCATTGTGGACTCAGACGCTTTCCACATTGGCAGTATCTGAAAGGTTTTAATGTGATATAATAGCTGGAATGAGTGGTGACACTATGTCTCTGCATCCATCTCTTTTGTCAGTGCCTCTGAAATGAAAATGTTGATAAATGGTCTCGGGCCAAAGCAGACAGTTTGGAGAGGTTGAGAACGCTATCAAGTGAAGTGGTAGCAATCCGACTTCAGATACTATTCAATCACCTAGTTTCTGTTCCCGTGACCTTTCCAGCCTATTTTTGTCACAAGACATGAAGCAACAACACAAGCAAGTCCTCAAGATTTGAAAAGCCTGAAACAATGGCCCCTTTTTTCTAAGAGGCATGTGAGAGGCCCAGTGTTGGTTAAAGAACAGCACAGCAAGATATCAAAGGCATTGTAACCAAAGGAAGAACTTACTTTGAATGTAATGTTTTGAAACAAACCACATTGAAATATGAAATCCAATGTTCTGAAGTGAATGTGTGCCTTTTCTTATGTTTAAAGGCCTGTACATGCTTTTCTTGGTAGTTAGGAAGACAAATGGAATTTTGTCCTTCATTGTTAAAGGGATTGAGTTGAAAAGTAGGGAAGTTATGTTGCAGCTGCACAGGGTGTTGGTGAGGCCACACCTGGGATACTGTGTGCAGTGTTGGTCTCCTTACTTGAGAAACAATGTACTGGCACGAGAGGGGGTGCAGGGAGGAGGTTCATGAGGTTGATTCCAGAGTTGAGGGGGTTGGCTTATGAGGAGACGGAGATTATATTTATTGGAATTTAGAAGAAACATATAAAATGATGAAGGGGATAGTTTCCACTGGCAGGTGATACTAGAACAAGAGGACATAGCCTCAAACTTAGGGGGAGCAGATTTAGGGCTGAATTGAAGAGGGTTGTTCATTCAGAGGGTTGTGAATTTATGGAACTCCCCTGCCCAGTGACGTAGTTGTCGCTACTTCAGTAAATGTTTTTAATGCTAAGGTCACAGTGAAACAATAGCAAATATAATCCCAGTCCGAATAAGATCTGGCTTGGCAGAGGTTTGCAAGTGGTCATTTTCCAATAAGTCTTCTGTCCTTGCCCTTCTAGGTGGTAAAGTTAGAAAGTTTGGGGGGTGATATTAAAGGAACCATGCGGAGTTATCTAATATCTTGGTGTGATTCACAAAGTATCATGGAGGTGATTCACCCAGTTGTAATTGAGTGATGGTAGTGCAGGGAGCGAATTCTAATGATGATAGACAGGGCATTCTTCCAGTGAGATGCCTAGTCCTAGATGGTGTCAAGCTTTTTGTGATCACTCATCAAGGTGAGTGGAAAGTATTCCATTAACTTGTGCCTTATAGACTATGGACAGGCTTTGGAAAGTCAGGAGATAAGCATCTGAGTTGCTTTTCTGGTATGAATATTACTCACATCTTGTTGGAAATGACCATTGTGTGGCACAAATTATATTTGTTATGGAATATTGTCCAGGTCTTGCTGTATATGGTTAAAAATCACACAACACCAGGTTACAGTCCAATAGGTTTATTTTGAAGTACAAGCTTTTGGAGCACTGCTCCTTCATCAGGTAGCTAGTGGGGCAGGTTCATAGGACACAGAATTTATAGTGAAAGATCAAAGTGTCATACAACTGATGCAATGTAGTTCCTAGTAATAGAAGCCAGAGTAGGCCATTTGGCCCATCAAGCCTACTCTGCCATTCCTTAAAGTCATGGCTGATCTATCCATCATCTCAGCTCCTCCTACATGGATTATCTCCATAACCATTAATTCCCCTACCATACAAAAACCCATCCAACTGTGTCTTGAATATATTTAATGAAACTGCGTCTATTGCTTTCTTGGGAAGAGAATTCCCATTGATTCTCTGGGAAAAGCAGTTCCTCCTCATCTCTGTCCTAAATGTACTGCACCTAATCCTAAGGCAACGTCCCCTATTCCTAGTCTCACCCACCAGCGAAAACAACTTGCCTGCCTCTATCTTATCTATCCCTTTCATAATTTTATATGTTTCTCTAAGATCCCTTCTTATTCTTCTAAATTCTAACGAGTACAGTCCCAGGTGGCTCAGCCTCTCCTCATAGGGTAACCCCCTCATGTCCAGAATCAACCTGATGACCCTCCTCTGCACTGCCTCCAAAGCCAGTATATCGTCCCTCAAGTAAGGAGACGAGAACTGTGTATAATACTCCAGGTGCGGCCTCACTTACACCTTAGGGACGAGCATTCCTAAGTCCCTCTGAACAATAGCATGCTGCAATCTTTCATCATTTAAATAATATTCTGACTACTCATTTTTACTTCCAAAGTGGATAATCTCACATTTGCCAACATTGTACTCTATCTGCCAGACACTTGTCCACTCAATTAACCTATCTAGGTCTCTCTGCAGACCTTCCACATCCTCTGCACAGTTTGCCTTTCCACTCAATTTAGTGTCATCAACAAACTTGGATACGTTACTCTCGGTCTCCTCTTCCAAATCACTTATATATCTCATGAACAGTTGTGGGCCCAACACCAACCCCTGCAGCAAATAC
The DNA here is from genome assembly GCF_037043375.1 of Chiloscyllium plagiosum. Lineage (NCBI taxonomy): Eukaryota > Metazoa > Chordata > Chondrichthyes > Orectolobiformes > Hemiscylliidae > Chiloscyllium > Chiloscyllium plagiosum. Next base: position 49,079,665 of record NW_028270172.1, on the reverse strand, counting down.
CTGATCTCCAACCAGAGAAACACCAATTTATCCCAACTGTCTGCTTTCTATTGGTTAACAAATCTTCAAATGCAAGTTCACTCCATAAACAGATATATACGCGTGTGTGAGTGAGAGAAAGTAAGTGAGTGAGGGAGAAAGAATGTATGTATGTGGGTGTGGGGTGGGGGGGGGGGGCGTGTGTGGGGGGTGGAGGAATGGGAGAAGCAAGGAGAGAGTGTGTAGGTGTGTCTGTGTGTATGGGAGAGAGAGTGTGAGTGTGTGTGTGTGTGTGTGGAGGAGGTGGATGGGGGAAGCAGGGAGAGAGTGTGTGCATGTGTGGAGGGGGGAGATGAGAGAAGCAGGGAGAGAGTGTGAGTGTGTATGGAGGGGGGAGATGGGGGAAGCAGAGAGAGAGAATGTGTGTGTGTGTCTGCGGAGGGGAGATGTGGGAAGCAAGGAGAGAGGGAGAGAGTGTGTGTGTGGAGGAGGGTGATGGGGGAAGCAGGGAGAGAGTGTGTGTGTGTGGAGGAGGGTGATGGGGGAAGCAGGGAGAGAGTGTGTGTGTGTGGAGGAGGGGATGGGGGAAGCAGGGAGAGAGTGTGTGTGTGTGGAGGAGGGGGATGGGGGAAGCAGGGAGATAGTGTGTGTGTGGAGGGGAGATGAGGGAAGCAGGGAGAGAGGGAGAGAGTGTGTGTTAATGTGTGGAGGGGAGATGGGGGAAGCAGGGAGAGAGTGTGAGTGTGTGTGTGTGTGTGGAGGGGAGATGGGGGAAGCAGGGAGAGAGTGTGTGTGTGTGGGGAGGGGAGATGGGGGAAGCAGGGAGAGAGGGAGAGAGTGTGTGTTAATGTGTGGAGGGGAGATGGGGGAAGCAGGGAGAGAGTGTGAGTGTGTGTGTGTGTGTGTGTGGAGGGGAGATGGGGGAAGCAGGGAGAGAGTGTGTGTGTGTGGGGAGGGGAGATGGGGGAAGCAGGGAGAGAGTGTGTGTGTGTGTGGAGGGGAGATGGGGAAGCAGGGAGAGAGTGTGTGTGTGTGTGGATGTTTGATAGAGTGTGTGCACGAGTGTGACGGAGTGTGCATGGGTGTGTGTGTGTGTGAGAGAGAGAGGGCATATGTATGAGAGAGGGTCTGGGTGAGTGATCATTTGTAAGAGTGTGTATGTGTGCTTGTGTGTGTGTGTCTGTGAGAGTGTATAGTATAGAGGAATGCAACAGGCAGCTGAAGGTGCTGAAGGACACCCCCATAGGAACAGAATACGATGCTCAACTCATCAATCACAAGTTCAGATGTGCCACAGCGATAAACCATCATGACCTCCTCAGGAGACAGACATGGGATGTGTCCAATAGGGTACCTTCATCATCCAGTGCTTCCCAGGAGCAGAGAAACTATGCCATGTTCTTCGCAGCCTGCAAAACATTATCGATGAGGATCAGCACCTCACCATGACCTTCCCTGTTCCTCAATTTCTCATGTTTAAACAACCACCAAATCTTAAACAGACCATTGTCCACAGCAAACTGCCCAGCCTTCAGGGCAACATTGACCACAACACTTTACAACCCTGTCATGGCAACCACTGCAAGACGTGTCAGAGTGTCAACACGAATACCACCATTATACATGGGGACACCACCCACTGTGTAAATGGCAGGTACTCATAAGACTTGGCCAATGTTGTCTACCTCATACATTGCAGGCAAGGATGCCCCAGGTCCGTACATTGGTGAGACCAAGCAGCTACTATTACAATGGATACCATACAATAATTGCCAGACAGAGATGCTCCCTCCCAGTTGGGGAACGCTTCAGCAGTCAAGGACATTCAGCCTTGGGTGACCAACCTCCAAGATAAACTTTGGGATATGCAAAAATGTAGAGTCGCTGAGCAGAGGCTGGCAACCAAATTCGTTACCCAAGGGGATGGCATCAACTGAGAACTTGGGTTCATGTCACACTACAGATGACCCCACTACACTATACACTCACCCACACACAAGTACACATACACACACATACACGCACACTTCTACACATGATCACACTCTCACACAGACCCACTCATACACACTTTCTCTCTCACACACACTCACACTCACATGCACACCCTCTCACAGAAATATATTCCATTGCACTGGCACACACACACACACACACACTATCAAGCATGCACACACATACACTCACATGCACACATTCACTCACACAATCTCTCCCACACCCACCCAACTACATACTCTTTCCTTCCTCTCTCCCCCCCCACCCCGCGCCCCACACACACAGAGAGAGACACACACACTCTCTCCATCACACACACACGCACATACACATATAAATCTATGGGGTGAATTTGCATTTGCAGATACATTCTATTTTGTTCAAAAAGCACATAATCTGTAGACAGTCAGTCCACGTGACATTTTATAAATTCCTACTTTGGAAGTTGACTCAAGGTTGGGATACAGACAGACTCTAAGCTCACACCTTTAATGCATTGTCTGAGCTGAGACGTCACCCTTGTTTATGCTGATAAAACCCTAAGTTGTCTCGGGACTGTGACTTGAAAGAAGTTCTGGAATTTGCATTAATCAATCAAAACCCGTATCCTCAATCTAAGTGATTAAAGACTTAAAAACAATCTAGGTTTGTTCGATACATCACATCAGTTTATTGACACTTTGATCTTTTATTCCAAAATCTGTATCCTACGACCCTGCCCCACTTTGCTACCTGATGAAACAGCAATGCTCCGAAAGCTTGTACTTCCAAATAAATCTGCGTGTTGTGAGATTTTAAGCTTTGTCCACCCCAGTCCAACACGGTCTCCTCCATATCATTGCTGCATATGGACAGAGATTGCTTCAGTATCTCAGGAGTCACAAATGCAGTTGAACATTGTGCAATCATTGGCAAACATTCCCATTTCTGACCTTATGGTAGAGAGAAATTCATTGATGGAGCAGCTGAAGATGGTTGGACCTACAACCTGAGGTACTTCTGCAGAAGTGTCTCAAGACTGAGATAACTGCCAACAGCCACAACTCTTTCCTTACACTAGCTATGACTCCAGCCAGTGGAGAATTTTGTCCAACTTCCTACTGCATTAAATTTCCAGGTGTTCCTTGATACCACACTGGATAAAATGATGCCTTAATATCAAGAATGGCCACTCACCTCACATCTTGAGCTCAACTCCTTTCCTGTATGTTTAAGCCAACTCTGTAATGAAGCCAGGAGCTGAGTGGTTCTAACAGATACTAAACAACAACAGCTTGAAATGGGAGACAAAGTTTGGAATTCCTCCTATGCACCTTTATTGAATTAATTGCTAACCACCTTGTTAATTACTGGTAGACACGTACCAATCTCCTACTGGGAGACTGTCTCTCCCTTTGATGTAGTATTATTGTGATTGCTTCAACCATTTCCCCTTCCTCCTGCTCTTCTGCTGTCTTCATAAAAACAAATAAGTTAATAGTCATAATGAAGCTATGAGAATAGTTCCTCTATGACAAAACTGTGAGAAACAGTAGATTTTCCATCTTAAAACTGCCGATGAGCAGCATTCAGAAATCTTTCTTAACAGTGAAAAGAATTTTAGATTCATTTCAATGAAATCTGATGTTTTGGACTATATTTGTATCACACAACCACTTCCTTGTTGTCTAACCAGGAGAAAGCGAGGCCTGCAGATGCTGGAGATCAGAGTCGAGAGTGTGTTGCTGGAAAAGCACAACAGTGGGCGGCACGGTGGCACAGTGGTTAGCACTGCTGCCTCGCAGCGCCAGAGACCCGGGTTCAATTCCCGCCTCAGGCGATTGACTGTGTGAAGTTTGCACATTCTCCCCGTGTCTGCGTGGGTTTCCTCCGGGTGCTCCGGTTTCCTCCCACAGTCCAAAGATGTGCAGGTTAGGTGAATTGGCCATGTTAAATTGTCCGTAGTGTTAGGTAAGGGGTAAATGTAGGGGTATGGGTGGTTTGCGCTTCGGCGGGTCGGTGTGGACTTGTTGGGCCGAAGGGCCTGTTTCCACACTGTAAAGTAATCTAAAGCTCAGGCAGCATCCGAGGAGCAGGAGAACCAACATTTCGGGCATAAGCCCTTCATCAGGAATGAAGCTTCTGGGCCATTATGTTATTCTAGGTTTCCACCTCCACCAGCCCTGTTGATCTCACTTTTATTAAAAAAAGCTCTAGGTGCGGTCTGCTGAATTACATAGAACAACTGCAGAAGTAGCAGCAATAATCTATGCTTTGAGACCTGAAGACTGCCCTCTTCAAGTCCAATCAATACAAAAAACTTATTTACCGGTATTGAGACCACAAATAAATCATAAATACTTCAGTGGTTAGCACTGCTGCCTCACAGCACCAGGGTCCCAGGTTCAATTCCAGCCTCGGGTAACTGTCTGTGTGGAGTTTGCACATTCTCCCCGTGTCTGCATGGGTTTCCTCCAGGTGCTCTGGTTTCCTCCCACAGTTCAAAGATTTGCCATGCTAAGTTGCCCATAGTGTTAGGTACATTAGTCAAAGGGAAATGGGTCTGGGTAGGTTACTCTTCGGAGGGTTGGTGTGGACTGGTTGGGCCGAAGGGCCTGTTTCCACACTGTCGGAAATCTAACCTAATCTTAATCGAACCCTGCAGTTATTTGGATTACAAGACCCACCCAGATCATGCTACTGGAGTGAAAACCGTTGTGCAACAATTTCAGGACTCTGCAGCAACCTTGTGATAATTTATTGGAGCTGCACATCATTGAAAATAAATCGTACAATGTGGGTAGAGTTAAAATACAGGGGAAAGAAACTGGGAGAATCTCATTAGAATGTGATGTACTGAAAGAACTGAACGTCATATAGTCATGAACACATGAAAAAAATAGATTAGTCCTTAGATAATCTAACAGTATGATCAGAGCCTGTTATATATAAGTTTACCTAAGAATTTTGTATGTAATTGTTACATAAGGTTGCTTTGAAGTCGAAGCCCAGTTCTTGATTTTTGCCTTTTTCTACACCAGCTGCCTTAAATCCAAACACTTAATGTAGCATTGAACCACACGATACAAGTAAAACATGTTCTTCATCAGGCCTGCAACACATGATTTCTTTCAAGATGAGCCAAATATGTGAATTATGAACTATTCTTTAATTAAACTTGTAAAAGTGTACTGTTTTCTTTAACTGTATTTTCTTTGTACAGTCAGAGAGATTTACAGCACAGCAAAAGGCCCTGTAGCCCATCCCGTCCATGCCTGGTGAGAAACACCCATTTCACTATTCTAATCCAGTTTTCCAGCACAGCTTAGCTAAATGTGGTTTATCATGGTTTCTGCCTCCACCACCCCTGCAGATAGTGTGTTCCAGATTCCCAACCCACTCTGGCTGAAAACATTTTTTTTACATTGCAAAACCTTCTGGAACTTACTTTAAATTAACGCCTCTGTCTTGAGTTCTAACTGAGTGATGTAGTTTTAGATTTTCAGGGTGAATGCATGAATATATAATTTTTTAAAACTTAAGTTCATGTAGAAACTTGCTGCTGGTTATTCAGATCAAGTTTTGAGAAGATTTGTCGCTCAGGTTGAGGTTTTGGATGTAGGTTTACTCGCTGAGCTGCAAGGTTCATTTCCAGACATTTCATTACCACGTAACATCTTCAGTGGGCCTCATGCAAAGCAATCCTGAAACTTCCTGCTTTCTGTTTATATGTTTGGGTTTCTTTGGGTTGGTGATGTCATTTCCTTTGGTGATGTTATTTCCTGTGGTGAAGTCACTTCCTGTTCCTTTTCTCAGGGGGTGGTAGGTGGGGTCTAACTCGACGTGTTTGTTGATAGAGTTCTGGTTGGAATGCCATGCTTCTAGGAATTCTCATGCATGTCTTTGTTTGGCTTGTCCTAGGATGGATGTGTTGTCCCAGTCAAAGAGGTGTCCTTCCTCATCCGTATGTGAGGATACTAGTGAGAGAGGGTCATGTCTTTTGGTGGCTAGTTGGTGTTCATGTATCCTGGTGGCTAGTTTTCTGCCTGTTTGTCCAATGTAGTGTTTGTTACAGTCCTTGCATGGTATTTTGTAAATGACATTAGTTTTGCTCATTGTCTGTTAAGGGTCTTTCAAGTTCATTAGCTGCTGTTTTAGTGTGTTGGTGGGTTTGTGGGGTACCATGATGCTTCTGTAGCAATCATCCCAACATCCACAAATGAAGCTGCATCAGAGCAATATTTCAACGAACCAACACACACTGCAGCACAGAAGAACTGTGCAGAGCAGACAAAAATCACCTATACCGTGTATTCTAAAAGAATGGGTACCCAATGAACACAGTCCGCTGTTTTCTCAGTAACAAACCCAAACAAGCAGACAAAACATGTCCAGAAACCCTAGCCACTCTCCCCTACATCAAAGACATCTCGGAAATGACTGCCAGACTACTCCGACCCCTTCCATGCTGCACATCTCTATGACTCTCTGACCGTACGTGGTTTTCTTTGGGGTCCATTTCGATCCACCAGTGTACAGATATCCTTATAATAGGGCAAGTGCTTCATTTCCATTTACTGATAAAATTGAATCATAAAAAACAATTTCTTTCTTTTAGGTTATCACTATAAATGTGGTCACGATACGTGTTTACAGCTAATTTGAAAATAGAGTTTATTGTTCGCAAATCTTGTTTTTTTTGTTTTTGTCTTTAAAAGCCCTGAGTGACCATGTTAAATTGCCCATAGTGTTAGGTGCATTAGTCAGGGGTAGATATAGGGTAGGGGAATGGTTCTGGGTGGGTTATTCTTCGGAGGGTGGGTGTGGACTTGTTGAGCCGAAGGGCCTGTTTTCATACTGTAGGGAATCTAATTAAAACACCCTAAGCATTTTTCAAACCTTTTCTGCTATTGACAGGTATGAATTTTAATTTGCTGTTGTGAACTGTAGCATTGTCATATAAAGTACAATGGCAGACGTTTCTAATTCAGCTGTATTTGTTTATTCTTAAGCAGCTTCACTGCATATTTTTAAATCAGAATCTCCACTCCCTTGGAATACAATTATTATTATACAAATTTCCAATAATTTATGTAGTAAATTTAAAATTATTAGTATTATGTTAATATGAATTTCCCACAAAACAGCTTTGCTATCAATATTTGTCATCTGAGGCTCCAGTCAGTCATGCGTGTAGGGATAAGGAAAAATAATTTTCAACGTAGTTACACAAGATCTTTGCCAGAATCAACAATAAACTGCATCAGTTTCTTGCCACAGTGAATTTATTTTGAAAAATGTATGTAAGATATATGACTTACTGCCCATATTTTGAATTAGATTTGGCCGATCTGACATTGGAATCCAATATCAGACAAATGAAATATTTTCAGTTCAGTAGGTGGCTTTGACAAAGGAAAAAGGTTATTGCCATCAAGGACATATATGATATATGTCAGCACCACCTTCCTTTTAAAATTGATTGTTTCTGTTTCATGTCCTTGTTCTTGCACCAGAAAAAAAGCTCCCTTTTGTTGAAAAACCTCAGTAAAGGGTTCCTTAGAGTGACCATCCTGGAAAGAAAGAGAAGTTATAGACCTTGGTGATTCATCTGTTTCAGGAACCCTTATCCCAGTCCCACACCTTCCCACACAACCCCCTTCCCCAATCCATAATATCCTTTGGGTGCCCAACTTTGGGAGCTACATTCACAGTGGGTCAGACTGTTTCATTTACATTAAGCAAAACTTCTTGCCATTTGTACTCTCTTCTTCTATTTATAAAACCCGTCAAAAGCTCAGGTTTCAATGTGGTACACTTTATAACCATGGCTTTACCAGATAATTAGACACAACTTAGGGCAGCAACAGTGGTTAGCACTGTTGCGTCACAGAACCAGTGTCCCAGATAGGTCAGGTGAATTGGCCATGCTAAATTGCCTGTAGTGTTAGGTGCATTAGTCAGAGGGAAATGGGTCTGGGTGGGTTACTCTTCGGAGAGCCAGTGTGGACTTGTTGGGCTGAAGGGTCTGTTTCCACACTGTAGGGAATCTAATCTAATCAAATTTAGTCATCCATGTTATGCAACCAGCTCACTTTATTGAACTTGGACCTAGGCAATATCTGTTGTTTCCAAGAGACTTGATTCTGTTCACAGAAAAATTACACTTTACATTAAGAGAAAAGTATATTCTCACTTTAAATTGAAACTAACTGCATTCAAAGTACCTAGCATTTAGCATAGGAGAGGAGACCAAAGTAATGCACTTGGTGAAAGTCTGAAATCCAATCAGAAAATATTGGGGCAACAGGGTGGCTCAGCGGAGAGCACGGCAGCCTCACAATGCCAAGGACCCAGGTTTGATTCCAGCCTTAGGTGACTGTGTGGTGTTCACACATTCTCCCTGTGTCTGCCTGGGTTTCCTCCAGGTGCTCTGGTTTCCTCCCACAGGACAAAGATGTGCAGGTTAGGTGGATTGAAAATGCTGAAATTGTCTGTAGTGTTCAGGAATGTGTAGGCTAGGTGGATTAGTCATGGTAAATGTAAGATTATGGGATATAGTGGGCGGCTGGGTCTAGGTGGGATGCTATTCGGATGCTGATCAGTGTGAATGGCCTCTTTCCACACTGTAGGATTCCGTGATTCTATGATGCTGGACAAGCCAGGAAGCATCTGTAGAGAGAAAAACAGAAGCATATTTAGGGCCACGATTATTACTAGTTTTGACCTTTGTTTATCTCTCCACAAATACTTCCAGATGTGTTGAGCATTTACTACATCTCATTTCTATTGGAGAAAACATAACCTGATTTTCTGCCCCTCAAAAATGTATTCCAAGTTCTTGTGAGTCTCTCAATCCTCCTTATTGTGAACCTCAGCAGCAGTTCCTAAGATTCAGTTGGACACATTAATTGTGAGTTTCAAAAAAATAATAATGTATTAAGAAAAGAATACAACTTGCTGAGCAAAGAAAGATCATTGTCAAAGCAATTAATATTCTCAGGCAGTTTAAATGTTGGTTTTCCATTTGAATTTATATGTTTGCAAATTGTCCTGATTATTGTGAGATTAAATGTTTTGTCAAAATGTGCCTTTTACATTTGGAAAAGATTGTGGAGATGAAGCCCATGTTCTGGAAGTTTGTGGTGAGGCGGCGAGAGATTGGAAGGAATTTCTGTTAATGTTAAGTAGTGGCTCCAGTTATAGAGTCATCAAGAGGTACTGCATAGAAGCAAACTCTTCTGTCCAACTCGTTCATGACGACCAGATATCCTGAATTAATATGGTCCCATTTTCCAGCATTTGGCCCAAATTCCTTGAAGCCCTTCCTATTCACATACCCATCCAGATACTTTGTAAATGGTGAAATTGTACCAACCTCCACCACTTCCTCTGACAGCTCACTCCATACACGCACCACCCTCTGCATGAAAAAATTACCCCTCAGGTCCCTTTTAAATCTTTCCTCTCTTGCCTTAAACCTATGTCCTCTAGCTATAGATTAGATTCTCTACAGTGTGGAAACAGGCCCTTCAGCTTAACAAGTCCACAGCAACCCTCCGAAGAGTAACCCACCCAGACCCATTTATCTCTGACTAATGAACCTAACACTATGGGCAATTTAACATGGCCAATTCACCCGACCTGCACATCTTTTGGATTGTGGGAGGAAACCCACGCAGACACAGGGAGAATGTGCAAACTCCACACAGACAGTTGCCCGAGGCTGGAATCAAACCTGGTTCCCAGGTACTGTGAGGCAGCAATGCTAGCCACTGAGCCACCGTGCTGCTTTATTGTCAGACTGTTGTTTTTGTATGTTAATTAAGTCCCCAGTTAGGTTTTGTGGATGCCTCATCTATGGCACTTCAAATTTTAAATGAACTCAGATTTGGGTGACACAGAATCATAGACAGCTTGACCTTGATAAATTAACCAATCCCAAATTGTTTCCAATCACCAGATGAGGAGAGGTGATTTTGGGTTTAACAAGGTCAAGTTTCCATACTTGAAACTGTTTCAAAATTTTGAAAACCTATGCTGGAAAGTAAATTGTCTCTTTAACGTGGGCGGCACGGTGGCACAGTGGTTTGCACTGCTGCCTCACAGCGCCAGAGACCCGGTTCAATTCCCGCCTCAGGCGACTGACTGTGTGGAGTTTGCACGTTCTCCCCGTGTCTGCGTGGGTTTCCTCCGGGTGCTCCGGTTTCCTCCCACAGTCCAAAGATGTGCAGGGAAGGTGAATTGGCCATGCTAAATTGCCCGTAGTGTTAGGTAAGGGGTAAATGTAGGGGTATGGGTGGGTTTCGCTTCGGCAGGTCGGTGTGGACTTGTTGGGCCGAAGGGCCCGTTTCCACACTGTAATGTAATCTAATCTAAACTAAAAGGTAAAATTGAATGCCCTGGAATGGGAGATATGGTGAATTTGCAATTATCTGTTTTTGGATTAGTGGTGCTGGAAGAGCACAGCAGTTCAGGCAGCATCCGAGGAGCAGAAAAATCGACGTTTTGGGCAAAAGCCCTTCATCAGGAATAAAGGCAGAGAGCCTGAAGCATTGAGAGATAAGCTAGAGGAGGGTGGGGGTGGGGAGAAAGTAGCATGGAGTACAATAGATGAGTGGGGGAGGGGATGAAGGTGATAGATCAGGGAGGAGGGTGGAGTGGATAGGTGGAAAAGAAGATAGGCAGGCAGGACAGGTCATGGGGACAGTGCTGAGCTGGAAGTTTGGAACTAGGGTGAGGTGGGGGAAGGGGAAATGAGGAAACTGTTGAAGTCCACATTGATGCCCTGGGGTTGAAGTGTTCCGAGACGGAAGATGAGGCGTTCTTCCTCCAGGCGTCTGGTGGTGAGGGAGCGGCGGTGAAGGAGGCCCAGGACCTCCATGTCCTCGGCAGAGTGGGAGGGGGAGTTGAAATGTTGGGCCACAGGGCAGTGTGGTTGATTGGTGCGGGTGTCTCGGAGATGTTCCCTAAAGCGCTCTGCTAGGAGGCGCCCAGTCTCCCCAATGTAGAGGAGACCGGATCGGGAGCAATGGATACAATAAATGATATTAGTGGATGTGCAGGTAAAACGCTGATGGATGTGGAAGGCTCCTTTAGGGCCTTGGATGGAGGTGAGGGAGGAGATGTGGGCGCAGGTTTTACAGTTCCTGCGGTGGCAGGGGAAGTTGCCAGGATGGGAGGGTGGGTTGTAGGGGGGCGTGGACCTGACCAGGTAGTCACGGAGGGAACGGTCTTTGTGGAAGGTGGAAAGGGGTGGGGAGGGAAATATGTCCCTGGTGGTGGAGTCTTTTTGGAGGCGGCGGAAATGTCGGTGGATGATTTGGTTTATGCGAAGGTTGGTAGGGTGGAAGGTGAGCACCAGGGGCGTTCTGTCCTTGTTACAGTTGGAGGGGTGGGGTCTGTAGGCGGAGGTGCGGGATGTGGACGAGATGTGTTGGAGGGCATCTTTAACCACGTGGGAAGGGAAATTGCGGTCTCTAAAGAAGGTGACCATCTGGTGTGTTCTTTGGTGGAACTGGTCCTCCTGGGAGCAGATACGACGGAGGGAGAGGAATTGGGAATACGGGATGGCATTTTTGCAAGAGATGGGATGGGAAGAGGTGTAATCCAGGTAGCTGTGGGAGTCGGTGGGTTTGTAAAAAATGTCAGTGTCAAGTCGGACGTCATTAATGGAGATGGAGAGGTCCAGGAAGGGGAGGGAGGTGTCAGAGAAGGTCCAGGTAAATTTAAGGTCAGAGTGGAATGTGTTGGTGAAGTTGATGAATTGCTCAACCTCCTCGCGGGAGCACGAGTTGGCGCCAATGCAGTCATCAATGTAGTGGAGGAAGAGGTGGGGAGTGGTGCCGGTGTAATTATGGAAGATGGACTGTTCTACATAGCCAACAAAGAGACAGGCATAGCTGGGGCCCATACGTGTGCCCATGGCTACCCCTTTGGTCTGGAGGAAGTGGGAGGATTCGAAGGAGAAATTGTTAAGGGTGAGGACCAGTTCGGCCAAACGAATGAGAGTGTCGGGGGAAGGGTACTGTTGGAGACGTCGTGAGAGGAGAAAATGGAGGGCTTGGAGGCCCTGGTCATGGCGGATAGAGGTGTAGAGGGATTGGATATCCATGGTGAAGATGAGGCATTGGGGACCGGGGAAACGGAAGTCTTGGAGGAGGTGGAGGGCGTGGGTGGCGTCTCGAACGTATGTGGGGAGTTCCTGGACTAGGGGGGATAGGACAGTGTCGAGGTAGGTAGAGATGAGTTCAGTGGGGCAGGAGCATGCTGAGACAATGGGTCGGCCAGGGTGGTCAGGCTTGTGGATCTTGGGAAGGAGGTAGAACCGGGCAGTTGGCTCCTCTGATGCTGCCTGAACTGCTGTGCTCTTCCAGCACCACTAATCCAAAATCTGGTTTCCAGCATCTGGAGTCATTGTTTTAACCTACTGTCAGGCCCATGTGATCTGGTTGCCATGGGGATGCAGGGCTCAGATCAAGATCTGTTGAAAGTTATTTGGGAGCTCTCATATTTGGACTCGAGAAGCAATGATTCTTGCTGCTTGTAAGCTCACAAATTCTTGAAGGCAGTCAGGCCCAGAATTCTGCACAGGAAGACCCTCAGCATGTGCTGCTATGCCAACCAGAAAAAATAAAACAGACTGTTCTAGGAATAATCACCAAAGAAAGTGTTGGTCACAATGGAAACAAAGCTTGTTGTGGAGAGTTGAAGACCAGCAAGTCATTTGGTCTCAAGGCAACCAGTAGATGCCTTTCTATTGGTAGTTCATTGAAATACACTCTGAAAATTGAGTCAAGGGATTTGTTTAGAAGGATACCACAAAAGTCACCCTGACTGAGCAGGAAGGAGAAAATCTTTTAAATCTCTGGAAGACATTTGGAATTTTAAACACAACTATGTATCTACTAAGAGTAAGTCATTATGTTTCAAACTGACTTGGATTTTTGGTTATGGTAAGAAATTTGTAAGACAAACCTTTTTCTGTAATTTTGTGTTTTACTTGTCCACTAAGTAGTGTTTGTTCATGTTGATTTTTGTGACAGGAATATCTTAAAGTTTGGAATCTTGTTGTGTGATTCCTTCTGTTGGCCACTGGGAAATGTTTGCCTGTTTTAAAGTCTATTAGGCTCGAGGGGGAAATCCAACAAGAGGCAGGTCAAAGTCTGTTGGAGATTTAAGAGGAAATGCATGACCTGGTAAGAATAGAGGAGGAGTCTGTCCTTCTCATGTGCACTCTGATCACCACCTTGTCTGCACAAATGGCTTCTTCCATCCTCTCCTCCCTGACCTATCACCTTCATCTCCTGCCCCACTCACCCATTGTACTCTATGCTACTCTCTCCCCACCCCCACCCTCCCCACCCCCACCCTCCCCTAGCTTATCTCTCCACACTTCAGGCTCTCTGCCTTTATTCCTGATGAAGGGCTTTTGCCCGAAACGTCGATTTTGCTGAAGCTCCTCGATGCTGCCTGAACTGCTGTGCTCTTCCAGCACCATTGATCCAGAATCTGGTTTCCAGCATCTGCAGTCATTGTTTTTACCTTCTTCCATTGAAAGTCTGCCACTCGCAGGAACGCCCGATCAAGCACGTCATACAGAGGATGCTGGGAAAACAAACTGACCTGCAGGTCCCCACCTTGTCAGTGAATTCAGGCAGGCTGTGTCATTGTAAGACTATATGAGGCATCTGAAGTCTTTGCCGGATCCCAATCCCTTAGGTAAGAGGGCAAGAAGTGTTGGCATTTATGGGCTCCTTATGAGGTATTCCTGCTGGGGGCAGCTTCTCCTCCACCTCTCTGCCAGTGACAGCAGTTTACCGTTCGGCAGGAGTTCCTCACAATGCCAAGGTCCACATGACCTCAGGTAACCAGAAGATACCCATCAAAGTTATGCAGGCCATTGGGCCATCAAGATTAACAGTCTATTTCAGCACAACTAACAGTGATGGGGGAGAACAGCCATGAAGTATCTGTAAATGAATGAAGAAAATCATTGTATATACACGTGACTCATCATGGGTGCTTGTTTGTTGCCCATAAGACTCTTATAAGATGATTGCTAGTAGCCATAGAAGGCAGACTTGTGATTTGAAGAGAAATTGGATTGAAAATAAAAAGCAAATTATTGCGGATGCTGGAATCTGAAACCAAAAGAGAAAATGCTGGAAAATCTCAGCAGGTCTGGCAGCATCTGTAAGGAGAGAAAAGAGCTAACGTTTCGAGTCCAACTGACCCTTTGTCAAAGCTGACAAATTGGATTGGTTGGGTTTACATTAACTGGAAGAATGAGAGGAATCTCATTGAAACGTATAAAACTCTAACACGACTAGATAGACTGATTGCAGGGATGATTTTCCCCCTGCCTACGGTGTCCAGAAGAAGTTGTTATAGTCTCAACATATGCAGTAGGCCATTTTGGACTGAGGTGAGAAATTTCTTCACTCAGAGGATGGTGTACCTTTGGAATTCTCAACCACAGACGGCTGGAGATGCCAAATTGCTGAATATATTCATGAAATAAATAGTTTTCCAGTGGCTTAATGTGTCAAGAGGTATTGCAAGGGGGAGATTGGGAATATGGTGTTGTGATAGAGTACTCATGTTGAATGACAGAGAAGACGCAATGACCTGAAAAGCCTACCCCACTCCTATTCTCTAGGGTTCTTCACTGAGGGATTCCAACTGCAGCCAAATCTAGCCAATTAGACTGGGTCATCTTAATCACCAAAAGTCATTAAATTATGCAAGAATTCTACATCTACTTAAGTACATTTATTATATGACAGGACATATAATAACTGCAGTGCTATTATGAATGGAGAGGTAAATAGGCAAAAAAGGGAAATAAAACAACCCTTTAGGTCAACGGGAAAATTCAGTTAACAAAATGGGTTGACTTTTCAGTTTTTTTGAATTCCTGTCATTGAGATTTGATTTCAGAATATGGAAAATCTTCATGCTCGCTTTCAGATTTAACTGAGAATTTTAGGAGTCCCTTGTATTTGAAACTTGGAGGTTTTTTAAAACTACTTCGCTGAGGGAAGCATAAACAGTGCTGCCTTTAATCCCAGGTTTTGGCTCTTAATGACTGAAAGGGAGAGACAGAGACAGAGAGAGGAAGTGGGGGGGCAGTGGGGATGGTTTATAGGATACTGAAAAATCATTCAGCACCTCAACCCAGACTTGCTGCACAGGATAGATCCATTTGGGTTTTTCAGATCTGTTCACTCCACACTTAAAACAATAAAATTTCCCACATCTCTTCAAAAACTACTTTGCTGGACAATGATTTCCAAAGGCACTTGTTTTCAATGTTTTATAAACTGCAAGTGAGTCATTGTCCCCTATAACCTTTTGACTTTCTGGTTCTAATTAATCACATGAAAATCCTAACTGATTTAGTAATAGTCAAAATATCCACAATCAAATTCTCATGTTCCATAAATATATATGTTCTCAACAAAATGCAACTCTCCATGACAGTATTCATGGGAATGGTCCCTGCACACTCTTTGTGAAGACAAAGTCCTGTTTTAACACATAGTATACCTCCCAGTATTTGTTCAGCACTACAAGTGTGCTAAGTGAATAGGTGTAGAGCAAGTTATAGCAACTGAAACCTAGGTATCCATGCTGTGGGCTATCAGCTGTGGCAGAATTTTATTCAAGTTCATGGACCTCACCATATCATTGGCATCAAGCCAAGGGATCAACTATGTTTCAATGAAGAGTACAACAATTAGTTATCATGGATGAGTTGGGCCGAAAGGACTGTTTCCACACTGTGTGACTTTAAAACCAGGTAAAGCACAAGGCAGATCTAAGAATGAAATACCAACCTTGTGTAGCTACAATGCAGGACTAATTGCAAGCTAAACATGAAAACCAACATGTGATCCCATAGTCAACAGATCTGATCAAACTCTGAGGTCCTGCAACATCTAGTTGTGAATGGCAGTGGACGGTTAAATTACCAAAGGAAGAGAAACCACCACATATATCTGCATCCTCAGTTACAGGGGAGCCCAGTACAATAGTGGAAAAGACTAAGTTGAAGCATTTTCAACCATCTTCAGCCAGAACTGCCAAGAGGATTATCTACCTTGGCCTCCTCCTGAGAGAGCAGCAGGTCAGGCAGCATCCAAGGAGCAGGATCTCCAGCATCTGCAGTCCTCACTTTCCTCCTCCTGAGAGCTCCATCATCAAGGATGACAGTCTTTAGCCAATTCACTTCATGGCACATGATATCAAGAAATGGCTTAAAGTTTTGGATATTGCAAAGGCAATGGGCACTGACAACATCCCAGCAGTAGCACCAAATATGGGCTGAGAACTAGTTATGCATTAATTAAGCTCTTACAGCATGTTCAGTTTGCATGTGCTAGAAGCCACAACTATTCATGGATACTGAAAAAGGAGTTTGTTAATTGAGTGTTTTCCTTTGAGAAAAGAATTTTCAATTGCCAATCCCTGCTGTATTCCTCATGGCAATGCACTGTCCAAACAAAACCTCCCTGTCTCTTCTGATGTTAATCAGCTACCTAAGGTTGACAGTTAAGAGATCCAGCATCATCTCCAAACCAACAATGATCCAACAGATCAGCCCCTTCTTCTCTAGATATATAAGTCAGTGTTCAATGGGCTTTCTAAATCCAGTTTCTTGCGCCCCAGTCCTAATAAATGCAAGATGAAAAGCTTTGACTTTAAGTGTATGGTTTTTAAGCATGATTTAAGTTCTGTGCTACCAAGCAATTATTTAATACTCTTGTTTCTCAATTCAGACTCAGGGAGGAGAATGGCTGCCCGAGCACAGGAGATGTATATGGCTTCATGCTGAGAGCACTCCTCCTTCTCCTGTCTCTTTCAGCAGCATCTCCTGATTTGCTTTACCTCTGTGTGTTTCTTCTGTCATAACTGAATACAAGAAGGTGTAAACTGCGGCATCCATGACCTAAGCAAGTAGCTTATGCAGAATCCTTAAAGCCAGGACATCTGTTGAAATCAGGGCAATGTTCTATATGTGCAACACCACATCCTGTATAAATCAGCAAGTTTCATTGACTCTGGAACTCATCACTTTTACAACATGGGCCTGTAGACATCAATCAGCTACTGAACTGAAACTAGTTGAGGATCACTGTAAATAGCGCAAGGAAGGGATATCCTTCCTGCTGCTAAATGCCCATTCAATTCAGTGAGTTTTAAAGAGGGTGTTAACTGAAGCACTGAACTCCAAAAGGTACTGCTGAAGTCAAATCAGAACTGTACATTGATTTCATTATCTGCCTCCCCTGCATTTTTCTAATAACTTTTTATTGTATCTTAATGCATCTCAAACAGATCTACATGCTGCCTGCACCAACAGATCCTTATGTCACATGTACTATTTGTGAAGGCTAAAAATCACAAATTGGAGCGCTCCAAAAGCTAGTGCTTCCAAATACACCTGTTAGACTACATGCACATGTTGTGTGATTTTTAACGTTGTCCACCCCAGTCCAACACCAGAGCTTCCACATCATGAATACTATGTGTGAGGCAGCACATCCCTGTCGGAAATCCATAAACAACAGCTGAATTTCGTGGCCACAATATCATTTACCAAATCCAATTACTATTTTGTGTACAGAGTCACATTTTGATGTTATTTGAACACAGACCTCAGAAATCCTCTCAGCGGTGGCTATTTCAGGTGAAAACCGAAAGCTTTAGGATCAAAATTGAGCCAGTGCACCATTTGCCATATTGGTTCTAACACACTGCAGCTTTTCAAACTTGTGCAAATTACTGCCTAACACCTGCTTCAAAGCTTTTTATGAAATTTGTTTACAGCTGACCATAGCATGGACAACACATATTACAGTGAGTGTTTGCAGATACACAACAGTTACCAGATGTAGGACTTAGAAGCAGAAATAGGCTATGTGGCCCTAGGGGGCAGCCAGTGGCTCAGTGGTTCGCACTGCTGCCTCACAGCGCTAGGGATCCAGGTTCGATTCCTGCCTCAGGTGACTGTCTGTGTGGAGTTTGCACATTCTCCCCGTGTCTGCGTGGGTTTCCTCTGGGTGCTCTGGTCTCCGCGGGTCAAGTTGAATTAGCTACGTTAAATTGCCCATAGTGTTAGGTGCATTAGTTACGGGTAGGGGGATGGGTTACACTGCGGAGAGTTGGTGTAGACTTGTTGGGCTGAAGGGCCTGTTTCCATACTATAGGGAATCTAATCTAATCTATGAAGGCAAAATTGAGGACTGCAGATGCTGGAGTTTAGAGTGGTGCTGGAAACGCACAGCAGGTCAGGCAGCATATATGGCCCTATGAACCTGTGCCACCATATGATGGAACAGGGCTGATCTGATTATCTTTCATCTCCACTTTCCTGTCTGGCCCCATAACCTGTGACTTCCTTGCCTATCAAAAGTCTATGTAAACTCAGCCTTGAATAAATTCAATGACCCAGATTTCACTGTTGTCTGGAGAAAAGAATTCCATAGAGAAACCATCCTCTGAGTTAATAAGTTTCTCCTTATCATGGGATGCTGTGGGATGGAGAGTTGTAAAGCTGTCACAAAGTCTGTGGCTTGGCAAGGAGAGCATGTATCACAATGGTGAGCAGGAGTGACTGTAGTGACAGAGCTCAGGAGGTAAGGATAGAAGTGGGTGTCATCATTCAAAATGATAGGTGGGAACATATAAGGAATGAGTAGGGAGGGGGTGTCCAGGGAGTGTCCCAGAAAGGATCTCAGAGATTTGGGGGTGAGAGGTCTGATGACCAGACTGAGCGTCATGCTCATGGTAACAAGTGCAACCTGTGTCACCTTCAACAATCTCTTGCGTTCAAAATACTTATGTACACATGGATAATGGCGTGATGACATTGGGTTTTCTTCTGTCCCAAAATGTGAGCTATATTTCTGAACCTCAGAGACCCTTCAGGGCTAACTGCAACAATCATAGCATCACTGAGTTTTTACAGCATGGAAACAGGTCCTTCTCCTAATGCATTTGCACTGGTCATCAAGCATCTTTCTTTCTAATCCCATTTTCTAGAATCTGGCACATGGCCTTGTACACTATGGTGCTTAAAGTCAATTCACATCCTCTATTTCTGATCCACCTTTGTCCTTGTTCATAATTAACTTAGACCTGACTGGATTATGGTCACGATCACCAAAGTGATCTCCATCTAACACATGACTGGCTTCATTCCCTGAAATTAGTTCCAGCATTGTCGTCTTTATAGTAGGATTTTTTTACAATGTCTTAAAAAAGCTCTCCAGGACACATTATAAGACTTCCATGCCCTCTTTCCTACTTTCCCTATCCCAATTAAGATTGGGGAAGTTGAAATCCCTCTCATTTTTCCCTCTCAAAGTTACACAGTAATTTTTATAACCTTGAAATTTTCCCACATATCAATCTTTCAAATTTGTTTGGACGTCTATAGTACACCCCCAGAAATGTGGCTGCCCCTGAGACTTGAATGAGTGAGTGGCTATCATATCCGAGAGCCCTCAAACTGCATTGAACTTTTATACAATTGGCTTCTTTCAAGGAGCAACTGGGGAATCTGTGCAGAACCTCTCAATTATCCATCCACAAATGTTTCAAGGCTGTTACTGATGTCATTTCTGCCCAATGACATGGTGGCTCCAGTGGTTATGCTGCTGCTGCCTCACAGCTCCAGGGATCCGGGTTTGATTCCTGTCTTGGTTGACTGTCTGTGTGGAGTTTGCATATTCTCCATGGTAGGTCAGGTGAATTGGCCAATGTTTAAATTACCCACAGTGTTTAGGGATGTATAGGCTAAGCTAGGTGAATTAGGTCAGGGGTAAATGTAGATTAATAGGGTAGGGGAATGGTTCTGGGTGTGTTTCTCTTCAGAGGGTCGGTGTGGACTTGCTGGGCCAAATGGCCCGTTTGCACACTGTAGGGATTCTATGAACAATACCACATCATGTTGTTTCTCTGGTCAGTACTGCAGTCTGGGGAGCAGGCTTTGTTGATGTAGCTAATTTCCCCGGGGTGCAGGTTGCTACAGACTGTGTACACATTGTGCTGAGAGTACCTATCACAAAGCCCCTGAGTTCGTCAACAGAAAAGGTTTTCATTTCATCAATGTTTAAATCATCCATGATCATCAGTGCCACTTCTTAGAAGTTTGTGCCCATTACCCTAAGGCTGCCATGTTGCCTTTATCCGTGAGAACTCTCACCTTCTTGCTGTGTTTGATGGGCCAGATGCCTTGGAAGGATTGTCACTGGGTACAATGGATATCCTTTTTGACCATGGCTGATGCCTCCATTACACAGCTCCCTGACTGAGGATGAGCACAGATACAACATCACCCATTCTTTGACCAGGGCATTGATGGATAAGGTGATAGACCTTCCGAAGGCATGGTTGGAGCAGGCAGAAGGGATTCTCATAGTGATTGAAAAGCTGAGAGAGCAGGAGAGTCTTCTGAGAAAGCATACGAGAACTTTGGGCAAAAGGAACATCATTTTCTGCGTGAAGAGTGCAGCAGTTGGGTGCAACAAGTCAAATAGGTTTTTAATTAACACCTCATTCCAATAAAAGAGGCTTGGGGTACAGTGATTATTTATAGACTGTAACATGTTGGTGTTTGACTTGCACAAAGTTTGTTTCTGTTCCAGGGGGCAACTACAGCTAATGACTATCTGATTTCTGTTTGCTTTCGGCATGTTTTTAGGGTCTATTACTGTGCTATATGACTCTATAAAAGTGAATGTTGTAACTCATTTGAAGAATTCCTTGGTTGTAATGATCACACATTGAGTAGGCTAGGCTATAGTGGGCATTAGGTAAACAGCATCAATCACTTCGAGATGATTGGAAGATGTGACGTGGCTAAGGACATGTAAGCTTTGTGGCCTGATGCTTAAACAGCAACAGGTATAGGAATGTGCTATTACATGTGCAAGGATATGTCTACCTTGCCACTTACATACCCTGAGAAACCATGGTTTGTGAATGCTGTTCCACTATGGGCAAGGTGAAGTACTGCCAATGCTCGACTAGGGCACAGCTTGGGTTCTAAGATGACACCAATGCCAGGGACTCTAAGATACCCAGGAAATGGCAAATACCTCTGCCTGTGGCAGGTAGGAGAATCTGGTTAGCATCAGACCAGAGATGTGCCAGGGTAGCATAGTATAGAGTTAATAAGGTGAGTTTGGGTAAATCATGCGTGAAAACTTGATAAGTCTCTGCGAAATATGACAAAATTGATGCTCAGCTGATATGGGAACACAACCATTTGCGAGTTTCTCTTTAAACCACTTACTATCCTGACTTAGAACTATCCTGTTTCTTCACTGTCACAAAATCCTTAAGTTGCTTTCCGAACAGCAAATACCTGCACCAAATAGATTGCAGTGATTCATGAAGCAGCTCACCAACATCTTCTCGTGGGAAATTGAAGATGAGCAATAAATGATGACCCAGCCAGAAAAGTCCTCATCCCCAAATGCTTTTTGCTTGGGATTAATGGTATCAAACAGCACTGAAATAAGAGCTTTCTAAGCTAGACAAGAGGACTAAGGAACATACATAAAACGCTGCCTTTTATGATATTCCAAATCATGTCAGATAAATACTTTTGAAGTTTTATTATTGTTAGATGCAGGAAACAAGGCAGCGAACGTCTACTGAACAATACAATGGTCTGATAAGTTTTTGGAGACATAGTTTGAAGAATAGGTATTGATTGCAGCACAGGACAGACCTTCCCTGCACTATTTCAAACAATGCTTAAGATTTGTTACATCTTGCTCAGAAGACGAACAGAGAGCTTTGGGTTTGGTGTCCTCAATATGGCAACACTGCCAGTGCAGCTCTCCCTTATTATTGGATTGGACCATCCATCTAGATTTTGTGCTTATATCTTTGGAGTGATACTTGGACTGAATTTCTGATTGCGTGTGTTAATTACGAAGCCACAGATATTACAAGGAACTAGCTACGTGGGATTAAAATCCCATTTAAATTCCCCTTCCCACTCTCTTTCTGACTTGACCATCCTTGGCCTCCTCCACTGCCACAATGAACCAAACCGCAAATTGGAGGCACAACACCTCACCTTCCGCCTGGGCAGCCTACAGCCCAGAGGACTCAACATTGAGTTCTCCAATTTCAAATAACTCCCCTTCCCATTCCCCTGACTCTCTTCCAGCCCCTGCCCCTCCCTTCCACCACTCTCAGCCACCTACTGGATTCATTCCTCCCATTGACCAACCAGGTCGGACCCTCTGCCTGTCTTCACCTATCCCCACTTCCCCCTGCCCCTGCTACCCCCTTTATCTCCAGCTCCCATACACACACTCCCAGTCCGAAGAAAGGTTACACCCGGAACGTCGACTTCTGCACCTCCTGATGCTGCCTGGCTTGCTGTGTTCTTCCAGCCTGCTGCCTGTCTACTCCAGAGACCTAGAAGCTGTCTGGTTGGACAATGCCTTTTGTGATGTTTGTAGGAGGCTGATCTTATCTTAATAAGAAAGGACAATCTCCACTGAATGCACAGGTTCCACATTCAGACTGCAAGATGGAAAATCCCAGTAATCGGCTTAATTTTGATTTGTTCTAATGTTTGCAGCATTTTGTGCATTTTTTTTTATTGTTTCCCCCCTACCTCTGATGGCCTTCCTCATTGTTGTTTAGATGTAGTTTGAGCTAAGGTTTGCAAAGTTCAGGACAACTAAAGAATTGGGAGTTTTGAGTTTCATATTTATGATGAATATTTATTTTCTTGTTGCCTAAAACACTTTTATCAACAAGTTTCAGCAATATGTTCTTTATTCAGTTAATAATTTGGGGAAACTGACCCATTGTCTTAAACATACTGTTCAAACAGGATATGGGCAGTTTGGGCCACCCTCTGTTTATTTTCAGATTAACAAGATATGTATATAGCATTGTCACACTTCCTGGCATTTTATAGAGTCACAGCAATTTAAGCATAAAGTGAAAGAATTTGGTGGAAACAAAGAGAAGTTAACTGTCGCACTCCCAAATGAATATAGTGATTAAAAATGTAGCCTTGAATGCCGTTTATTAGGAATTAGTGTATGCCAATGTAACCAGATGCCCCTGTAGTGCCTGTTAGCTATAATAATGTTAATACACTCAAAACTAGTTTGCAAACTGTTATTATTTTGCTTAACTTTCTAATTTCTATTCCTGTTTGCATAAGTATGCTTCAAACTTGACAATCTCCTCCCCCACCCACCTTTTTGTTCACCACCAGCCTCACCACCCATTTCATCCCTTTTTCTACTGTTTTACCTCTGTTTTACTCTCGTCTTCTTTTATTCTCCACTCTTGGATTCTTTCCTGTCTCAGTCTTTGAACATACACTAGAAATGGCAAGCCAATCATAGTATTCATGATTCGGAGATGCCAGTGTTGGACTGGGGTGTACAAAGTTAAAAATCACACAACACCAGGTTATAGTCCAACAGATTTAATTGGAAGCACACTAGCTTTCGGAGCAACGCTCCTTCATCAGGTGATTGTGGAAGGCTCGATCTTAACACAGAATTTATAGCAAAATTCTGTGTTACGATTGAGCCTTCCACAATCACCTGATGAAGGAGCGACGCTCCGAAAGCTAGTGTGCTTCCAATTAAACCTGTTGGACTATAACCTGGTGTTGTGTGATTTTTAACAATCATAGTATGGTTAACTTGAGTGGAAGTAAAACCAAAAGGAGACAGGAACAGACAGAAAACAGAATATTAGAACTAGCAGGAAAGTGAAGGATAATATGGAAGTGTATTGGAGATAGTGCACTGGAACTGGAATAGCAGCGTAGTATTCAACATGACAGACGTGAAAAGCAAACCTGCTATATTGTGTGCAGGAAAGAGAATTCAGATATGTTCCTCATCTGACAAAACTGTTTCTCTCTATTTGCAAGTTATTTTACAATACTTGCACATATCACCATTGATCCTCATTGTGAAAAACTTGCAACAGTGACAGGTAAATGGACAAAAATTTAAAAGTGAACTAATATATTTCCTAGCATTGACACTCACCCTTTGGAACTTGTGCCAGAAAATGACAGAGATGCCACCCAAGTTATGGATGGAAAACCCAGCGCACATCAAGATGGCGGCAGCAACAAGGTAGAAAGGGGCTCTATATCCATATGCTCCCACTCCCACTCACCTGCTGGCCACATTCTGCTTCAATTTTTTTTGTGGTATCTTTCTTCATTTCTTCTTTTTTCTATCAAAGTTCACTTTTTCTTCTTTTCTGCAGCTGCGGTGGAGGATGGCGGTCATGAGGGTCTGCTGTGTAGTGGCAGCGTGGTTGATCCGGATGTCCATTCATCATGGCCATAGAGGCCATGGCCTTTTCAAAGGCTTCATCATTGGCTTGTCTGGTGTATTCCTCCTGGCATCAGGGCAGCAGTTTTATCTGCAGCTATAGCAGTGGTAGCATGGTGGTGGCTTCAGGCAGCAACTGAAGTGGTGACAGCTTCAGCATTGGCAACTTGGTGAGTCCGCTCTGTCTCTCCTTGCTCTGACTTCAAGGTGCCGATGTTGGATTGGGGGTGGACAAAGTTAAAAATCACACAACACCAGGTTGTAGTCCAACACGTTTATTTAGAAACACTAGCTTTCAAAGCACTGCTTCCTCCTCAGGTGGTTGTGGAGAATAAGATAATAAGACACAGAATTTATAGCCAAATGAGTACAGTGTCATGGAGATGCAATGATACAGTAAACAATTTTAGGTCAAGTCTCTCATCTTTTAGAATGGGATGTGCTGGTTTCTGTTCTTTGATATGTAAATCCCAGAACTTCTTTTAAATTATATTTTCTAACAGTAGGTGCCATCTCAGCTCAGACAATGCATTAAGGTGTGAGATCTGTCTGTATCCCAATGTTCAGTTAGACTGGTTCTATTTCTAGAAGTGATTACCCCAGTCTGTAATAGCAACTGGAAACTGACCCACTGGTATTCCATACTAGAAAGTTTCAGACAAGCCACAACTAGTATATACTCAGAAAAATATTCTGAATATACATCCAGGATTAGACTACTTACAGTTTGGAAATAGGCCCTTCAGCCCAACAAGTCCACACCAACCCTCCAGATCCATCAGGAGAGCAACCCACCCAGACCCATTCCTCTACATTTACCCCTTCACCTAACACTAGGGGCAACTTAGCATGGTCAATTTACCTAACCTGCACATTTTTCAACTGTGGGAGGAAACTGGAGCACCCAGAGGAAACCGACACAGACACAGTCACAGGGAGCTCCACACAGACAGTTGCCTGAGGTGGGAATTGAACCCAGGTCACTGACACTGTGAGGCAGCAGTGTTAACCACTGTGCCACCATGCCGCCCCTTATACACAGGATCTATGTATATAATAGTAAAACTATTATAGCACCTTACATCTAACCTATATCTGCATCTAGCAAAGCACCAATAATGGATCTTACAAAGTTATCCCAATGTTCAAGTGACTGACTTATTGAGTTGTTCCATCACACACTCATTAACCAACAAAATGCTAAAGCAAATGTGGTCTGAGGCCATTAAATAGGATTGCTACCATGTAATTTATTGCCACTCTCACATGCAAAATGCTTATAGATGCCAAAGGATTGGCATTAAGAATTAAATAGAAAAGTGTAAATCTGAGATATGTCATATTGGGTCAAAGTTTTTTTTTCCTCTGGCTCCTCTTGAAATTTCTCAAGGACTACCCTGATTTTGCCGCTAATTCATTTATTAGAAGAGATACCATCATGTGGCAACATTACCTTTTGTATTTGTGTTTACGTATAAGTATTTAACTTACAAAGCAGAATTAAAAGAATTTGTTAGTATCCTCAATAATTATCAAACTGCTATTTAAACTTAAAGCTACAACACACAAGAGCATTCCCTAGACAGTACAGTACAGTGCAAACTGGCAGAACAAAATGGCTATAAGTTAGTAACAAAAGTTTTTTATTTTCAATAATGAAAAACAGAAAATTCTGGAGAAACAGCAAGTCTGGCAGCATCTGTGAGAGAGAAATTGAATTGATGTTTCAAGTCCAAATATGTTTCTCCTGCAGAACAATTCTAAAGAAGTCACATCAGATTCAAAATGTTAACTGTTTCTGTCTCATAAGTCATGTCAGACCTGTTGAATTTCTCAGCATTTTCTCTTTTTATTTCAGATTTCCAGCATCAGCATTATTTTTATTTTACTTTTATTTTCAACAACTAATGCATATTTCATATTGAAATTGCGTATTCATTTTCAAGGAATAAATTGCCTATGACTTTAAGTTTTCCTGGCTCCCAGTTATTCCAAAGCTGTTCCTTAATTGACAGCCTCCCCTTCTCCCCACAACAACTCCCCCCCAACTCTTCCCATCCCCAGTTACTGGCTTCTCCAGCCACCCCTCCCTTTTCACCTGACTTGACAGACTTCCTGTTCCCCCACGGCTTCAGCCCTTTAACTCAATGCTCCCAACATAACCTTGCCTGGCAGATTTGTACCTCTGCCAACAGACTCGCTCCCTCCAGCTTTGCTGAACAGACTCGTTCCACATTTTCGCCACCTCCCACTCCAAGGCCTGTCCCTCAAGCCTGCATCAGCATTCTGTATGATCACGGTTGATGTGTTTGTGCTCTTACCTCCACTTTCTTGCCTGCCCTCCCAACTTTTAACTCCTGTATAAATCAAACATTTATCTAAATCAGCACTGAAAGTATTCAATGATGTTGCTTCCAGTGTTTGCTGAGGGAGAGAATTCCATAGAATACCCATTGCCTGAGGAAAGAAATTCCACCACATCTCCATCTTAAATAGAAGACCACTAATTTTGAAACTCTGCCCCCTTGTTAACTCCCCCATGGAGAAAACATCCTTTTGTCATCTACCTTGTCAAGCTCTCTCAGAAGCTTATACATTTCAATAAATTAATTTCTCTCCTTTAAATGGGTGACATAGTGGTTAAGATTGCTATCACACAACATCAGGGATATAGGTTTGCTTCCAGCCTCAGATGACTGTCTGTGTGGAGTATGCAAGTTCTCCCGTGTCTGCGTGAGTTCCTGCCGGCTGCTCTGGTTTCCTCCCACAGTCCGAAGACGTGGATTAACCATGCTAAAAATTATCCCGTAGTGTCCAGAGATGAACAGACTAGGTGGATTAACTAGGATAATGGAGGGTTACAGGGTAGGGTGGGATAGTCTTTGGATGGTCAGTGCAGGCTCGATGGACTGAATAGCCCCGTTCTTCGCTATTGGGATCCTATCATATGATTCTTTTAAATTCCAGAGAGTATATGCCCAACCGGTTCAACTTTCCTCAAGACAATTCTTCATCTCAGGAATCAATCTTCATGAACATCTATGGACCACTTCCAATTCAGGAATGTCGTTCCTTAAGTAAGAAGACCAAGACTGTATGTCCCACTGCCTTGTGTTTCTTGTCTGCACTCCCAGAAATATTTACCTCTGATATTTACTGAATCCTGTTTTGTCAGTGCACTCCAGATCAGCTTAACTTGCTGCAACAAAATCCCCTCATTTCCTTCCAATTCATTTCTTAATTAGCTTGAATCTGTGTCCACTCATTAGTGACTGTGTACTACTAGTGGAAACAGTTTATCTTTATCATAGAATCATACAGCGTGGAAAGAGGACATAAATGTCATTGAGTTTCCTCTGATTCTTTTGAAGAGTTACCCATTTGGTCACACTGCCCTCACTCTTTTTCCCAATATCTCTGCATTTTGTTATCTTTCAAACAGTGAATAAATGCCTTAAAAATTATCAAATCTTTATCCACCACCAGTCAGGTGGTGAATTCCAAATCCCAGTCCCTCATTCACCTATATTGGACAAGAGAGAAAAGTAACTTAAATTATTTTATGGTCCATCTTCCATCTAAAATACAAGTGAATCTTCTAATTTTCATTATTATATTTTCTTATTTATTTCCTAATCAAAGTGGCTGTGATATGCTATTCCCTAAACCCTCTGTTTATGAAGTCCAGTTTTTAAATGATCCAAATACATTTTAAGCAATTTAACAGAAATATAAGTTAAAAGCAGAAGTGCATTACCGCCTCAAGCCTGCTCCATTATTTAATAAAATCAAGGATTATCTCATAGGAATCTCAACTCCGTGTTCTCACATACCCCTGTGACTTTTCATCCCCTTGTTTACTGATGATCTATCTAACTCTGCCTTAAAAGTATTGAAGGAGTCTGTTTCAACCATTTCTTGAAGAAGGGAGTTCCAAAAACCCAAGTCATTCTGAGAGAAATAATTGTACATTACGTCTGACTTAAGTGGGCAATTCTTTCTTTTTAAACAGTGACTTCCATTCTAGTTTGGAGGTAGAGCCATCCCCTCCAACCTGTGAAGGACAGGTAGTCTATTCAAGCATTCAAAGTGGGGAATTAATTTTGTCAACACATGTATTTCTCAGTGTTTTATAAGGTATTGGGAAAAATTCAGCAAGTCTGGCAGCATCTGTGTAGAGAGAAACCGAGTTAACAGTTTGATTCCAAAAGCACTCTTCTGCTTATGATTATGATTATGTCGAGGTTTTGTTCGACTTATACAAGGGTATTGGTGAGACCACATCTATAGTACTCTATACAGCATTGTCTTTTTTAATGAAGGATATTGGAAGCAATTCAGAGAAGGTTTACTGGACTAATACCTGGAATGATTGGATTGCCTAATGAGTAAGCTAAGCTTATACCTGCTGGAGTGCAGAAAAGTAAGAGCTGACTTGACTGAAGAGTATACGATCTTGGTGGGGATTGGTACAGAGTAGGTACAGAATTGGTGTTTGGTCTTGTGGGAGAATGTAGAACTGGAGTTCACTGTTTAGCACCACTTCAGTCATAATAAGTTGCAATGGGTTCCTTTATTCAGAGCTGCCTGGGGCAGACACATTGTCTATTGTTTCTTAATGTGCGTTGAATGTAATATTCATACAAAAGGAAGTTATGACATTTAAGAGGGGTGATTACTTCATTTTTGTCTTGGTAGAATCAACCAACTAACTGTTTGATAACAGCTGTTTTCAATCCTGCAAAAGTCCAATTTAAAATATTAAACAAGAGAGGAGCACTTTTTTTTAAAGAAAAGGACCTCTCTTCATACATTGTGGGCATGACAAATCTAAAAGCTTTTCTTAATGTTACCTCTGAGCCTCTTTACCAATCACACTATATCTGTGCCCTTTGATTACTAACCCTTGTTACAATGATGGTTCAGAGCCCCAAAATACTACAGACATCTTTCACACAATTCCAATGTTTTAAAATAGCTCTGCCACAGAGAGAAGGTGGTACAAAAGAAATCGATGTGGAATAG
Source organism: Chiloscyllium plagiosum (assembly GCF_037043375.1). NCBI lineage: Eukaryota > Metazoa > Chordata > Chondrichthyes > Orectolobiformes > Hemiscylliidae > Chiloscyllium > Chiloscyllium plagiosum. The sequence continues at coordinate 49,050,332 of NW_028270172.1, read as the reverse complement.
ATTGGATGTAACAACTAAAAGTGTCAAAGAAACTTCAAATAGATTTGACTGTGATCTCTTGTGATTACAAAGACATCAAAAGATAACTAGATCCTCAGCTTCCTGACCCACAGACTGCAATTAATGCACATAGACAACAGGACCTCCTCCAAGGATGCATACTCAGCCTCCAACTGTACTCCCTGTACATTCACGATTGTGTAGCCAAATTTCATACAATTGCCATCAAAAGTTCACTGATGACACCACCATTGTAGGCCAGACATCAAACAATGATGAGTCAGAATACAGAAAGGAGATAGTGTTCGGTGTCATAGTGCAATAATAATCTCTCTCAATGTCAGCCAAACAAAAGAACTGATCATTGACTTGAGGAAGAAAGGAGGAGGTCATGCCCCTGTCTACATCAACGGAGCTGAGATAGAGAGGGTCGAGAGAATCAAATTCATAGGAGTGACGATAATCAACAATCTGTCCTGGACCTCCCATGTAGATGCGACAGTCAAGAAGACACACCAATGCCTCTTCTTCCTCAAATGTGCCGTAGAAAGTATTCTATCTGGGTGCATAATGAATTGATATGGCAACTGCTCTTTCCAGGACTGTAAGAAAGAGTCCTGGAACTTCCCTGGAAAGCTACATGCACAACCCAGACCATAACGAATGCCAACGTCCCATCCATGGACTCCATTTACATTTCTCATTCACACAGAAAGGCTGCAACATCATAAAAGACCCCTCCTACCCTGGTAATATTCTCTTCTAACCTGTTCTGTCAGATAGAAGATACAGAAGTTTGAACACACGCACCAACAAAGTTCATCAACAGCTTCTTCCCTGCTGTTATTAGACTGCTGAATAGACCTGTTTAATATCTAATCTAATGTTGACCTTATGTTTGTGCACTTCCTGTGCAGTCGTAACCTTGTATGTCTCGTTCTGTCTAGCACTCTATGACCTATATATCACTGTTGTTATGATCAGCCTGTAAAACAAAACTTTTCACTGTACTTAGACACATGTGACAACAATAAATCAAATCAAATCAGGCTTGATGACTGCCCTGCTCAACTACAAGCCACCACTTACTTATTATGTCCTAGATAGCAGACATAATGTGTTCTTCTATTGAAGAACACACAAGAGAGAGGTGAGAAAGCTAATTCAGCTCCCCTGGAGTGTGCTCGGGCAACTGAATGGTCACATGTGTACTAGCCTGCATTTAACTGTTGGCAAGCTGTGAAGATCAAAGTTGAAGAAACACCCCTTAGTCAGTGTTGCAGGTAAAGCTCTCTGTCTAACTCTTAGTGCTCAAAGTTGCCTAGATGGTAGGACAACAAAAGAGAGACCCCTTATTTGGAGTGATGCAAAGAAGTTTTAAGGACTAATCAGAAGAAAGAATCTTTGAAAACGAAACCAAGAACCTCAAAAATAGACTGTTCAGCTACCAATGTTAACAGTACTGGTAAACACCAACACAATGTTCAAATAACCTCCCTTCACAAAGATTTGAGAGATTGATCTGTATATCTTTTTTTTAGCCTTTAAATCTTTTGGACTCTCTTCTTATTTTTAATCTGTTTGCATGTGCATTGAATCATTAATTCTTTTCCTGTTTAGTAATAATTAAATTCTTTTAATTTGAAAATGCCTGATTAAATTGGTTCTTTTTGAAACATCAGTTCGTTTGGGTTACAAATTATTTACCCCTGCCCTCTCCAGGGGAATTAGGGATGTTCAATAAGTTCTGGCCTCGCAACCAGTGTCCACATCCCAAAATTTAATTTTACCAATGTTGAGATATATGGAAATCAATGGGATAATGAATTGTAGGAGAAAGTGAGGACTGCAGATGCTGGAGATCAGAGCTAAAAAATATGTTAATGGAAAAGTGCAGCAGGTCAGGCAGCATCCAAGGAGCAGGAGAATTGATGTTCCGGGCATAAGCCCTTCTTCAGGAATGAATTGTAACTTTGCATGTGGTGCCCTTGAAGTTTCACATTACCAGCAATTTTGCCTGTCCCACAAAATTCAAAATTTACACCTACATAACTTATAAAACCAGTTTGAACGTCTTCAACAGTTATATTTCATTGCTTTTTACTACGGTCTTGGTAAGATAACTTTAAGCCACTCAGAGAGTGCAGTGAGTTGTAGCTTCTCTAAGGACACGGGGGGAGTACCGAAGCATGCCCAGAGCAGCACAGATATTTTTTAGTCAATATGTTCAGTAATGTTCTCGCACACCTCCAGAGCAGATGGGACATGAATGTGGGCCTTCTGGCTTAGAGATAAATTCACTACCATTGCACCATAACAGCCCATAGAACGGCATATCAGAGTTAAATACGAGTGGGAAAGATTGAAGCTAACTATGGAGAGTCAGGATAGAGGTCATTAAGTTTTCCACTACAAAGGCATAAAGCAAGTCTCAGTTAATTTAACCAAACTAGAGATCCCAGTCAGGATTATGCAAGGAGCACAGGTTGCAGATAGGGTTAAAACAGTAGAGTCCTGCTTGTTTGATATTTTAAGGATGGCTATGCACCCTGAGTTTGGGATCAAGGAATTACCTTTCTCAGACTCATTTATATGTGTGTGCAGAAAATGAATATTTGTCTGTGTGAGTAGCTGCTATGGAAACGATCAAACAATGGTAACAAGAGGCGAGGCGCTAACTTGTGTGATCCGAAGTTGACCGCCTGTTTGCCGATTTCTATTTTATTTACTTTATACTACCACAAGAAGTCAAAATCTGCTCTCAGGAATTTTACTTCATTATAGCTATCTTCAGTGCTTTTCTGGATTTAAGATTTAAGCATAAGATTGCATCAGTATAATTGTCACACATAAGCGCTGTGACACCTTTGCCAAAAGGCATGACTTCACTAACTTGCTTCAGACATCTCTTTAATCTGTAGCCGGTGGCAGATGTGGATTTAGTGCTTGATTGTATTATTTGGTAATTACACAGACTGAAATATATTAAAAATAATTTAATAGCTTGAAGGCTAGTCGGTCGGCTTTGACACATCATTGGTGTGGAACGCTTGCATTAAAGCAAAATAAGCAGGGACAACAAATTATTTAGCATAATTGTTTAGATTATTCAAGGTTGGCTCAAAAATATGCAAATGTTAGACTCCAGCCTTGCAAATGTACAGTAGTTTATTCATGATTTATGTTGACCATGGTTTTATCTAATGGCCAATCTCCTTATAGCTGCTGATCAATCTGCTGTTTTGGCAGAATTTTCAGGTTTTATATTATCTTAACTTGTTAACATGGTTGTTGCCTGGAGCAGTGACTGTGGCACTAAGAACAACACTGTATAATATAACCATTAATGCTTAACAGGTTTTCAACACTTCAGTGTGCTCTTTTAATGAGCACTACGTAAGAAGGTTAAACTGAGAATTATGCAGATTTAGATAAAGGAACAGAGCAATCCAAGATGAAAGTGTTGAACTGGAATTTACCCAATTCAGTGGAATGAAAGCGGACCCAAACCCAAATTAATTGCTTGGAAAAAAATAATGGATCAAACAGTGACCAAGCAGTGAGTAATATGTGTGTCCAGGATAGATAAATAACAGGTTAAATGACCAAGCAACGAGTAACATGTAGGCCCAGGACAGACAAACAATAGGTCAAATGCATTCTGACTAGGAAAGAACAAGGGGCTGAAATAAAAGAGGTTATCTAAAAAGTTGAAAACAGGTATATTGAACCACATGACTTGGAGGTGCTGGTGTTGGACTGAGGTGAACAAAGTTAAAAACCACACAACCCAACGTTACAGTCCAACAGGTTTATTTGGAAGCACTAGCTTTCAGAGCAGTGCTCCTTGACAACCAACTGATGAAGGAGCGGCGCTCCGAAAGCTAGTGCTTCCAAATAAACCTGTTGGACTATAACCTGGTGTCGTGTGACTTTTAACTATATTGAACAAGCGATGATACAGAACAGTACAATAAGACAAAAAACTGTAGAGGGCAAACTAATGGGGAAGTTAGAGATAGTAATAGTGAGTATCAGAAGGCTAGTCTATTTCTAGCTGCAGAGAGATTTCCAACTTCAGAAATTAAAACAGAAAAATGCAAGAAAACACAGCAGGTGTGTGGCAGCACTGTAGATCAAGAGACAGTTAATGTTTCATTGATAGAAGACTAATTAGACTTGAAACACTAACTCTGTTTCTGATTTCCAGCATCCACAATATTTTATTTTTATTTCATCTGAACAGTCTTGTTTGAACCAAATCCAGACATTTCAAAAGCACAAAGTACCATCCATCATCTCTCCATTTCTCATGTGTTTCATATTAATGTTGCTTCCTGGCATCATACTTTTGAGTACAATTCCTTTTCTGTTCTGACTAGCCAACAGAGTATTTTGACAACTTCAGACTCAACTTGGCATTATCTCTGTGCATCTAACATAAAACATCGCAATGCTACAAAATGATCTTTATTGATGACCAGAATGTTTAAGTTCCAGGCCTGGTCATAGCATGGATCCAGAAACGAACACAAGAGCTAGTTGAATGCCAAAAGAGAATGTAGTGACAGCATTTGGCTAAGTATGGCACCAATAAACTCTGGAAAAACTAAGATCAATGTTAGAAGCCTCTGACCTCATAGTATACACACAGAATGTTAGTTGTAGTTAATGGAGGACAATCATGGTACCAAGCAATCATTGACTTCAGTTTCTTCTTGTCACTTAGTAGAATTTGTGCATCACGGGTTAGGCCAGCATTTGTTGCCCATCCTTATTTCTTTCAGAAGGTGACAGAGAGCCACCTTCTTGAACTGCTGCAATCCATGTTATGCACACGCATAATGCAATTAAGATTCCAGGATTTTCAGCCAACAACAGTGAAAGAAAGCCATTATAGTTCCAAGTCAAAATGCTACGTGGCTTAGAATATTTCCCCAGATTCCCACTGATTCAGTTTTGGTAGAGTTCCTTGATACAGTACTCAGTCAAATGCTGCCCTGTTGTCAAGGTCAGTAACACTCACCTTATCTTGGAGAGTCACCCTCAGCCCAAAAGGTTTCAGGAGCTTCATCAATTATTTTTTTCTCCACTATTAGATAAGGAGTAGGTCTGTTTGGTGATTAACACCAGTTCATTCAACAGTTTACTTCAGCATAAAGCAAAACTTGGACTGGATTCAAACTAGTCTAATGTATTGTCGGCAGCGTTTATGACACAAGTGTCAAATACTGATCATCTCCACCATAATTAGATCCAACCATGTCACCTTAACCTTCAATCAGCAAGCCTTCACCATCAACCTCCCAAGGGCTTAACTGGAACCAGGCACATTAATGACCTAACTACTGTTGAAAGGCAGAAACAGGACTTTAATTTTCTGATAATTGTCATTTTGCCTGGAATTATTAAAGCCTCTTCAGCTTCAAATTAAGAGTATAATGGAATATTCACCACTGTTTGGGTAACATAGCAAATTCGTTCAACAACACTGAAATATTACGTAGGACAAAGCATCTGTTTGGTGCAACGGTCACTGGACACAATATCGATCCACTCCTGCTGCACATTGAGTGTAATATTTATCAGGCATATAGTGTACTACATCAATATACAAGGCTAATTTGAACTTTATCTTCAAGTCACCTCCTTCCCCAATCAATATTACCAAGAAAGATATTATCAGGAAAATCCTTGGAATTACATCAGCACAAATTCCCTTCTGAGTCGTCCTGGTTTAGAAATTTGCCACCAGTCCTTGATTATCATTGACTCAGAATATTGAAATACCTGAACACGTTTTTGAAAGAACCTACTCCATAAGGTCAACAATAGTCCAAGCAAAAGCCCCATCACCAACACGTCAGAGCAATTATGGGAACAATTCATGTCTGTTGACCTGGAATGGTTAATCATGGTTAAACTCCAACTTGAAACCTCAGGGTTAACTAAACATGATTGCTAGAATTATTAATTTTCAACAAGCTGATCTGAAACCACTGTTCAAAATTATCTAAAGCTGGCCAGCTTGTATAAATTCCTGATGTCTATATTCAGATATTCAAATGAGTTTAATCATGCTTCCAAAGAAAATGGCCACGATCACCTTTTAATGTTTCACATGCTTCCATAACTACTTTGAAGACATTTTATGATATCTTCCAACCATTTTTTTGTTGGAGAAAATAATTCATATCAACTACGTATGTTGATGGAATGATAAAGTGTGCAGTCTGCCAGCTTAAATAGTGATGTCTGAGTCCAAGTACCACTGCTTGTCAGAAATGTATGATCTATTCAAAAGTTAGTGGAACAATTTATTTCAGCTGTGTTCTCATTATCCTGGACAAATATATTGCACAGAACCTTATAAAGGTCTCACCAGCGTGGGTTATTGCAAGATGTATGGCAAAATCGGATGAGAAGTGTGGGGAGGCTGACTCGACATTGAGATTATTTCACACTATCTTGTAAGCATTTTATTTGTGGTGTGACAAGATTCTCACCAGACAGTGGCGATTGCCAATGAACAAGGATTAACACTTACTAAGCTCTTGTTGTGGCCTAGCTCACCTCAGTCATATCAGGTTCCAATCTTACCAAATGCACCAACAAACTAGACATCAGGAAAACTTGACATGGAACTCAGATTGGAAGTCAAACCTGGCAAGTTGAGCTCACTGCTTGTTCTGAATAACCTCGATGTTGAAAGCCTTGCACCAACATTTCAGGGCATATAACATTGCACTGGCCAGACACATATCACATCCATGGATCAGCATCTGATATGTACCAGCTTCTAATGACACCTCATGGCACATCTCTGATCAACTGCAAGGCACTTTGTGATGCACCTTGATTGCACCGGCAACTATCCTTGAAGAGTTGCTGCAAGGATACTTTGCAATCAGGGTCAAATTCCAATTCATGAACTGGACCAGGCTACACTTCCAGATTTCTGCTTGTTCTCATAACACTCACTCTGACGCTATCTGGATGCTCACAGTATTCCCATTTTGTATTGTCTTGCCTTGACTTGTCTTTTTGCTCTTTGACCCTTCAGCCAGAGATACTCGCCTCATTTGTTTTTGCTGTTTTGCATTGCCATTTTAACCTGGACACACACCAGGAAGCTTCTACTTCTCAGCATGCCTCAGTCAAAACACATTTTTTTTTACATTAATGTTAAAATACTGTAAAAGTAAAAAAAGAAAAGAATTGGCTTGATTGTAACTCTATCAAAATGCTTAACAAAATAATATATATTAAGGACATGAGGGGCGATTTTTTTACACGGAGTAGTTCATATGTAGAATGAACTGCCAGAGAAAGTGGTTGATACAGATACAGTGACAACATTTAAAAGACATTTGGATCAGTTCATGAATAGGAAATCTTTAGAGGGACAGGGGCCAAACGCAGGCAGGTGGGACTAGTTTAATTTGAGAGCATGGTCGGCATGGACTGGTTGGAATGAAAGGTTTGTTTCATGCTTTATAACTCTAAGTGAAGGAAATCCCCATTCATTCAGGTGTTCCTGGCATAGTAAATCAAGGGCAGTTCAAGCTGCTTAGAGACATAGTGATCTATTGCACAGAAAAAGGCCCTTCAACTCATTGCTTCCATGCTGGTCAAAAAAGCCCTAACTTTTATAATTGTATTTGCCAGCATATGGCCCATTGCCTCTAATGCCTTCACACTGCATCTAAATACTTCTCAAATGTTGTCAGCATTTCAACTTCTATGACTCTTAGAGACAGTAAGTTCCAGATTACCATCATTTTCTTGGTGGAAAAGTTTTTCCTCTCGTCTCCTCTTACCTTAAATTATGCCTCAGATATTGATCCCTCTATTAAGGTGAAAAGTTTCTTCTTGTCTATCTATGAGCTCATAATTTTATATACAGTACCTCAATCTGTCCATTCTCAATCTCCTCTGCTGGAAGGACAACAACTCCAGACTGTCCACTTCCCACTAATCGACTCATCTATATACTCTTGTCATCTAAGGTTATCCTCCTCACTGGTTATTACACCATCAAATTTTGGATCATCTGTGAACTTACTGATCAACCCTCCCATATTCAAGTCGAAGCCATTTATACAAACCACAACATCAAGGGCCCAACACTGACTGCTGTGGGACCCCACTGGGTACAGACTTACATTTGGAAAAACATCCCTCAACCATCACCTTGGGCTACTGCCACTCAGCCAATTGTGGATCTAATTTGCCAGACTTCTTTCTGTGCCATGGGCTCTGACCTTCGCTATCAGTCTCCCATGCAGGACCTTATCAAAATAGATGTGGTTGAAGTAGCCATAATGGCGAGGTACCAGTACTGGACTGGAGTGGACAAGGTCACAAGTCACATGACACCAGGTTATAGTCCAACAGGTTTATTTGAAGTCTCAAGCTTTTGAAGTGCTGCACCTTCATCAAGTGGAGTCTCCACCTGACGTAGGAGCAGTGCTCGCAGCACTGTTAAGGAGGGAATTCCAGGATTTTGATGCAATGACAGTAAAGGAACAGTGATATATTTCCAAGTCAGTGTGGTTAGTGACCTGGAGGGGAAATTGTAGTTGGTGGTGTTCTCATGTATCTGCTGCCCTTGTCCTTCTAGATGGAAATGGTCATGCAATTGGAAGAAGCTGTTTATCTACTATCTGTTAGAAGTAGATTTATCTTTTTAGAAGATAAGAAGATAAACCTGCCAAATCACTCCACTCCGAACCTCCTGTCTATGCTAACTTCTCTAATTGTATCAGAGACATTTTCCTTGATTTATAGACTGATGTTGTCCCTCTCACAAATGGACACTGACTCATAGTATTTAATTAGACTCATAGTATTTAATCAGGCTTTCCTGAAGAAGGGCTAATGCCCGAAACGTCGATTCTCCTCTTCCCTAGATGCTGCCTGACCTGCTGCGCTTTTCCAGCAACACATTTCCATCTCTGATCTCCAGCATCTGCAGACCTCACTTTCTCCTCAAGTATTTAATTAGAACCCTGCCAAAATCCTTTGGATCTGGCTCCATACACAAAGTGTTTGCATCAGTGTTTACTGTGGAAAAGGACATGGAGGATACAAAATGTAGGCAAATAGATGGCATGATCTTAAAAAAAATCTCCATATTGCAGACGAGGAAGTGCTGGATGTCTTGAAATGCATTAAAGTGGATAAATCCCCAGGACCTGATCAGGTGTACCCAAGAACTCTGTAGGAAGCTACAGAGGTGATTGCTGGGCCTCTTGCTGAGATATTTGTATTATCGATAGTCACAGGTGAGGTGCCTGAAGACTGGAGGTTGGCTAACGTGGTGCCACTGTTTAAGAAGGGTGGTAAGGAAAGGCCAAGGAACTATAGACCAGTGAGTCTGACCTCAATGGTGGGCAAGGTGTTGGAGGGAATCCTGAGGGACCGGATGTACCTGTATTTGGAAAAGCAAGGACTGATTAAGGGTAGTCAACATCGCATTGTGCAAGGAAAATCATATCTCACAAACTTGATTGAGTTTTTGAAGAAGTAACAACGAGGATTGATGATGGCAGAGCAGTAGACGTGATCTATGTGGACTTCAGTAAGGTGTTTGACAAGGTTCCCCATGGGAGACTGGTTAGCAAGGTGAGATCACATGGAATACAGGGAGAACTAGCCATTTGGATAAAGAACTGGCTCAAAGGTAGAAGACAGAGGGTGGTGGTGGAGGGTTGTTTTTCAGACTGGAGGCCTGTGACCAGTGGGGTGCCATAAGGATCGGTGCTGGGTCCAGTGTTTTTCGTCATTTATATAAATGATTTGGATGTGAGCGCAAGAGGCATTGTTAGTAACTTTGCAGATGACACCAAAATTGGAGGTGTAGTGGGTAGCGAAGAAGGTTACTTCAGATTAAAACAGGATCTTGATCAGATGGGCCAATGGGCTGAGAAGTGGCAGATGGAGTTTAATTCAGATAAATGCAAGGTGCTGCATTTTGGGAAAGCATTTCTTACCAGGACTTATACACTTAATGGTAAGGTCCTAGGGAGTGTTGCTGAACAAAGAGACCTTGGAGTGCAGGTTCATAACTCCTCGCAAGTAGATAGGATAGTGAAGAAGGCGTTTGGTATGCTTTCCTTTATTGGTCAGAGTATCAGTACAGGAGTTGGGAGATCATGTTGCGGCTGAACAGGACATTGGTTAGGCCACTGTTGGAACATTGCATGCAATTCTGGTTTCCTTCTATCGGAAAGATGTTGTGAAACTTGAAAGGGTTCAGAAAAGATTTACAAGGATGTTGCCAGGATTGGAGGATTTGAGTTAGAGGGAGAGGTTGAATAGGCTGGAGCTGTTTTCCATGGAGCATCGGAGGCTGAAGGCTGACCTTATAGAGGTTTATAAAATCTTGAGGGGCATGGATAGGATAAACAGACAAAGTCTTTTCCCTGGGGTGGGGGAGTCCAGAACTGGAGGACATAGGTTTAGGGTGAGAGGGGAAATATATAAAAGAGACCTGAAGGGCAACTTTTTCACACAGAGGGTGGTACATCAATGGAATGAACTGCCAGAGGAAGGCTATTACAATTGCAACATTTAAAAGGCATCTTTTAATGGGGATATGAATAGGAAGGGTTTAGAGGGATATGAGCTGAAAATGTGTTGGTGGAAAAGCGCAGCAGGTCAGGCAGCATCCAAGGAACAGGAGAATCGACGTTTTGGGCAAAAGCCCTTCTTCAGGAAGCCCTTCTTCCTGAAAAGGGCTTATGCCCGAAACGTCGATTCTCCTGTTCCTTGGATGCTGCCTGACCTGCTGCGCTTTTCCACCAACACATTTTCAGCTCTGATCTCCACCATCTGCAGTCCTCACTTTCTCCTTTAGAGGGATATGGACCAGTTGCTGCAGGTGGGACTAGATTGGGCTGGGATATCTGTTCGGCAATGGGTCTATTTCTGTGCTGTACATCTCTATGACTCTATGCCTCTATCACCATTGATTTTAATGGACCCTGGTTTTGCTCTTGTAATTCCTTTTATCTTATTGCACATGTGAAAAAACAGAAATTTCCTTTATTTTACCTGCCAATATCATTTGGTATCCCCTTTTAGCTCTTCTAATTTCCCTTTTAAGTTCCTTCTTGCATACTGTATACTCCTGTAGGGCGTCTGCTGTTTGATCCTTGGGTATCTGCCATAAGGCTCCTTTTTTCTCGTAGTTCAATGCTGTGTATACTTTGATATCCAGGGTTGACAGGATTTGATGTCCCCTCCCTTTTTTGTTATTTGAACATTTGATCCCTGTACTTTCCATATATCCTTCTTGACTGCATCCCACTTTTCTGAACTAGATTTTCCCAAATGTTTCTGCTCCCAGTCCACTCTGGCCAAATCATATCTTATTAAATCCGCCTTCTCCCATTTGAGAACTTTGATTTTAAGCATCCATGTCCTTTTCCATAATAGTCTTGAGTCCAACAGTGTTATGATCACTGCAACATGCTCCCCCATTAATACTTCGACCACTTTCCCACCTTCATTATCTCAAATTAAATCCAGGATTATCCCCTCTCCTGTAGTACCTTCCATGTACTGGCTTAAAAAGCAGGCATAGAGTTATACAACACAGAAACAGGCCCATGCCGAACATAACTCCATACATTTTAAGAATTCCACAACTTCCAAACTTTTCATACAATGACTACCTCAGTTAATGTTGGGGAAGTTGAAATCCTGTACTATCATTACCCGATTACCTTTATACTTCCCTGAAACTTACTCATATTTCTGCTCTTCTATTTCTCTCAGATTGTTAAGAGGCCTATTGTACATTACCCCAGCAATGTAGGTATTCTTGATGATGGGCTTTTGCCCGAAACGTCAATTTTGCTGCTCCTCGGATGCTGCCTGAACTGCTGTGCTTTTCCAGCACCACTCTAATCTAAACCCCAGCAATGTGACTGTTCCTTTTTGGTTCTTAAGTTCTACCTATATGGCTTCATTTGAGGAATCTTCAAAGTTGTCATCCCTCCTTAACTGCTGTCGTAGATTCCCCGGTCAAAATCGTAACATCTCCACTCTTTCACCTCCTTCTCTGTACCCTGGAATATTAGCTGCCCCTCTCTCAACTATGTCTCAGTGACAGCAATGACATCATAACCCTATGTTTTAATTTGTGCCTTCAACCCATCTGCCTTGTTCATCAGCCATCTACTATTAAAACAAATGCTGTTCAACCTTGTCAAACTCCATTGTGCCTTAACTGGACTGTAATGTCTCTGCATTCCTGACTCATTTGCTATCACTTATAATTTTAGCGATTCATCCTCTGCTGAACACTCTCTCTCCCATTCTGGTTCATAGAACATAGAACATAGAACATAGAAGAATACAGCGCAGTACAGGCCCTTTGGCCCTCGATGTTGCGCCGATCCAAGCCCACCTAACCTATACTAACCCACTATCCTCCATATACCTATCCAATGCCCGCTTAAATGCCCATAAAGAGGGAGAGTCCACCACTGCTATTGGCAGGGCATTCCATGAACTTACGACTCGCTGAGTGAAGAACCTACCCCTAACTTCAGTCCTATATCTACCCCCCCTTAATTTAAAGCTATGCCCCCTTGTAATACCCGACTCCATACGCGGGAAAAGGTTCACACTGTCAACCCTATCTAACCCCCTAATCATCTTGTAGGTTCAGGTGTGACTCATTCACCTTGTGTAGGTACCACCCCCAAAAATAGCCCCAGTGTTCTAGAAGTCTTCCACCATCCCTCCTGCACCATCTGTCCAGCTGCACATGCATCTGGACTAGCCACCTATTCCTATATGCACACACATGTGGAACTGGAAGTAATCCAGAGATTACTACCTTTTAGGTCCTGTTCTTTAATCTATTTCCTAGCTCCTTAAACTCTTTTTATCAGGATGTCCTCTCTTTTCCCAACTATGTTGTTGGTACCAGTATGTACAACAATCTCTGTTTGCTCTGTTTTTTTCAGAATGCCTTGCAGCCATTCAGTGACATCCCTGACCTAAAATGTTAGGATATGTATAAAAGAGAACTTTATGGCAGCTAGCAAGGGCTTAATGTGGCAGAATACAGCAGGTCATGACAGCTTTTATAGTTAGATTAGATTCCCTACAGTGTGGAAACAGGCCACCTGGCCCAACAAGTCCACACTGACCCTCCGAAGAGTAACCCAACCAGCCCCTATCCTATATTTACCCCTGATTAATGCACCTAACACAATGGGCAATTTAGCGTGGCTAATTCACCTGACCTGCACGTCTTTGGATTGTGGGAGAAAACCCACACAGACACAGGGAGAATGTGCAAAGTTCACATAGACAGTGGCCCAAGGTGGGAATTGAACCCAGGTCCCTGGTTCTGGGAGGCAACAGTGCTAACCACTGAGCCACCGTGCTTCAGCATAGAATGCCAACGTTATACAACACATTTGGCATACAAAACTGTATATTATCTAAAGAACTGCTATACCTGTTCAAGAATTTGGTGCAGTAATCACTGCAGTGTTCAGCTCTGACAGACCTATTACATTTAAAATTTAGCATGGCCAATTCACCTGACCTGCACATCTTTGCACTGTGGGAGGAAACCGGAGCACCCGGAGGAAACCCATGCAGACACGGGGAGAATGTGCAAACTCCACACAGAGAGTCGCCTGAGGCGGGAATTGAACCCGGGTCTCTGGCGCTGTGAGGCAGCAGCGCTAACCACTGTGCCACCGTGCCGCCCACGAGCTTTGTATTTTATCACTTTTAGAACAGTCCATGGTGTTGTCCAAGGGTTGAACATATTCAAAATGTCTCTCTTCTCATTGATGTGAAGATAATACATCTGCTTGTCTACATTTTATGGCTGAAATAAATCAACAAGAATCATAATGTGACTTTCAGGAGTCATTTTCCAGTATTCTGAGAGTAGTTCTGTGTCCAGCTACGTTATAGTGTGGTATTTTTGTAAAACAAAAAGCTAATTACACAAACCTGACATGATCATCTATCTCATTGCTACCTGTGACCTTATTGTACATAAACCAAACTTACTAAATTTGCCTGCAAAGCAATAGTGATTTCACTTTGAAAGCAATTCATTGGACATTACTTAGTTGTACATCGGAGCTGCATGAGAAGTACTTTGATTTCTGAGCTCCAGGAACAGCTGGGATCTGTTTAAGAAACATGAAGTAACATATTAATAATAGGTCTATAGAATTAATACAAGCTGCAATAATTATAAAGCAAATCATCTCACTATATGCTGTATTTTAATGAAAAAGATAATGAAACAAAGTGGAAAACAGATTTTTAATTTGCTATTAAATGTTTTCTACAAACATGCCAGTAGTGAAGAGAGGAATGAGAGAATCTTCTGTAATAAGTGTAATATCTGTGTCCATCAAACATGTTATGGTATTTTTAACTTGCTTGATGAGTTTCACTACACTCACCTCTGCTATTGGACTGTCATTTATATCATGATTTTTTTTGTAATGTCATTCCAGGAACTTCTTCAGGGAGAACTGAAAAGGACAGAGATCACAATGAAATGTGGAGTATTGGCTGTTGTAATGATAAGATGACAAAGAGTTGCAATATGGAGATATGTATGTTCCAAAGATCTGCTGTAATAAGTTTCAAAAAGATATTGTGAGCTTTAAACTCATGCTGCAAAAAGAGCCATCTTGAAAGAAATGAAAATAGAGCTGTGTTTAAAACTGACATTACCACCAATTTTAAAATACCACCCAAGCCCAATTACACACCACTCCCACATGTGTTTTTCCATTTCACCACCTTTGAAAATCAAAAATACAGAACTTGAAAGACTCGGCAGCAGTTCTCAAGCAAACTGTCGTTCTGAGATCTGTCAGAACCGAAGCCAAAAGCTTCAACAGCTGTTGTTTCATGATCAAGCCTTTAATACTCACAAACCCATGATGTTCATTTGTTGTTGATTATTTTGTTTAAGATAAAAATGTAGTGTAGGATTTTCCCAGCTCCAAATTTATCATGAAGGTTGTAATGAAAGCTTTTTAAAAAGAAAATTTCTAAAAAGCATCCAGTGATCAATACACAGCATAGAGAGAGGCTCTCTTCGCACAGAAGGTAGGATGTAATTTGTGTTCAAAGGCAATGTGGGCTGCCTAATGGTCCTGAGTTCAGTGGCCAATGAGATAAGGAACTATTACACCCCACATCCAGAGACCAAAATAACTAAACAAGAGCAAGAGAGGGGAGTGTCAAAAGTATGTGTTCTGACACCATTCCAGCAGACATGTAACATTTGCACTTTCACATTCTGCTGTGCTTTTTTAAGATGGAGGAATAGGATTATAGATGAAACAATGGCTTTCTATGTGTTAGCATGTGTTGCTGTTCAATATAATTTCTAACTATTCATTGATATTATTGATGACTTCAAAATGCAAAATTTTGGTCATTAGAAAAAAATCTAAGAAGTGTACCAATGGGGATGTTTTTTGAGCATCCCACTTCCACTTCGCAAAAGGTTAGCAGTGGATTATCAGGGGAAGATTGCAGGTACCTTGGCATTCCCTTGGTTGCCAAACTCTAGCTCAGCGTGCTTCTTAAAAGGGCCTTATAATAGATGCACTACATACCCTGAAAATATTTGAGAGGATGCTTGCATATGCAAATCGAAGAGTACATTTGCAATGCTTAGGCAAAAAATAAGTTAAACATGAGAAATGCTCACTCATTTGCATTGGTTGTTGAGTGGTCTAATAAGCAGTTCTTAAAGGGACTGTAAAAGATCATTCTAAATTAGTCTAGAACATTTTATTAGCATTTTTAATGATCCCTTGAGAGATTGGAATCATGAAGCCAATAGACTCAACTGTTCAGGGGGTTTATTGCCTGCTTGTATTCATTAAATGCTATTGATAGGTTTCCCAAATGGTGTTGTTGAGATCCAAAGCAAAATGCAGTTTTCTCATGTTCATTCATTAGGTCATCGAAATAGGAGCTGCAGTGGAGGCCATTCAATCCTACTCTGCCATTCGATAAGGTCATGTCTAATCTGATTGTGTCGTAACTCAATTTCCTGCCTGCCACCATAAACTTTAATTCTGTTGTCCATCAAAAATCTGTTTAACCATCGACCCATATTCAGTGACATTTCCTTTGCTGCTCAACTGTAAAGACTGAAAACCCTCCGAGAAAATAAACTCCCCCTCATGTCAATTTTAATTGGAAGAGCATAATTTTTAAACAGCCCCCTAATTCTAGAATCACTTATTCTAGAACCATCCAAGATCATTTCTTGCTATCATACTTATTCCATCCTATATTAACAATGCTAACCAATCACCTTTTCCTTCTTCCCTGTTCTTTCATAAAGTCACATACCTCTGAATGTTCATCTCCATAACATGATTGAATTTCACACGTTCTGCATTGTAACTTTGTCAAGGTGTCTATAATCTCTTCCCACCAGGGATCTGTCCTTTGCTATTTCTTATCTCCGCTCAAACTGATTGTGCAATTCGATCTTTTGAGTGAAAATCCTTTCTCGCTACTGTATCCCAAGTAATTAAATCTTAACTAGTTAAATCTAGTTACATTATAATTGTAATGCAATGCATACATTTACCCAGTACTGATTTAAGCTATTGCCTGCACTTCAAAGGGATGAAATCCCGACCCACCTAACTATTCCCCCAATTAAAGCCTTGAGCAAGTATAAAAAGCAGCAGTACCTTCCTCCTCTTCACTAACTTCCCATCTGCACCAAGTTGACACTCTGACGTGGACACACTCAAGCCGTCCCCAAACCAAGTTCCCACAATTTCCATCTTCAGACAGCAGAAACAATCTCCATTGATTTCAGAATTTAGAAACAAATTCAAAATCATTCCCTTTTATTCCCCTACCACCCTTATCTATTTTTTGATATGGAGGTGCCAGTGCTGAACTGGGGTGAACAAAGTTAAAAATCACACAACACCAGGTTATAGTTCAACAGGTTTATTTGGAAGCACTAGCTTTCAGAGCACTGCTCTTTCATCAGGTAATTAGTGGGGCAGGATCATAAGACACAGAATTTATAGCAAAAGATCACATTGTTATGCATTTAAAACAAACCTAGATTGCTGTTAAGTCCTTTATCTTTTGAATGGGTTGCAGGTTTCAGTTCATTAATATGTAAATCCCAGGACTTCTTTTAAGTAACATTCTCGAGATAACTTAAGGTTTTACAAAAAAAAAGTGACATCTCAGTTCAGACAATGCATTAATGGTGTGAGGTTAGAGTCTGTCTGTATCCCAATCTTGAGTCAGACTGGTTCTATTTCCAAAGTAGGAATTTATAAAATGTTACATGGATTGACTGCCTGCATTGGCTGCCTGCAGGGTGTGTGCTTTTTGAGCAAAAATAGAATGTATCTGCAAATACAACTCTGCAAATGCAAATTCACCCCATAGACTTATGTATGTGTGAGAGAGAGAGGGAGAGGAAGAGAGAGCGTGTGAGTGTGTGCCTGTGAGTGTTAGTGCACGTGAGGGAGTGTGTGTTTGCATGTGTGCGTGCTTGGTAGAGTGTGTGCATGAGTGTGATGGAGTATAAGCCTGTGAGAGAGTGTGTGCATGGGGGCTATATGTGGTTGTTTGTGTCTGAGAGAGTGCATGTATATGAGAGAAGGTTTGCGTGACTGTGCATATGTAAGTGTGTGTATGTGTGTATATGAGCTTGTGTGTGTGTGTGTGTGTGAGAGAGTATATAGTGTAGTGGGGTCACCTGTAGTGTGACATGAACCCAAGGTCCCAGTTGAGGCCATCCTCATAGTTACTGAACTCGGCTCTCAACCTCTACCTGGCCACTCTGCATTGTTGCATATTCCGAAGTCCACCTTGGAGGATGGTCACCAGACGATCCAAGGCTGAATATCCCTGACCACTGAAGTGTTCCTTGACTGGGAGGGAACACCGCTGCCTGGTGATTGTTGTGCGGTGAGTCAAGATTAGAGTGGTGCTGGAAAAACACAGCAGGTCAGGGAACATCTGAGGAGCAGGAAAATCAATGTTTCGGGCAAAAGCCCTTCATCAGGAATTCCTTTTCCCCCATCACTCTCATCTTGACTCTGATCTCCAGAATCTGCAGCCCTCATTGTTGTGCGGTGTCCATTCATCCATTGTCGTAGCCTCTGCTCGGTCTCGCCACTGTACCATGCCTCAGGGCTTCCTTGCCTACAGCTTATGAGATAGACAATGTTGGCCGAGTCACATGAATACTTGCCCCATTCACGGTGGGTGATGTCTGCAAGGGTAATGGTGGTATCCGTGTTGACACTCCAACATGTATTGCAGTGGTTGCCATGATCGGGTTGTACAGTGTTGTGGTCGATGTTGTCCTGAAGGCTGGGCCGTTTGCTGCGAACAATGATATATTTAAGATTTGGTGGTTGTTTAAAGGCTAGAAGTGAAGGCATATGGAAAATCTTGGCAAGGTGCTCATCCTCATTGATAATGTGTTGCAGGCTGTGAAGAACATGCATAGTTTCTCCTCTCCCGGGAAGTACTGGACAATGAAGGGTACCCTATCAGTTGCAACCAATGTCTGCCTCCAGAAGAGGTCATTACGGTTTCTCGCTTTGCATGTCGGAACTGGCGATTGATGAGTTGAGCATTGTACGCTGTTCTTATGAGGACATCCTTCAGCACTTTCAGATGTCCGTCGCGTTCCTCCTCATCTGATCCTGTGCATGCATAGGGTTTGTTCATAGGAGATGGCTGCTTCAATATGTTTCAGGTGGAAGCTAGAGAAGTATAGCGTCGTGAGGTTATTTGTGGGTTTGCGGTAGAGTGAGGTTCTGAGGTGCCCATCCTTGATGGAGATGTGTGTATCCAAGAATGAGACAGTTACTAAAGAGTAGTAAGTCTGATGGTGGGATGAAACTTGTTGATATCACTGTGTATCGGTTTCAGTGACTCCTCGCCATGGGGCCAGAGGAAGAAAAGTGTTCCCTCCCAGTCAGGGAACACTTCAGGGGTCAGAGACATTTGGCCTCGGATCTTTGGAATATGTAGTGTGGTCGAGCAGAGGCTGATAACCAAGTTCGGTACCCATGAGGATAGCCTCAACTAGGACCTTGGGTTTGTGTGACACTACAAGTGACCCCACTACACCACACACACACACTCTCTCACAGGCTTATACTCCATCACACTCACACACACGCTGTACCAAATACACACACACTCAAACACATTCTCTCACGTGCACTCACACTCACAGGTACACACTCACATGCACTCTCTCTCCTCCCCCCCCCCCCCCACCCTCCTCACGCGCGTGCACACACACACACGCATGGGGTGAATTTGCATTTGCAGAATTGTATTTGCAGGTACATTCTATTTTTGCTCAAAAAGCACACAACCTACAGGCAGTCAATGCAACTAATCAATCCATATAACACTTTATACATTCCTACTTCAGAAATAAAACCAGTCTGACTCAAGATGTGAATACAGACAGACTCTAATCTCACACTTTTAATACATTGTCTGAGCTGAGATGTCACCTTTTTTTTATAAAACCTTAAGTTATCTCGAGAATGTGATGTAAAAGAAGTCCTGGGACTTACGTATTAATGAACAGAGCTGGAAATGTGTTGCTGGAAAAGCGCAGCAGGTCAGGCAGCATCCAGGGAACAGGAGAATCGACGTTTCGGGCATAAGCCCTTCTTCAGGAATGAACAGAAACTTGCAACCCATTCTCATAGCAGAAACACATCATGGCAATTTAGGTTTGTTCAATATGTCATTTTAATTGTGATCTTTTGCTATAAATTCCATATCTTATGTTCCTACCCCACTAGCTACCTAATGAAGGAGCAGTGCTCTGAAAGCTAGTAATTCTGAATAAACCTGTTGGACCATTACCTGGTGTTATGTGATTTTTAACTTTTTTTTGAATAACAACATGCCTCTTAATTATTAAGTGTAAAATGCACCATTGCGCCTTGCAAATTATAGAGTTGGAAAGGATAGTAAGCTGTTAGATGAGTCCCAGAAACTGTGAAACGCTGAAGAATGTTGGAATAGGAGAAGACCATTCAACTCTTTGTGTATCTTATGGCATTATATCTGATAATGACTGACCTGTACCTCATATTCCATTTACTTGCCATTGCTCCATAACCAGATTACCTATTACAGGAGTTGGAAGGTCATGTTTGAGCAGTACAGGACATTGGTTAGGCCACTGTTGGAATATTGCGTGCAGTTTTCATCTCCTTCCTATCGAAAAGATGTTGTGAAACTTGAAAGGGTTCAGAAAAGATTTACAAGGATGTTGCCAGGATTGGAGGATTTGAGCTCTAGGGAGAGGCTGAACAGGCTAAGGCTGTTTTCCCTGGAGCGTCGGAGGCTGAGGGGTGACCTTATAGAGGTTTACAAAATTATGAGGGGCATGGATATGGTAAGTAGGCAAAGTCTTTTCCCTGGGGTTCGGGAGTCCAGAACTAGAAGGCATAGGTTTAGAGTGAAAGGGGAAAGATATAAAAGAACCTAAGGGGAAACTTTTTCACGCAGAGGGTGGTACTTGTATAGAATGAGCTGCCAGAGGATGTGGTGGAGGCTGGTACAATTGCAACATTTAAGAGGCATTTGAATGGGTATATGAATAGGAAGGGTTTGGAGGGATATGGGCTGGGCGCTGGCAGGTGGGACTAGATTGGGTTGGGATATCTGGTCGGCATGGACAGGTTGGACTGAAGGGTCTGTTTCCATGCTCTACATCTCTATGACTCTATGACTAATAATAGTGGACAAAATTAACAGTAACTTACAGTCATAGAGCCATAGAGATGTCCAGCATGGAAACAAACCCTTCTGTTCAAATTGTCCATGCCGACCAGCTACTCTATATTAACCTAGTCTCATTTGCCAGCACTTGGCCCTTTAAACCTATCCATGCCCCTCATGATTTTATAAACATCTATACGGTCACCCCTCATTCTCCGATGCTCCTGGAAAAATAGCACCAGCCTATTCAGCTTCTCCTAAAAGGAAGGGTTTGGAGGGATATGGGTTGGGTGCTGGCATGTGGGATTAGATTGGGTAGGGATATCTGGTCGGCATGGACGGGTTGGACCGAAGGGTCTGTATCCCTGCTGTACATCTCTATGACTCTAACAACAATCTATTGAACCAAGTTATGACCATTTTACTTTCACCAATGACGCACAAACTATACAGGTGATAGGATAAGATCCAAATTTCCACAACCCATTGTAAGCAAAAAAGAAAACTTACTGATTTAACATCTAGCAGGTTAAACTAGGGGTGTGATGGCTTAGTGGTATTATCACTGGATCTATTAATCCAGAGGCCCCAAAATATCCAGGGACCGGGTTCAAATCCTGCTGTGGCAGATGGTGAAGTTTGAATTCAATAAATATTTGCTTCTCTGGAATTAATAATTTAATGATGATCATGAAACCATTGCCGATTGTCAGACAAACTCATCTGGTTCACTACTGAGAAAGAAACTGCTACCCTTGGCTGGTCTGACCTACATGCCACTCCAGACTGACACCAATGTGATTGATGCTTAACTGGCATCTGGGCAATAAGTACTGTCCCAGCCAATGACACTCTCATCCTGTGAAGAGAGGAATAGTGTTTGTGTATCTACCCTCACGATTCCCTTAATCATTAAAACCATATATATTAAATCTTCCTCTAACTTTAAGCTGAGTGAATACAACCTATCCTCAAATTTTGCAAATCTTAAAATATTTACTTTCACTAAGTATTATGCATTTTTATACATCAGAAAAATAAATGAAGAGATTCTAACAATCCATTTACTCCAATATTCAAATTCTATGTTTGCTCACTGAGCTGGTGGGTTTGTTCTCAGACAGTTCATCACCACGCTAGGTAACATCATCAGTGCACACTTTCCTCATTCCTGAAGAAGGGCTCATGCCCGAAACATCGATTCTCCTGCTCCTTGGATGCTGCCTGACCTGCTGCGCTTTTCTAGCAACACATTTTCTGCAACATCATCAGTAAGCCTTGGTTGAGGAGGTAGTGTTCTGCCCCACTTTCTGTTTATGTGTCTTGGTCTGTTAAGGTCGGTCATATCATTTTTTTTCAGCGTTTGGTATTTGGGATCCAAACCAATGTGTTTATTGATGGAGTTCCGGTTTGAATGCCAGGCCTCTAGGAATTCCCATGCGTGTCTCTGTTTAGCCTATCCCAGGATGGATGTGTTGTCCCAGTCAATTGGGTGTCCTTCTTCGTCTGTGTGTAAGGATACTAGTGATAGTTGGTCATGTCTTTTGGTGCTCGTGTATTCTGGTGGCTAGTTTCCTGTCTGTTTGTCTGATGTAGCGTTATTGCAGTCCTTGTAGGGTATTTTGTAAATGACATTAATTTTGCTGGTTGTTGGTATAAGGTCCTTTAGGTTCATCAGTAGCTTTTTCAGTGTGTTGGTGAGTTTGTGGGCACCCATGATGCCAAGGGGTCGGAATAGTCTGGTAGTCATCTCCAAGATGTCTTTGATGTATGGTCGTGTGGCTAGAGTCGCTGGGCGTCTTGTGTCTTCTTGTTTGTGTTTGTTGTTTAAGAATTGGTGGATTGTGTTTATCAGGTACCTGTTGTTCTTGTCCTAGTAAGAGGAATGAGCTACAACTGCAGAGATGTAGACAAAAAGGACTTCCGAACAGCATTGGAATCTACCCTGAAAGACAACGGACTCATGGAAGAAATCCAGCACACCATCAGACAGACAGTTTCACCAGCACTAAGCAGGAAGAAGGAAGGGAACACCCTCAACATACAGGAAAGGAAAACACTGGAAGGACACAGAAAAGGCAGAAACATTATAATCCTACTGCAGACAAAGGGCGCATGACCATTATCCTAAACAGAACACAGTACATTGAAAAGGTGAACTCACTGCTCGCAGATACTGACACCTACCAACAGGTGGTGATGGACCCGACTGAGCAGCTAGAAAACTGTATCACAGTGACACTGAAGAAACTCCATAAATCAGGCAAAATTAACAAGACAGATGGATCCTGATGGATCCAACACACCCCGCTTCTATGGATTACCTAAGGTACACAAACCAGGGGCTCTCCTCAGACCCATAGTCTCATTCCCTGGCACACCGACATACAGACTAGCAAAGGAACTCCACCATAAACGGAAATACCTAGTAGAAGACTCGTGCCACTCCATCCACTCCACCAAAGAATTCCTGAACAGCAAAGACACCAAGATAGAAGAGGATGAAATAATGGTCTCCTTTGACGTGACAGCCCTATTCACATCAATTAACATCAGCCTGGCCAAAGAAACACTGACCGCACGACTAGGTGAACCAAGGACACAAACACCAGACAGTACCAACTCCATCAGCAAGGTCAGCATTTTCAAGCTAGGAGACCTCACTCCCACTTCACCTTCAATGACAAGACCTACAAACAAATCACCGGAACACCCATGGGATCACCAATACCAGGATGCTTAGCAGGAGCAGGAACACAGAGACTCGAACAAACAGCTCTCCCCATGATCCAACCCAATCTTTGGGTCCGCTACGTGGATGACACTTTTGTCTTCACAAATGGAACAAATTAGAGGAAACTTACATCATCATCAACAACATCCTTACTGGTATAAATTTCACAAAAGAGGAATAGATCAACAAAAGACTCCCCTTCTTTGATGTCACAGGACATGTCACAGAACAAACAGTTAATAGAGAACTGCAGGCCAGCATCTACAGGAAAGCGACACACACAGACCAGATACTTGACTACAGAAGCAATCATCCCAACACCCACAAATGGAGCTGCATCAGGACATTATTTAATGGGCCACAACATACTGCAGCACCCAGGAACTACAAGCAGCATAGAAAAGGGTGGCACAGTGGCTCAGTGGTTAGCACTGCTGCCTCACAGCACCAGGGTCCCAGGTTCGATTCCAGCGTCGGGTGACTGTCTGTGTGGAGTTTGCACATTCTCCCCGTGTCTGCGTGGGTTTCCTTCGGGTGCTCCAGTTTCCTCCCACAGTCCAAAAATGTGCAGGCCAGGTGAATTGACCATGCTAAATTGCCTGTAGTGTTAGGTGCATTAGTCAGAGGGAAATGTGTCTGGGTTGGTTACTCTTCGGAGGGTCGGTGTGGACTTGTTGGGCTGAAGGGCCTGTTTCCACACTGTAGGGAATCTAAAATAAATACCTATACAGTGTATTCAAGAACAACGGGTACCTGATAAACACAGTCCTCCAATTCTTAAACAGTGGCACGGTGGCACAGTGGTTAGCACTGTTGCCTCACAGTGGCAGAGACCCGGGTTCAATTCCCGCCTCAGGCGACTCTCTGTGTGGAGTTTGCACATTCTCCCTGTGTCTGCGTTGGTTTCCTCCCACAATCCAAAAAAAATGTGCAGGTTAGGTGAATTGGCTATGCTAAATTGCTCGTAGTGTTAGGTGAAGGGGTAAATGTAGGGGAATGGGTCTGGGTGGGTTGCGCTTCGGCGGGTCGGTGTGGACTTATTGGGCCGAAGGGCCTGTTTCCACACTGTAAGTAATCTAATCCAAACAAGAAGACACAACATGTCCCCACTACCATACATCAAAGACATCTTGGAGATGACTAACAGACTACTCTGACCTCTTGGCATCATTGTTGGCCATAAACCTACCAACACACTGAACCTAAAGGACCTTATATCAGCAACCAGCAAAATGAATGTCATTTACAAAATACCCTGCAAGGACTGTAACAAACACTACCTCAGACAAACGGGCAGAAAACCAGCCACCAGGATACGTGAATACCAACTGACCACCAGAAGACCTGACATACTCTCACTAATATCCTTACACACAGACAAAGAGGGACACCACTTTGACTGGGACAACACATTCATCCTCGGGCAGGCTAAAATTCAAATCGGAACTCCAGCAATAAACACAAAGATTTGGACCTGATTTACCAATTTCTGAGAAAAAGAACTAGAAATGATATCACCCACCACAACAGACACATAAATAGAAAGCAGGAGAGAACACCAGCCCTTCACCGGAGGCTCACTGATGAAGTTACCTAGCATGGTGACGAAACATCTGAGAACAAACCCACCAGCTCAGTGAGCAAACTTACAACCTGATCCACAACCTGAGCTACAAATCTTCTCAAAAATTATAAACTCCAATATTCCCCAAGAGTCTCAATAAGGCAGACAATGGAATCTCCCTGACTTTGTCAAGATGTCTTGCCTGCATCTTTACAACCATCTTTTGTTTTGCACAATATTTGTGCATTTAATACATAATGAGTCTGCAGACATATGTGAAACAGAAAGTTTTATTTTAACATCTCATACTGTTCATCCAGAGGCTGTCCAAGAAACTAAATCTTTTAATGTTACATCACTGTCTGTGATGTTGTACACAATATGTGTCTGGTATATTAAATGAATAGAATTAACCCATTAACAATCTCATAGCCAATGTAAAACTTTACACTACAGTCACTGATTTCTGTATCGTGAAGAACAAACAAGCTAGAACTCTTACCTCTGCCGTATTGCCATGTTTAATCTCAGTTTATTTACTTAGATAGAATAGAATCCCTACAGTGTGGAAACAGGCTCTTCGGCCCAACAAGTTCACACTGACCCTCTGAAGAGTAAACCACCCACACCCAATCCCCCTACCCTATATTTACCCATGACTAATGCACGTAACCTACACATCCCTAACACTATGGTCAATTTGGCTTGGCCAATTCACCTAACCTGCACATCTTTGGACTGTGGGAGGAAACCCATGCAGACACAGGGAGAATGTGCAAACTCCACACAGACAGACACCCAAGGCTGGAATTGAACCTGGGTCCCTGGGTGGTGTGAGGCAGCAATGCTAATGACTAAGCCACTGTGCCACCCTCTTCTTGCCTCTATTCTTCTTATATGGATAGCAGCTTCACAAGTCTACTGAATCAGGTCGTCTTCTTTCAAAAGGATCAGGGACTTGTTTCCTCGGAGTGGTCCCTCAAACCCCCTTGTGGGAGGTGATGGAGGCGTTGGGTTCACATCAAATTTCCATCTAGAATGGTTGTGACATCAGGAGATAACTCAGAGTCATCAGTTAAGATGTCCCCTGGATTGAAGGATGTATATGACATCTGTGGACGGTTAGATTGGGTAGATGACTGCTTCCTCAGGGATGCTTCTGTATGGCATCCAGTGCACATTATAATCTGACTCACCATATCTTGCTTTGGATAAGGTAGAAACGATAATAAGAGGCTGCTCACTCACTTATTCACATTGAACTTGGGACAGATGCATGGGAACAACACCACTTGCAAGTTTCCCTCTAAATCACACACCATTGTGACTTCAAATAATATCACAGTTTCTTCACTGTTACCTGACACCTGTGAACTGGAACTGCTTTCCTAACAGCACAATGGGTGTGTCCACACCCCAAGAACTATAAGGTTCGAAAAACAGCTCACCACCTTCTCCAAGGCAGTTATGTTGGCCTAGTCAGCAATGTCTTCATTCCACGGACAAATAGAATTAAAATCCTTAGTTTGATTCAATGTATTTGCATAAGTAATTGTGCTGACTTCTTAAAATTTGATTGTGTCATTAAGGGTTTGTGGTCTATCTTATGTTAAATTGTTAGACCAAGAACATCATCTATGGATTATATATAGCAGTTAGTTTAGTCTCTCTATGTCAGTGGACAGAATGCACTGAATTATAAACTGGTCTATGCTTTTCATCCAGCTGTATTGAATGAGTATAGCTCCCATTCCTGTAGAGGATACATCTTCAGCAATGATAAAGGGTAGCAGTGGGTCACTGAGGTGAGATATCAGGCAGCAACATCTTTGGTTTTTGTCAAAAGGTCTCTGTGTGCTTTTCTCATCACCATGTACATTCCCATCATAACTGCTGATGTGGTGACTCCTTGATAACAATTGGTTCAGGCAGTCTGTTTCTGAATTGGTTTATGGAATATGCACTTTGAGCTCGGTCACATTCTGAAGAGCTGGACACTCCTTGATTATTCTTGTGTTTTGCAGATCAACTCAAACATGGGGATGTGTCAAGGAATTTAGTGATTTGCTGTAAGAACTTGCATTTGTTGTTGAATGTAAATCCTGCTTGCTGATGGAGTTGAAGCACAGTTCACATTCAAGTATCATATTCTGTCTTGAGTGGATTCATAAATCAGGACATCCGAGTGACATGTGACTCCATCCAGTGACTGATATTTGACGTGTCCTCAGGAAAAGTGATTTGATTTGATTTATTGTTGTCACATGTACCTAAGTACAGTGAAAAGTTCTGTTTGCAACCAGTACAGGCAGCTCACATCGCCCCCTATGATCTGTCAGGCATGCAAAGTTATGGCTGCACAGGATGTGCACAAAGCAAGATCAACACTAGATTTGAAATTAGAGAGGTCCATTCAGCAGTCTAATAACAGCAGGAAAGAAGCTGTTCTTGAACCTATTGGTACATCTGTACAAGCTTCTGTAACTTCTGCCTGACAGAAGAGTTTAGAAGAGATTATAACTGGGATGGGAGGGGTCTTTGATGATGTTGGCAGTCTTTCCATGGCAATGAGATGTGTTAATGGGGTCGATGGATGGGAGCTTGGCTTCTGGTGATAGTCTAGGCTGTGCGTATAACTTTTGTAAGGTCTTGAGCAGAACAGTTGCTGTACCAGGCTGTTATGCACCCAGATAGAATGCTTTCTATGGTGTATACATAGAAATTGGTGAGGGTTCTTATGGATATCCCAAATTTCTTAAGCCACCTGAGGAAGGAAAGGTGTTTGTTATACCTTCTTGACCATCATATCTATGTGGGAGGTCCAGAGCAATTTGTCAGTTATCATCACTCCTAGGAACTCTCAACCCTCTTCACATCAGCTTCATTGATGTAGATAGGGACGTGTGCTCCTTTCTTCCTGAAGTCAGTGATCAGTTTTTTTGCTTTGCCGACATTGAGAGAGAGGTTGTTATCATTGCACCATAACACCAAGTCCTCGTCTCCTTCCTGTATTCTGACTCATCATTGTTGACATCCAACCGACAGCTCTTACAGAATTTGGCTACACAGTCGTGAATGTACAGGAAGTACAGTAGAGGGCTGAGTATGCATCCTTGTGGGGCGGCAGTGTTGAGGATTATCATGGAGGAGGTGCTGTAGTCTATCTTCACTGATTGCAATCTGTGGGTCAGCAAGCTGAGGATCCAGTTGCAGAGGGTGAAGCTGAGACCTAGATGTTGGAGTTTTGAGATTAGTCTGGTTGGGATTATGGTGTTGAAGACAGAGCTGTAATCGATGAGTAGGAGCATGACGTGGGTGTCCTAGTTATACAGATATTCCAGGGATGAGTATAGACCTATGGAAATGCTGTCAGCTGTGGACCTGTTTTGCAGATAGCAATTGCAGGGAATCAAGCCAATCTGGGAGGATAGAGTTGATGTGGGCCATGACCAACCTCTCAAAGCACTTCATGGTTATGGAGATCAGAGCCAGTGGGCAGTAGTCATTGAGGCATGCTGCATGTGATTTCTTTGGTATCAGGGTGATGGTGGCCTTCTTCAAGCAGGTGGGGACTTCAAATTGTAACAAGGAGAGGTTGAAGATGTCAGCAAATACATTTGCCAACTGGTCTGTACAGGGTCTAAGTGCACAGCGGGGCCTCTGTCTGGGAGAGTTACTTTCCTCGGGTTTACTCTCAGGAAGACACATCTAATACCTGCAGCAGTGACAAAGGTCACAGGTGCATCCAGAGCTGTCAGAGCCATTGGCATTCTGCTCAAACCAAGCATAGGAAGCATTGAGCAAATCAGGGTTGGATGTGTTTTTGTCCACTATCTTGTTCTGTGTAACTTTATATCCCTAACTTGGTCCTGTATTGCCTTTTGGCATCTTTAATGGCTTTGCGGCGATCATATCTGGATTCCCCGTACAGTCTGGATCATCTGACTTGAATGCCTTGTCTTCAGTAGGCTGTGGATTTCCAAGTCCATCCCAAGGTTTCTGGTTGGGGAACATATGGACTGCTATGCAGTCCTCTATGATTACCAAAGGGCAATCTGTTGATGTAAAAGTATCAAATGGAATTATGAAGGTTGTGAGCAGTTTAGATTCTTCAACGAGCAGTAGTTGTCAAAAACCACACTGCTAACTCTGTGAAGATTGAATTCTTTCCCAGATAGCCCATTTCTTGTCCATTATGGCATTGGGTGAACTGTGCATTCAAATGTTTTGTTCAGCTATGTACGATCTATGTAAATTTATAATGATCACTTTTGGCACCAGGTCAATCCTTGAGCACAAACACCTTTGTTCTGTCACAAGTGAAATAATTCCTTGCTTCAGCAATTTATTTCTTTAACTTTGGCAACATGAATAAGAAGTCTTTTGAGACACACTGATTTCATCACCTTTCCTGGTCCTGCAAACAGCTGTGGAAGTTCAGCTCTGAAGTTTTAGGGATGATCTTCACAGTTTTCCAACTTTCCTACTTTCCAAACCAGCTGCAAGTTGGCTTGTATACACACAAACATAAATTAGGAGCCAGAGTAAGCAGCTTGACCTGCCACAACATTCAATCAATAACAGACTGATCTAATTACTCCATATTCACTGACTGCTTGTTGGACCCCAGTTCCTTCCTTGAGAGGTGACAGCACAAGATGGTCGCAGTCTGCTAGATGCATTTTGCATTAATCAAACTGTCTGAAGGGCTATCACCTTGAGGGAAAAGATTACTGGAGACTGGGTGGGAGAGATGAGTTCACCATTATAAAATGTGGCTTTGTTGATATGATTTTTTTTTAAAGCTATGATCTTCAAGTTATAAGTATAAAAGACTTTTCCAAGCAAACTTAGATTTCATTGCATTGTAACTTTAGGAATGTGATCCATCTTCTTTATGACATGGTGACCTTCTGTATCTCACCATAGTTTCAACAATGCTCTTCCTAAATGGGTGATGTAGGACTTCCTTCTAAGATTTAATTACTGATATTATGCCCCAACAGATACCAATGCAAGACATTGACCTGATGCATTGAACTAATGGGTTAAAATTTCATTTAGCAGCAGAAGTCTAGAAACATTGATTAGAGAAACCTGCCGTGTATATAGCAGTTGTCTCTTTCTGCCAAAGTAAAATTGAAAGACTATCTCAGAGGTATCGGAACCTCTGGTGTCTCTGTTTTCTTTATTAAGCTGTTCAACATTGCATATCCTCTTAAAGTAAAATGACCTTGAATGTCTCCTGAATCTTCCCTTTTTGGTGGCATAATCTTCTGTGGGGCGCAATATTTAAAGTGTTGTTATAATCTAAGGTCCAGGATTATCCACAGAATTTCAGTTGTCAACTTGGCTAGTTGTTAGTCACAGAAGAGATACTTCAGCCCATTGAGGCTGCGCAGACTTGATCTCCACTAATCCCACCTCCCAACATTGGGATATTATGACATTTCATGCCCTCATCATGTACTTTTTTAAAGGTTGTGAGGTTTCTCACCTTTACTGCTTTCACCATCAGTGCATACAAAATTCCCACCACTCTCAAAACCTATTCCTCTTCATCTTTACTCTTCAAACTGTTGTTTTTGAAAAGGCAGCTGCCAGTCTCTGCTGTAGGGAAAGGCCAAATAGGCTGGAGTCTTTTCCCATGGAGTATCAGAGGCTGAGGGGTAACTTTATAGAGCTTTACAAAGTCATGAGGGGCATGGATAGGGTGAATAACCAAGGTCTTTTTCCCAGGGTAGGGGATTCTAAAACTAAAGGACGTAGATTTAAGGTGGGAGGGAAAGATTTAAAAGGGACCTGAGAGGAAACGTTTTCAAGCAGAGAGTGGAGCCTGTGTAGAATGAGCTGCCAGAGGAAGTGGTGGAGGCTGGTGCAATGGCAACATTTAAAAAGCATCTGGGTGGGTACATGAAAAGGAATGGTTCATAGGATATGGGTCAAATGCTGGCAAATGAAACTTAGTGGGCGGCACGGTGGCACAGTGGTTAGCACTGCTGCCTCGCAGCGCCAGAGATCTGGGTTCAATTCCCGACTCAGGCGACCGACTGTGTGGAGTTTGCACGTTCTCCCCGTGTCTGCGTGGGTTTCCTCCGGGTGCTCCGGTTTCCTCCCACAGTCCAAAGATGTGCAGGTTAGGTGAATTGGCCATACTAAATTGCCCGTAGTGTTAGGTAAGGGGTAAATGTAGGGGTATGGGTGGGTTTCGCTTCGGCGGGTCGGTGTGGACTTGTTGGGCCGAAGGGCCTGTTTCCACACTGTAATCTAATCTAATCTAATCTAATCTAAATCAGTTTAGGATATCTGGTTGGTGCCGACAAGTTGGATTGAAGGGTCTGTTTCCATGCTGTATAACTAGAATATAGAACATTACAGCACAGTACAGGCCCTTCAGCCCTCGATGTAATAGCACAGCATTTGGAAAACAGTGAGAGGATCAGACAAACTTAGCATGGATTTATGGAAACAAAATTGAATTTAACAAATATACCGAAAATTTTCGGGATGTAATTAGATAAGAGGGAATCCAGTGGATGTGGTTTACTTGGACTTTCAGATAGCTTTCAATAAATTTCACAGAAGAGATTAGAAAATAAAATTAAAACATATGGGATTCAGAGTAATGCACTGTCATGGATAGAGTACTGATAAGCAGACAGGAAACAGAGTAGGAATAAACAAGTAGGAGAAAGTGAGTACTGCAGATGCTGGAGATCAGAGTCGAGAGTGCGGTGCTGGAAAAACACGGCAGGTCAGGCAGCATTCAAGGAGCAGGAGAATCAACCTTTCCTTCATCAGTAAACAAGTGGCAGGCAATGACTAGTCGGGTACTACAAGGATCTATGCTAGGACTCCAGCTATTCACAATACTTATTAATGATTTAGATGAGGAAACTAAATGCAATACTCTGAACTGTGAGGAGGATGCAGAAATGTTTCAGTTTGATTTGGACAAGTTGAGAGAGCAAATGCATGGTAGCTACCACTTTGGCAGCTAAAACAGGAAGGAAGCCTTTTCCCTGAAAGACAATTGATTGGGAAAGGGGAGGTTCAACAAGACCTGGGTGACTTTGTACTGTAGTTGTTCAAAATATATGTGCAAGTGCAGCAGGCAGTGAAGAAGGTAAATGATATATTGATCTTCACGGCAAGAGGATTCAAGTACAGGAATAGGGATGACTTACGGCAACTGTACAGGGCCTTGATAAGACCGCATCTGAAGTATTGTGTATAGTTTTAGCCTCTTTAACTGAGGAAGCATGTTCTGGCTTTGGCGGGAGTGCAATGAAAATTTGCCAGATCGATTCTTCTGATGGCAAGACTGACATATGAAGAGAGACTGGATGCGTTAGGACTATATTCATAGGAATTTAGAAGAATGAGTGAGGACTTCATAGACATGTATAAAATTCTAATAGGACTAGACAAAGGAAATGCAGGAAGACTGTTCCTGATGGCCGGGGAGTCCAGAACCAAGAGTCAGTTTAAGGATGCATGGTAAAGAATTTAGGTCTGAAATGAAGAGAAATTTCTTCACTCAGAGAGTGTGAGCCTGTGGAATTCACTGCCACAGGAAGTGATTGAGGCCAAAACATTGAATGTTTTTAAGAAGAAGTTTGATATAATTCTTCGGGTACTGAGTGAATGGCAGAGGAGATTCAAGAGGGCTGAATGACTCTAATTTTCTATTATCTATGCACAGCCAACAGTTCCCCTTTTTCAATGCATATACAAAGAACTCCAATAATTTGATTAAAAGTGACTTTACTTTCACAAAACTGTATTAACACTACTTGATTACTTTGAACTTTTCTAAGTATCCTGCAATAACATCTTTGGTAGTAGTTTCTAATATTTTCCCTAGAAAAAGACATCACAGCATCTGGTTGGTGGTTTCCTGCTTTCGTCTCACTGCCTTTTTGAATGAAGGAGTTACACATGCTTTCTTACAACCAAACGAGACCTTGCTCTAAACTGAGCAAACCTGGTTCTTAATCACACACAATGTTTCTGACATTTGCTCCTCTTGATATTGAAATATTATCTTCAGTTATCTTGAGTTTGATCCCTCCTATAACTTTTTAGCATGGTGACTAAAAGTTGCGTTTGTTCATTCTGTTCTTAAGGTCTGTTCTTATTGATCTATTCAGAGATGTTATTATAGCCTCTGGAGCAGCTGGGACTTGAATGATTGCCTCGTAGCCCGGTGATATGGACGCTACAATCACCGTCCCAACCACTGCTGATATTGTTTTTCTAATCAACCTGTTCAGAGATATTATTACACACCTCTGGAGCAAGTGGGACTTGAATTCAGAGTTTCTGGGTCAGAGGCAGGGATTGTACCACTGCTCCACAAGTACCATTCCAAACACTGTTCACCATTAATATCCAAAGCCACTGCACCTGTGTTTAACTTAAAGTGTAGCCTGTTTCCTTTTGTTGGAATATTGTTTCATTCCAAGGAAAGACATTTCGATATTCATTGATGTTGCCACCTTTCAAAAGGCTTCCCTTTATTTATATTTAATGCAGGGTTTTTTTTTGCTGTGGCACACTGCCTGGAAGTAGTCCATCTTTCTACATAAAGAGAGTGTGGTCTTTTTGGGAAATCAGTTTTCTGATTTTCTCGCCTGCTTTTCCTAGCCACACCAGGCAGTTCTTGTGGTTATGTTGGCTGTTGATAGATTCGCTTTCTGTCTTCCCTGCATTAGTACAGCAGCTTTTCTGAGTTTATATTTCATATACTCCACTGATTCAACTGCCTTTGCCTGCCAGATGAGCAAATAGCTTGAAATAGAAAGTTTGAACTGAATGAATCATCAGATCAAAGAATTGGTACAGCACAAAAGGAGGTCATTTGGACTAACATGTCGGTTTCAGGTAATTATGCAATTCCCTTTTGAAAGCCAAGACTGATTCAGCCTCTACAACACTCTCAGGCTGTGCATTCTAGATCCTACCCATTCCCATAACTCACGCTGGCATTTTTCTGGTTCTTTTGCCATTCACTTTAAATATGTGTCCTCTTGTTCTCGATCTTTCAGCTAATAGGAACAGTTTGTCCTGATGTAACTTGTCCAAATCCGTGATGATTTTGATCGCCTCTGTTAAATTTTCTCTCAACCTTCCTCCTCTCTGCAGCAAACAGCTTCTTCAAGCTATCCACATAACTGTGGTCTCACAACACTGGAAACATTATTATCAATCTTTGCTACACCCTCTTTAAAGCCTCACATCCTTCTTAAAATGTGGTATCCGGAGTTGGACTCAGTGGATTGAATTTTCCCTGATTTTGGCTAAGTATTAATGCTGGGGCATTTCAAACACAAACAGAAACAGAGATTGCTGGATAGACTCAGCAAGTCAGGCAGCGTCTGTGGAGAGAGATCAGAGTTAACAGTTCAGGTCCAGTGCCCCTTCCTCAGAACGTGGGGCATTTCAAGCAGGGTTTTATTCTGTGAGGGCTAGCAACCTTTCTCACGCAATTGTCTGCTAATCACCTCGTCAGTGATGCTTTCGAGCTCCATGGTGCCCTTCTCATACAATCTTGCTGTCTGCAGAGACAAAGTGCTCTCCGATGACAATTGAATCTGGTAGCCACCCTACAGGTACCATATTTCACCCCCAATCATGCATCATTTCAAAAGCCTGCATGCCAGGAACTGCCCTTTGCAAGTGTGTTGCTCCACCAAGTATTTAAAGAAATAACCGAGAAAGGGAAGTTGGCATCTGACTTCACAGACAGGGGTTGGAGATTCTGTTGGCCGTACAGCAAAGAGGAGGACCATCCTTTTTCCCCATTGACCAAAAAATAAACCATTGCAGCTGACGCTGCCAGTCTGATCTGTCAGTGCTGTGTCCACCATAAAACAAACATGCAACAACGTTGAGAGAAGATCAATAAGCGTTTGTGCTCTGTGAAGGTAAATGCCATCATCTGCTGTCTGCGACCTCACACTCATTCTAACTCTGCCATTCTAATCAGAGTGAAAGATCGCACTTAGCCTCGTAGCAAGAAGCCCTCCTTGAAACTCCATGAAAATCAAAGTCCCGAGCCCAAATATAATATTTATGCCTTTCACTCATTCTAATTCTGCGGTTTAGCACTGGGTCAGATCCCTCTGCCTCTGCATCAGATATGGGCAGCAGATACAGAGTGAGTTGTGCAGTTGCTAAAGTTACTAAAATGTAGTAATCTCAACAGGCAGTTTCCACTATTTAACAAGAATCCTGGCTTGATGACCAGAACTTAACTAAAACTTTCCTGCCATACTCACTTTATTCCAGCCCTGCAGAGACCTCTATTTATAAAGCTTAGGATCCCAAATATCTTATTAGGTACTTTCTCAACCTGCCTGTCATGTTCAATGATTTGTGCACAAATATCCCCAGATCCCTCTCCTCCTGCCGCTTGTCTGAAATTGCATTATTTATTTCATGTTGCATTTTCTTTCTTTTCTCACCAAAATGCTTCAGTTCAAACTACTAAACATCAAATATCATCTGTAGTTGTCCAATATCTCACTGGTCTCTTCATGTATCTTGAAGTCTATCACTTCACTCCTCACAGCTGTCTAAACTTAGAAGTGTTATGCCATTTGCAAATTCTGAAATTGTGCCCTGCATACTCAAGTCGAGGTTATTAACATAGGCTAAGAAAAGCAATTTTCCTGGTAACAATCCTGGGAGAACCCCACTGTATAACCTCCTCCCATCCAAAAAACCATGTTCACCACCACTCCTTTCTTGCTATCTCCTGGCTACTTTGTAACCATGCTGCCAGTGTCCCATAGGCATTAACTTTGCTGATTAGACTGTTATGTGCCATTTCGTACAAAGATGCCAATTGGAAGTCAATGTACACCACAGCAATATTCTCATCAACCTTCTCTCCTACCTCATCAAAAAAACTCTATCAAGTTACTTAAACTTGATTTTCCCTTAACAAAATCTGCAGGCTTTCCTTAATTTAGTTAATTTATCCAAAATTTACAAGGATGTTGCAGGGTTGGAGAGTTTGAGGAGAAGCTGAATAGGCTGGTGCTATTTTTCCAGGAGCATCGGAGAATGAGGGGTGACCGTATAGAAGGTTATAAAATCATGAGGGGCCTGGATAGGGTTAATGGGCCAAGTGCTGGCAAATAAGACAAGGTTAATATAGAGTAGCTGGTCGGCATGGACAATTTGAACAAAAGGGTTTGTTTCCATGCTGGACATCCCTATGGCCCTATGACTGTAAGTTACTGTTAATTTTGTCCAATATTATTAGTCATAGAGTTATAGAGGTGTACAGCATGGAAACAGACCCTTCGGTCCAACCCGTCCGTGCCAAACAGATATCCCAACCCAATCTAGTCCCACCTGCCAGCGCCCAGCCCATATCCCTCCAAATCCTTCCTATTCATACACCCATCCAAATGCCTTTTAAATGTTGCAATTTTAGCAGCCTCCACACATCCTCTGGCAGCTCATTCCATACACGTACCACTCTCTGCGTGAAAATGTTGCCCCTTAGGTCTCTTTTATATCTTTCCCCTCTCACCCAAAGCCTATGTCCTCGAGTTCTGGACTCCCCGACCCCAGGGAAAAGACTTTGTCTGTTTATCCTATCCATGCCCCTCATAATTTTGAAAACCTCTATAAGGTCACCCCTCAGCCTCCGATGCTCCAGGGAAAACAGCCCCAACCTGTTCAGCATCTCCCTATAGCTCAAATCCTCCAACCTTGGCAACATCCTTATAAATTTTTTCTGAACCCTTTCAAGTTTCACAACATCTTTCCGATAGGAAGGAGAGCAGAATTGCACGCAATATTCCAACAGTGGTCTAACCAATGTTCTATACAGCCGCAACATGACCTTCCAACTCCTGTACTCAATACTCTGACCAATAAAGGAAAGCATACCAAACGCCTTCTTCACTGTCCTATCTACCTGCGACTCCACTTTCAAGGAGCTATGAACCTGCACTCCAAGGTCTCTTTGTTCAGCCACACTCCCTAGGACCTTACCATTAAGTGTATAAGTCTTGCTAAGATTTGCTTTCCCAAAAATGTAGCACCTTGCATTTATCTGAATTAAACTCTATCTGCCACTTCTCAGCCCATTGGCCCATCTGGTGTCCAGATCCTGTTGTAATCTGAGGTAATCCTCTTCGCTGCCCACTACACCTCCAATTTTGGTGTCATCTGCAAACTTACTAACTGTACCTCTTATGCTCACACCCAAATAATTTATGTAAATAACAAAAAGTAGAGGACCCAGCACTGATCCTTGTGTCACTCCACTGGTCACAGGCCTCCAGTCTGAAAAACAACCTTCCACCACCACCCTCTGTCTTCTACCTTTGAGCCAGTTCTGTATCCAAATGGCTAGTTCTCCCTGTATTCCATGAGATCTAACCTTGCTAATCAGTCTCTTATGGGGAACCTTGTCGAACACCTTACTGAAGTCCATATAGATCACATCTACTGCTCTACCCTCATCAATGTTCTTTGTTACTTCTTCAAAAAACTCAATCAAGTTTGTGAGACATGATTTCCCACGCACAAAGCCATGTTGACTATCCTGAATCAGTCCTTGCCTTTCCAAATACATGTACTTCCGGTCCCTCAGGATTCCCTCCAACAACTTGCCCACCACTGAGGTCAGGCTCCCTGGTCTATAGTTCCCTGGCTTGTCTTTACCGCCCTTCTTAAACAGTGGCACAACATTTGCCAACCTCCAGTCTTCCGGCACCTCACCTGTGACTATCAATGATACAAATATCTCAGTAAGAGGCCCAGCAATCACTTCTCTAGCTTCCCACAGAGTTCTTGGGTACACCTGATCAGGTCCTGGGGATTTATCCATCCTTAGCCGTTTCAAGACATCCAGCACTTCCTCCTCTGTAATCTGGACATTTTGCAAGATGTCACCATCTATTTCTCTACAGTCAATTTCTTCCATATCCTTTTCCACAGTAAATACCAC
Source organism: Chiloscyllium plagiosum (assembly GCF_037043375.1). Taxonomy (NCBI): domain Eukaryota; kingdom Metazoa; phylum Chordata; class Chondrichthyes; order Orectolobiformes; family Hemiscylliidae; genus Chiloscyllium; species Chiloscyllium plagiosum. The sequence goes on along the minus strand of NW_028270172.1, from coordinate 49,012,283 downwards.
TGCAAAATATTCATTTAGTATCTCCCCCATTTTCTGTGTCTCCACAAAAATGCTGCCTTGCTGGTCTTTGAGGGGCCCTATTGTCTCCCTAGTTACCCTTTTGTCCTTAATATATTTGTAAAACCTCTTTGGATTCTCCTTAATTCTATTTGCCAAAGCTATCTCATGTCCCCGTTTTGCCCTCCTGATTTCCCTCTTAAGTATACTCCTACTTTCTTTATACTCTTCTAAGGATTCACTCGATCTATCCTATCTATACCTGACATATGCTTCCTTCTTTTTCTTAACCAAACCCTCAATTTCTTTAGTCATCCAGCATTCCCTATACCTACCAGCCTTCCCTTTCACCCTGACAGGAATATACTTTCTCTGGATTCTTGTTATCTCATTTCTGAAGGCTTCCCATTTTCCAGCCGTCCCTTTACCTGCGAACATCTGCCTCCAATCAGCTTTTGAAAGTTCTTGCCTAATACTGTCAAAATTGGCCTTTTTCCAATTTAGAACTTCAACTTTTAGATCTGGTCTATCCTTTTCCATCACTATTTTAAAACTAATAGAATTATGGTCGCTGGCCCCAAAGTGCTCTCCCACTGACACCTCAGTCACCTGCCCTGCCTTAATTCCCAAGAGTAGGTCAAGTTTTGCACCTTCACAAGTAGGTACATCCACATACTGAATCAGAAAATTGTCTTGTATACACTTAAGAAATTACTCTCCATCTAAACCTTTAACACTATGGCAGTCCCAGTCGATATTTGGAAAGTTAAAATCCCCTACATAACTACCCTATTATTCTTACAGATAACTGAGATCTCCTTACAAGTTTGTTTCTCAATTTCCTTCTGACTATTAGGGGGTCTATAATCCCAATAAGGTGATCATCCCTTTCTTATTTCTCAGTTCCACCCAAATAACTTCCCTGGATGTATTTTTTTAGATGGATTAGATTCGCTACAATGTGGAAACAGGCCCTTTGGCCCAACAAGTCCACACTGACTCTCTGAAGAGTAACCCACTCAGACCTACATTCACCCCTGACTAATGCACCTAACACTATGGGCAGCTTAGCAAGGCCAATTCACCTGACCTGCACATCTTTGGACTGTGGGAGGAAACCGGAGCACCTGGAGGAAACCCACGCAGACACGGGGAGAACGTGCAAACTCCACACAGACAGTCGCCTGAGGTAGGAATTGTACCCAGGTCCCTGGCGCTGTGAGGCAACAGTGCTAACCACTGAGCCACTGTGCGGGAATATCCTTCCTCGGCACAGCTGTAATGCTATCCCTTATCAAAAATGCCACTTCCCCTCCTCTCTTGCCTCCCTTTCTATCCTTCCTGTAGCATTTGTATCCTGGAACATTAAGCTGCCAGTCCTGCCCATCCCTGAGCCATGTTTCCGTAATTGCTATGATATCCCAGTCCAATGTTCCGAACATGGGTTCACCTGCCTTCCCTGTTAGGCCCCTTGCATTGAAATAAATGCTGTTTAATTTATTAGTCCTACCTTGTCCCTGCCTGCCCTGACTGTTTGACTCACTTCAGTTCTCAACTGTACCAGTCTCAGATTGATCTCTTTCCTCACTATCTCCCTGGCTCCCACCACCCCCTCCCCCTCCCCCCACCATCCTAGTTTAAATCCTCCCAAGCAGTTCTAGCAAATTTCCCTGCCAGTATATTAGTCCCCTTCCAATTTAGGTACAATTCGTCCTTCTTGTACAGGTCACTTCTACCCCAAAAGAGGTTCCAATGATCCAAAAATGTGAATCCTTTTCCCATACACCAACTCCTCAGCCATACATTCATCTGCTCTATCCTCCTATTCCTGCCCTCACTAGCTCGTAGCACTGGGAGTAATCCAGATATTACTACCCTTGAGGACCTCCTTTTTAAATTTCTGCCTAAGTCTCTGTAATCTCCCTTCAGAATCTCAATCTCTTCCCTTCCAAGTCATTGGTTCCAATGTGGACAATGACCTCTTGCTGGTCCCTCTCCCCCGTGAGAACATTCTGTACCCTCTCTGAGACATCCTTGATCCTGGCACCAGGGAAACAACACACCATTCTGCTTTTTCTCTGCTGGCCACAGAAACGTCTGTCTGTGCCTCTGACTACAGAATCCCCTAACACAATTGATCTCTTGGAAGCCGACGTTGCATTAGAGCCAGTCTCAATACCAGAAACTTGGCTGTTCGTGCTACGTTCCCCTGAGAACCCATCACCCCCTACATTTTCCAAAACAGCATACCTGTTTGAAATGGGTATATCCACAAAAGACTTCTGCCCTAGTTGCCTACCTCTATTACCCTTCCTGGAGTTAACCTATCTATGTGACTGTATCTGAGACTTTCCCCCCTTCCTATAACTGACATCCATCACATACTGTTGCTGTTGCAAATTCCTCATCGCTTCTATTTGTCTCTCCAACCGATCCACTCGATCTGATAAGATTTGCATCCAACAGCATTTAAGGCAGATATAATCCGCAGTAACCCTTAACCTCTCTTTAAACTCCCACATCTGACAAGAAGTACATATCACTGTACTAAAGACCGTTTTTGCTCCTTCACAATATACAGACCCAGAAAATAACACCGTCTTATTCCTCTACAAAATACTGCACCAGGTTAAATTAATAGCTGTGGCTTATATTTTAAGTTTAATCAAGAGACTTATCTCCAGAAACATATAATCAAGAAAGAACCCACTGTATTCACTAATACAGCCTTTCTCTTGGACAGACTTAAAACAACAATTAACTTATCTGATTCTGTGTTGTGAATTTCGCCCAAGATTAGTTGTGAAATTCACTGTTTGTTAATTTTCCCAGATGCACTCTGATGTCCAGCGACACATGAATTCAAAAACAGCAAAGGCAGCAACTGTGCAGGTTCTCTCTCTCTCTCCTGCACCGTCCTCACCATGTGCTTCCTTTGTCTGTTATTGTTTCTAAAATTGTTCTTACCATTGTAATTGACGGGCCTGTACTCATTGGGCTTACCCTTACATCTTTTCATTAAACAAAGGATTCGTATTTGCAATTCCTGAGTCATCTGGTACCACTCCTGAATCTACAGGAGCATTGGAAGGTTATGCTCAGTGACCACTCTGATTTGGCATAACAGCCCCAGGCACATCTGATCTGGTCCTCGTGACCTAGCAACTTTAAGCAAATTCATCCTTCCTAATACGTTTTCTCAATTTTTCTCACTGAAATCCAAAGCTATGTTTGTAGAAACTGAGAGTATAAACTACTCTCACTAGACCTGGTGTGCATCAACTCCATAATTTGTCAGAAACAATAATAGAAATATTTGAAAAGGCTCAGTAGGTCTGACAGCATCTGTCGAAGAGAAATCAGAGCTAACACTTCAGGTTGAGTGACCCTTCCTCAGAATGTTTCGGGTCACTCGACCCAAAACGTTAACTCTGATTTCTCTCCACATATGCTGCCAGACTGTTGAGCTTTCCTAGCAATGTCTATTTTTGTTTCTGATTACAGCTTCTGCGATTCATTTGGTTTTCATTTATAATTTATCAGCTACTTGGAGCTTCAAAAATTACATTTAAGATTTATGTCCTTGTCATTATGGATTGCAGATTGCAAACACTGATACATGTTGATTTTCTATCTTTCCACCAGTGTAGTCACCAATGCTGAAACCATATATCCCACAGAATTCAAATGTTAACAAATAGATAATAACAGAAAATGGAACTACATTTTCTGGGTTCAGGGCAGCCCTAGGCTGAAAAAACCACAAGATTTCATGCATTGTAACTCTTTTTTGAATATAATAAATCATACAACTATCACCAGGGCAGAAACAACAGAAAATTGTTCTTTCTACAGAACAATAGATAGCTTTAACTTTACGTTCAATTGGATTTCCTTTAAAAGTCGTGGTCTTCGTTAACAGGATATAAAGGCTTAATATTCTTTTGAGAAACCAGCCTTCGCTGGTACCTTCCCTACCCCTAAATAAGGGCAGTTTGACATGTCTTGAGGTGATCTATATTTAACAATGTAACTGATCTGAGGAGAGCTGGATAAAATAATTCAAGAACTGTGTTTCACCACTCACCCCACCATCTCCTAAAAACACTGAAAGACGTAAGATAATTTTTATCTGTTCCAAAGATTGGCCCTAATTTCCTAATACAAAAAGACTCACTTGAATCAGTTCAGTTTTGGTTTGGTTTCAACAGCAAGAGACAAATGTTCTTTGAATCATTCTGGAAACCAACAGCTGGACATTCTCTATATTTCTCTTTGTTTTTTTTGTGGTTGATGCCAGGGAATGTTGTAGACCCAGCACAATTAATGGAGAATTGTCGGGAAAAGAATGTGCAGAACACCTGTCTCGGAAAACAAAGAAGTTTCAAGCCATTTAGACACAAATCGCTTGTTTGAAATGTTTGGATTCCAGTTCTATACAATGTCAGTGGTCTGAATCAAAACAGTTGGCAAATTCATTTTTAGAATGAATATTAGGCTTTGCTAATGATTCCTCAGCCTTCTTGGAGTATAAAGTGCAACATAATGAACAGAATGAAGAACTAATGGAGCCAGTGTTTCTTTTTGCATTACGATCTCACTTACACGTAACTGCTTACAATTGAACCTTATACTATATGTGTGTACGTGCTCAAAGAACTGTCTGCCTTCACTAATTTTATGCCTTTGGCAGTTTGAGCAGAACATTCAGTAGGGGCAGACAAGCTCAATGGAGATTAAATTGCTGCTAATTTATATAATCTTATTAAACTGCAACTCATCTGTGCAAAAGATCTGAATGAGTATCTAGGGTCACAGTGTAAGGTTTCAGGCATTCAGGTGGCCAAGTTTGTATTTCCCAAATTTGGTAACGTGTCATTCTATATGTCTATGAAGGGACATTAAAAATGCTACATATATTCATTATCCACATTTACATATCTCACCTGTCTCCCAGCAAATATGTTATTACTTACATTTTCTTCAATTGAATTAAAACTGACACTCTTCCATAATAAAATGAAATGTATACAGCATGCAAATTAATCATCCTATGCTAGGTTAAAAGAACCATGATGTGGATGTACCAGTGTTGGACGGGGGGTGGACAAAGTTAAAAATCGCACAGCGCCAGGTTATAGTCCAACAGGTTTATTTGGAGGCACTAGCTTTCAGAGCGCTGTTCCTTCATGAGGGAGTTAGTGGGGCAGGATCATAGGACACAGAATTGATAGTAAAAAGTCAAGCTGTCATACAACTGATGTGGTGTATTGAATAAACTAGATTGCTGTTAAGTCTTTAATCACTTAAAATGGGAATGCAGGTTTCGATTGATTAATATGTAAATCCCAGAACTTCTTTCAAGTCACAGCTCTGAGACTGTGCGAGCAGCAGCGGAGGGAGGACGAATTCGGAAGACTGCAGATAAGGTAAGGCAGTTTTTATTAAAATTACTTACCGGTAGTGGGCAGCGGTGTTTTTCTCTTTCACAGCAGGAGCGGGGGCAGCAGAGGAAGTGACGGGGACCAGACGGGTAGCCGGGAAGGTAAGCAGTGAGTATAAATACTCAACCTTCGACACCAACGGCCATTTTAAGTGCGAGCAGCAGCGGAGAAGGAGCGGGAGCAGTGGAGGAAGTGACGTGGACCGGAGGGGCAGCCGGGAAGGAAAGCAGTGACCATATATATCAGCAAGGCAGCTAAACCCGAGACTCTACTACTGTAGTGTCTCCCACCCGCCCTCCTCCTCTAACCTAGTTAATAAGTAGGAAGAGTGGGAGCGACGACCAGGGGATTGCTGGTAATATATCTGGGCAGTGGCTGAACCCGAGACACTACACGTGTTGTGTCTCCCACCCTCCCGCCCCCCACCGCACCCCCCCTGCCCCTAACCAAAAATAGGACTCTGATTGTTAAGGTAAGGATTTTCTATTTCTTTATCGGTGAATGGTTCAAATTTACTTTTTATGGTTTATCTATTAATTGTTTTTTAGAAAAAGACTATAGCAGAGAGGTATCAGAAAGTATTTTAACTCAAACCTATACAAAGTAATAAAGTAATTAACTAAGCAGAGATGGCTGGGCAGATGGTGTGCTGTAGCTGTATGATGTGGGAGCTGGCTGATCCCATTGTGAACGGCAGTGACCACATCTGCAGCAAGTGTTGGTTGCTCGAAGAAATCTGGATCAGAGTTGATGATCTGGAATCTGAGCTTCAAACACTGCGGCACATCCGGGAGGGGGAG